>NC_083428.1:47690618-47999811 GCF_020745735.1 Hemiscyllium ocellatum
TATCACCCCCTCAACACCGCCAGTGATGTTTATTCAAGAGTAGCTGTTGTTTTGCTTGTTACCTTGCTTATACAATAACAGTGCACTTTATCCTCTGGGATCAAGTGCTTTACAAATGCACATTTGTTGTTTGTACCTTAATCGTGTACCTGTAGTTTAAGACTAATAAGTACTGATGTGATTTGAGCTTAAAGTGGTCATACCCAGTTTGTGCTATTTGAGTGAGTGGGCTACAAGGAGGAAGTGGTGCCCAAGGTGCAGTGTGAGAGTAACTGTAGCCCGTGTCTTCCACAAGCTCAGACACACAATCGTGGCTGTGTGCTCAGTTCTATTGCAGAGTCTGAAACCACTGTTGAAAATTTGATGATCTGCTAAAGTCTGAACAGCGTCAGAAGTTAAGGCATGTTGAACAATTACAAGAGATAACTTGCTAAACAGCATCATTGAATGAGTCAGTACCTTGTTACAAAATATGATACCAAAAGGGAACAACATTGTGTGGGTGACAGAGTTATAGTTTGATACTGTAAGTGGAAAGTTGCCATATCTCTCCGCCTTCCCCTATCCTAAGAGTAAAGACCTATCTTGTAAACATTACAGAGCATATCTTAATCTGTAATAACATTTCTGATAAAGAACTTTCCATAACATTTCACAAAATGGTGTATTCTTTGGACCATTTATTTGCTTGTTGAGCATTAGTCTTGAATAAACAACATGTTGTCCTTTGCATATTGTTCGTACATTTTGGAATCGATTAAAGGTTGTATTGCCACATTTAACAAATTTTCAGTAAGATTTCTTTGCATTATTGATCAATCCACATTATAAAAATGCGAAGGTATTTGCTTTCAACTAATAATGGTCAGTTTGGAATAGAAATTTTTCAGAAACAGATTTTCAGGCTCAAAATCCTGCGGAAGCTAGAGATGTGAAAATAGAAACAGTGCTGGGGAAACTCAGCAAATTCGGAGGCTCACGAAAGAAACAGGGTTAACATTTAGGTCAATGATCTGTCATCGAAAACAAAAATTTATCTTAATGGCCTCAGATCCATAGCTTTCGTGCGAAAGAGTTTCAAATTCCAACTGCAGTGTGTGAAGCTATCCTTCCTGATCTTACCTCTGCATTCAAGTGAGCATCAGATAATTACTGAAATCAAAACAAAGTGTAGGGTTACGGGGTAAAGGCAGGAGATTGACATGAAATCAAAATGCTCAGTGAGGCAGTGCAGACATGATGGGCTTAATGGCCACGTTCTGCAACATCATAATTCTGTAACTCAATGACTTGTGCTTAAAGTGAAATGTTTGTGATCCCTGCGCTTGCCCTCCTTCGTTCTGCACTCCCCCAGAAGCCAGAGGTTTTTTTTATGACTTGGTAAGGTATGTTTGCAGGGTCTGTAATTGCAAGTAGGACCACTCAAGGCAGACTGGACAGGAGTTAGACTAAACACCGTGCACTGCCTGCTAACAGGTGGTTGTAATTCCAATTACTGAACTATCCATGGAAAGAAAAATCATAGAAAAGTCCCAGAGAACATACAAATCCATTACAGATTTGCAGGAAGTCTTAGTTCTGGAGAACTCTGATCTATTGGATGCCAGGTAGACAGCAGCCTGACTGGAGTCAATTATGGTGCTCAGAATTGGCAGTCAGGAAAGAAGTGGGGTATCTTGTGGACCACAGGAGACTCTCTAAAGCCATGATCTATCGGAGGTCATCCACATGTCACTCTCCAAACGCCAGTGACCCAGTCTCTAGCAGGAGGGGAGTTGGACTCCACAGTGGAAAGGGCACTGCTACGAGCAGTCTAATTTGCTGAGTCCAATAGCTCAGTATTAATCACTGTCTCCTAGGAAGGAGAGAGGGATTAGGGGAGGAAGATGAAATCTGATGGGGCACAAAGTGATAACAGACAGCTAAACCATAGCAACAGTCAGTCCCTTGGTGAAGACAGGCAGACAGAAAACCACAATTACTCACATGGATCAAAACATGAAGCTTCTCGTGGCCCCTTTGTGGTAAAGATACAAGAACAGCAACTTGCATTTACATAGTGCCTTTAATGGAGCAAAGCATGGGAGGCTAACGTGCCTCACAGATTTTGTCAAACAAAATATTTAACATGAGTCATATAACGAGGTAACAGGTCGGGTGAGCAATAGCGTCAATAAAGCAGCATCTTAAAGAGCACTATAAAACTGTAAAGAAACATAAAGATACTGTGATATTTGGGAAGGAAATTCTGGATGGTAAGACCTAGGCAGCTAAATGACATAATGAGATTGCAGTCCTGCCGCATCCAGTCATGAATAGTGATGGATAATTAAACAACTCAATGGAGGAGGAGGTTCCACAAATATCCCCAACCTTAATGATGGAGGAGCCCAGCACATCAGTGCAAAAGGTAAGGCTGATACATTCACAGCAATCTTCAGCCAGAAGTGCCGTGTGGATGATCCATCTTGGTCTTCTCCAGTGGTCCCTAGCATCACAGATATGTGTCTTCAGCCAACTTGATTCACTCCATGCGATAACATGAAATTGTTGGAGACACTGGATACTGCAAAGACTATGGGTCCTGAAAACATTCCAGTAATAGTACTGAAGACTTGTGCTCCAGAACTTGCTGCTCCCCCAGCCAAGCTCTTCCAGTTCAGTTACAACACTGGCATCTACCCGCCAATGTGGAAAATTGCCCAGGTATGTCCTGTACATAAAAACAAATTCAATCCGGCTAATAACTGCCCCATCAATCTACTCTTGATTATCAGTAAAGTGATGGAGATTATCATCAACAGGGCTACCATGCAGCACCTGGTCAGCAATAACCTGCTCAGTGATGCCCAGTTTGGGTTCCACCAGGGCCACTCAGCTCCTAACCTCATTACAGCCTTGGTTCAAACATGTACAAAAGAGCTGAACTCTAGAGGGGAGGGGAGAGTGACAGCCCTTGATATCAAGACTGCATTTGACCAGGTGTGGCATCAAGAACCCCTTGCAAACTGGAATCAATGGGTATCAGAGAGTAATCTCTCTGCTCCAACAACATTGGAAAAGCTTCACACCATGCAGGACAAAGAAGTCCACTTAATTGGCACCACAAGCATCCAGACCCTCCACCACCAACGCTCAGTAGCAGCAGTGCGTACTCTCTACAAGATGGACTACAGCAACTTACCAAAGATCCTCAGACAGCACCTTCCAAATCATGTCCACTTACAACTAGAAGGACAGGGGCAGCAGATACATGGGAACACCACCAACTAAAATTCCCCTCAGAGCTGTTTACCATTCAGACTTGGAAATATATCATTGTTCCTTTAGTGTCAGTGGGTCAAAATCTGAACATTCCCTCTGTAAGGGGCATTGTGGGTCTACGTGCAGCACACAGATTGCAGCCATTCAAGAAGGCGGCACGGTGGCACAGTGGTTAGCACTGCTGCCTCACAGCGCCAGAAACCCGGGTTCAATTCCCACCTCAGGTGACTGACTGTGAGGAGTTTGCACATTCTCCCCGTGTCTGCGTGGGTTTCCTCCGGGTGCTCCGGTTTCCTCCCACAATCCAAAGATGTGCAGGTCAGGTGAATTGGCCATGCTAAATTGCCCATAGTGTTAGGTAAGGGCCAAATGTAGGGGTATGGGTGGGTTTCGCTTTGGCGGGTCGGTGTGGACTTGTTGGGCCGAAGGGCCTGTTTCCACACTGTAAGTAATCTAATCTAAAGGCAGCTCACTAAAGGCTACTGGGGACAGGCAATATATACTGGGTGAAAGGCCCAGCCACAGATGTTCATGTTCTAAATCTCACAAATGAATAAAACAAACTAAAATAATGAAAATTTGGGATGTGTAAAAGGTCAGAATTTGAGGAATTCAGAGAAGATAGAAGAACTGAAAAACAAGGGTGAGAATTTTCAGTTTGCTCAGCTATACTGTGTTGTGTGAGCACAGGACTGCACCAGCGTGACTTTTTTTTTACCTCAATGCACACTCACTCAGAATCACTCACACACTCAAACTCACTCATGCACTCACACATACACACACAGTCACACACACACTCACGCACTCACACACACACACACTCATATACACTCAAACACACAGTTGTGCGCACACACCCTCACTCACACTCATTTACTTACATGAATGAGATAGTTCTTGAAGATAATGAAATGATTTGATGGAATAGAGAAATCAGGAGAAACTTCTTTGCTGAGAGAGTGTTTCGAATATGGAATCATCTACAAACTGAGTATTTGAGGTGAATATTTTAAGTATTGTTGATGCTGGATGAACACTGGGTAGAGAATGAAGTCAGGTTCGATGAAGAATGCCTTACGAAAGGCTGTGTCCCTGTTGTCTGTTAATGAGAGCCCTTTATAGGCAAGGGCTAGAAGATGAGCATAACCCAAAGATTCACAGCAGCAAGTGAGCCAATGCTGCTTTCAACAAGAACGGAGGGCCCAGACAAGATGGCATTGACGAAATGAAAGAAGAGGCAGAGACATGATTCTGAGCTCTGCAGATGTCAAGCACTGACATGTCCTCACAGTATGTGGAGACAGCCATTGGTCAGCAATATTATATAGTCTTCATACACTGGGGGGAGGGGGGGGGGGTTGTCATGTCATGTATCTGGGGGCCAGTAAATTCTGTTGGTTAGGTGGTTGGTTTGTGACACAGAATGATAGCAACAGCAGGGGTTCAATTTCTGCACTGGCTGAGGTTATCACGAAGGACTCGGCCTCGATCTCTTCCCTCACCTGGTTAAATCAACACCATTTGTCTCTCTCTCTCTCTATATTGAGGGAGCAGGCCTACAATCTGGTGGACTATGACAACTTTATCTTTATTGTATACAATTTGTAACCAGGTATATAATCTGGTGCACCAGGTATCTTATATATCACTCAGAAACCAATACTGGAGTATTGTTTTTAGCAACTAGGAGAAAGTGAGCATTGCAGATGTTGGAGACTCAGAGTCAAAATGTGTGGTGCTGGAAAAGCACAGCAGGTCAGGCAGCATCCGAGGTGCAGAAGAATCGATGTTTTGGGCACAAACCCTTCATCAGTACTGTTTGCCTTACAACAATATAGCACCTTCGAGGAGCTCAGAATGAATAATGACCCAACTGGGATTTAAAGTTAGGATCATGCTGCTGTAAGGAGCATTACAGTTTGTCAGGGACCCAGAGAGCCTGAGGAGTAAGCAGTCATCCAGGGAAACCACTGCTAGAAATAGAATTGGGAGATAAACATGATATTCATATTTTAAAGTGCACACAATCAAATATATCCAGGAATAATTTCAAGTCATATTCTAATAAAAGGCTTTAGATAAAAGTTATAAATCAATCAAATTTCACAGTCATGCATCAGACTATCAGCTGATTGCATGCCAGCATGTAACTTCGTTCTAATTACGTGTCATTGTGTTTTAAACCTTCTAAATCAGTTTATTACATTATGACCAGTAATTCATTGTCAGCTATCAGTTATACCTGCATATGAATTATAATTCCACCATTAGATTCTAGTTCATGTGACTCACCCCCCAGGTATCCTGAATCCCCTCTTTAGCCAGCTGAGTGCTGCAATTAGATTCCAGCTTGTTCCTCATTGCCATTTACTTGTGCTTAAATGTCAGGTTACAGACAAATGGTAGAGACTTGGATCTGGGTGGGATGCTCTATGGTCAGTGTGGACTTGTTGGGCTGAATGGCCTGTTTCCACACTGTAGGGATTCTGTGATTCTTCTAAACCACCAGTCTGCAACCTGTTCAGGCTCTCAGTCTTTCTTCAGTCTATGTGTTAATTTGTAAACCCTTTCCAAATGCACTCCAGTGGGTTCTAGCCTGTATCTGACTCAAGGTCAGAATCCTACATTTTGTGGTTCAAAGATGTTACTGGGCAGTTAGAAGCCATTCTTTCTACTTGTACACAGATCCAGTTTGATCACATGATTTTCAGCTCATTACGTATGCATTCCAAATGCAGGGCATGTTGAACAGTGAATATATCGAGGGGAGGAGCACACAGGTGATCCTTAGCCCTATGTTCATCATTTGGGACTTCTCTGGATTGATCTGGAATTTTAAGTAAACAGCTGGATAGGGTTCAGAAGAGATTCCCAGGATGTTGCTGGGAATGGGGAATTTGAGTTATAGGGAAAGGCTGGGCAGGCTGGGAATTTTTTCCCTGGAGCGCAGGAGGTTGAAGAGCAACTAATAGAGGTTTATAAAATCTTGAGGGGCATGGATTTGGTCATTGGTCGGGGTCTTTTCCCTGCAGTGGAGGGGGGGTGGAGGGGTGCGGGGAGGGGTGTGTGGGAGGTGGATTTCAAGACAAGGGGCCTTTTTTTTAAGTGAGAGGAGAAAGTTTAAATAGGACAGCAGGGGCAACTAGGTACAGTTACAATTTTTAAAAGACATTTGGATGAGTACATGAATAAGATAGGTTTGGAGGGATATGGGCCAAAAGCAGGCAGGTGAAACTAGTTTAATTTGGGAATGTGGTTGGCATGGACTAACTGGACCGAAGGGTCTGTTTCTGCGCTCAATGACCCCGTGATGACCTTGATCCATTGCCAATTGTCAGAAAACCCTGTCTGGTTCACTAATGTCCTTTAGGGAAGGAAATTACCTGGCCTGGCCTATGTGTGACTCCAGACCCCCTCTTCACTGAATATTTTAGAATCCTTGTCACTCTAGAACCTCCTCTGTTTCTGCTAATCCTACCTTTGTGTCTATCAATTTTTCCACTTCTCCCCCAAGCCCATAACAATCCAGATCTCGTTGCCCCTTTCAAACCTCCAATTCCTCACGGATCGAGGTCACTTGCACCAATATATTGCTTCACCCATTCCACAAAACTGAATCCTTTCCAACCTACCAGATCCAACCATCAGATCCATCTGTAAGACTACAAGACACAGCAACAGAATTAGGCCATTCAACCCAGTGAGTCTGCTCCACCATTTGATAATGGCTGATTTATTTCTCAACTTCATTCTCCTGCCTTCTCCCCATAACCCTTGATCTCTTTTCTAATAAAGGACATATCTATCTCTGCCTTAAACACACTCAGTGACTTGGCCTCCATAGGCTTCTGTGGAACAATGAGTTGCACAGATTAATTGCACTCTGGTTGAAGAAATTCCTAGGTGAAAGTGAGGACTGCAGATGCTGGAGATTAGAATCAACATTGGAGTGGTGCTGGAAAAGCACAGCAGGTCAGGTAGCATCTGAGGAGCAGGAAAATCGACGTTTCGGGCTAAAGCCTTTCATTAGGATTCCTGATGAAGGGCTTTTGCCCGAAACATTGATTTTCCTGCTCCTTGAATGCTGCCTGACTTGCTGTGCTTTTCCAGCACTGCTCTAATCTTGACTCTGAAGAAATTCCTCCGCATCCCAGGTCTAAAGAGTCGCTCCTTCACTCTGAGGCTATATCCTCAGCTCCTAGACTCTCCTATTTGTGGAAATACCTTCTCCAAGTCAACTCTCCAGGTCTGTAAGTTTCAACGATCCCCCCATATCCTTCTAAACTCCATCATGTACAGACCCAGTGTCCTCAACCACTCCTTACAGGACAGCTTCTTCATCTCTGGGATCATTCATATAAACTTCCTCTGAATCCCTTCCATGGCCAGCATATCCTTCCATAGCTATGAGGCACAAAATGGCTCACAATATTCCAAATGCAGTCTGACCAGAGCCTTATACAGCCTCAGCAGTACATCTCTGCTCTTGCATTCTAACTCTCTTGAAATGAACGATACCACACCCAACCAGCAGATCCAATTTTATCCATTGACTGTGAAAATACTACCCAACAACCATTCCCACCAGATACATGGGCTTCCTGCACTCCTTTTGCCAATCTTCACTCCTTTTGCCAATCTTTCACACCAAAAACTGCAACAGAGACCATCCTTCAATCCCTATGGACAGATAGTGCCCTGCTGACTTTATCCCTGAGTCATATAGGTTTTAACCAACCTATGGGTTAGCTCCTGTATGTTAACCCTCTGACTTTACTTGGAGACCTTACACTGCAAGTTGAGATAAACACTACTTAATGACCTATCTTACACAGTCTCAGCAGCAAATCCAGGAAAGGTGGCCAGGTACAGACCTAGAAATTTAATATCTGCAAGTTAGCAAGGTACTAGCATATGCAGATGGGTTTCCTTACAGTCACAATGAAGAGGTTTTGGAAAAGGGAAAGTAAAAGCTGATATGGGTTTGAAGATTGTGAAAGGATTTGAGATTTGAAGACATTGCCAATTTCTGGGGGTGACCAAAATGCACCAACACAAGATATTCACGAATAAATCCAACATGGAATTCAGGAGAAACCTCTTCATTCAGAGTGTGGTTGGAATGTGGAGCTCACAATGACTTGAGGCACAAACGTATTTAAAAGGCGAGGTAGACAAGAGCAGGTGGGAGTAGAGGAAATGCTATTGTAGTTAAATAAAGAAGAAGTGCATATGAAGCAGAGGCACTGGCATGGATCGGTTGGAGAAAATGGCCTGTTTTGCTGTAAATTTAGAACACAGCTCTCCACAAATTCTAGATAACATGAAGGTTGCAGCTTATCATTAGTAAATCTGGTCAGTGAAAAATCTTTCTACTGGCAATGTTCATGAGAGATAGTAACAGATTGAGATGGTATTGAAAGGAGGATAGATTGTTTTTCTCTCTATCAAGCTGGTGAGACTTGCTGTTGAAATAGACATCAGGAAGAGTCAAGACAGGGAGAGAAAGAGGAAGAAATTAGACACTGTTTCTCTGTTGTTAGGAGGTTTGAGAACTAGTGGGCATCGATTTAAGAACTTAATTTGGCAAACATGCCAATGTTACCTTTGAGAAATCACAGTATTCAGCAGGGGATAGCTGGAATTTGCAAGATACTGCGTGGGAGGGGAAGAGGGTTGGTGGGCTAACTCAGTCGGGGCTTTCACCTGAGGGAGAAAATGATTGCCGGATGATAGGGGAATGGGTAAGGCGAAGGGACTGACTGAGCTGCTGTTGCTGGGGATGGGCAGCAGCTTCCTCCTGCACTGGAACCAAATTCTCTGGCTGTCTAGGTGTCCTTTCCTCTCGCCTGAGGGGAGCTGTTAAAGTAGCTGACGTTCACAGTGCATTCTTCCTCTTTGTGATGAATTGACTCACGCAAGGGCTTCCCTACAACTATGTAGGTGCCCATGACAACCAGCAGTGAGTAACAGGTGATAAGGTGATAGCGTGTGTGAAGGTAGCTTCCCACACAGTTTTATTGCCCTGTTGCAACACAGGACATCCAGGAAGGTTACATTACACAAGACTGGTTTAAATCCCCTCAAGCATCTGGATATCTGTAACTCACTGAGCATATGAGGATATGCAGACTTTGAATTCAGGTTCACTGTTCAACCTGATTTGTTTTTAGAACTGTAAAACTAATAAGATTTATTTCCTATTTGACATGCTTTTCAACAATTAGAACTAGAATTAGGTTTATTGTCACATGTACTCAAGCACAGAGATTCTAAGTCATTTCTGAGGATACAGAAGTACATCGAAAAGTGTACAAAGTTGCCATTTTCTTCTTCATCACCTGTACAAAGATACCTAGGTACAAAATTTTACATATTTTATATTTGACGTATTGTTTAAATAAAAGGAAATTAAAGCATATACATGGGTGTTGGAAGGAAAAAAATCCTTGGGATAAGGTTCACAAGTCACAATGCCACTGGTGAGGGTCACAGCAATAGTGGTTCTGACCTGAGATGGTGACTCCCCGCTCCACACTTTATCGACTCTAACTTTCCAGCATCTGCAAAGTCCTCAATATCTCCCACAGCAAAAAAGACCAAGCAGCTGATTCATTGCAGGAGGGGAAGAACTGACGGAGGATTGAATCGAATGGTATGGAATCTGTGTTCAAGCATATGAGTATACTGTGGACAGCGTATATTAAAACTCAGGGCCATAAATAAACAATGATCAACAATAAATCCAATCAGAAATTCGTGAGAATCTCCTTTATCCCGGGAGTTGTGAGAACGTGGAGCTCCCTCCTGCAAAGAGCAATTGTGGAGAATGGTGTGGGTGCATTCAAAGAAGACTAAATAAATACATGAGAGAGAAAGAAGTTGAACAATAAGGTCATAGGGTGAGATGATGAGAGGTGGGAACATAGGAAGATAAGGAGCATCAGTAGGCCATTCAGCCCCTCGGGCCTGATCCACCATTTAACATTCATGGCTGATTGGGAGGTGATGACTTAGCGGCATTAGCACTGGATGTTTCATCCAGAGACAAGATTGGAGTGGTGCTGGAAAAGCACAGCAGGTTAGGAGCATCTGAGGAGAAAGAAAATCGATGTTTTGGGCAAAAGTCTTTCATTAGGAATGAGCTGATAATCCAGAGACCCAAGTAATGTTCTGAGGACCTGGGATTGAATCCCACCAAGACAGATGGAGGAATTTGAATTCAATAAAAGTCTGGAATGAAGAGTCTAAAGATGGCCATGAAACAAATGTCAGAAAAAAACCCACCTGGTTCACTAATGTTCTTTAGGGAAAGCGTCTGCCATCCTTACCTGGTCTGGCCTTCATGTGACTCCAGACCCATAGCAGTGTGGTTGACTCTTAACTGCCCCCTGACAATAAGGGATGGGCAATAAATGGTGGCTCAGGCAGCGACACCCACATCTTGTGAGTGAATAAAAAAGTCTCATCTCAGCCTCAACTCCACTTTCCTGCCCACTCTTCATAACCCTTCACACTGTTACTAATTAGAAAGTGATCCCTTCAAACTTACTCATTGTAAATCAAAGATGGAGCGTAACAACCATCTAAATGGCCCTTTTGTTGAACATACATTCTTGCGCAGATTTAAAATAGCATTGCATTATTACGTGCTTTGTTTTCATCTTTGTATTTTTCAGTAATATCTCTTATCAAGAAGATAAATAATATGAAATATTCTAAAGTATCAGTTGATGTGATAGCTTAACGTAGCACTAAGGAACTGAGCTGTTATCTTTAATGTGCTTTGAATAAGCTAGGAGAGTGTCACAGTTTGACAGTGACATTCTGACAGTGTTAGAGACAGTCTAGGCTGCTACATACTAATTGACCATCCAGCATGCTTGCAGGCATGATAGGGGATCATTCTCAACTAACAGGTTCCAAAGAGTTAGATCAATTTCCCAGACCTGATTGGCTGATCCCTGGGAGTTGCCATTGCAGACCATGTCACATTGAAAGTACTGAGCAAAGCAGGTCATGTAGTCCAGTGCCTGGTGGGGGAAATAGATTCAGTTCACATGAATGGTTCCAGAGATGAGAAACTTCAAACAAAGAGAATAGATTTAAGAAGTTGGCATGGTGGCTTGCACTGCTGCCTCACAGCGACAGGGCCCTGGGTTTAATTCCAGCTTTGGGTGACTGTCTCTGTAGAGTTTGCACATTCTCCCTGTGTTTGCATGGGTTTTCTCCGGTTTACTCCCAGAATCCAAAGATGTGCGTGTTAGGTGAATTGGCCATGCTAAATTTCCCGATAGTGTTCAAGGATGTGTAGGTTAGGTGCATTAGTCAGGGCTAAGTGTAGAGTAGTGGGATAGGGGAATGGGTCTGGATGGGTTACTCTTTGGATGGTTGGTGTGGACTTGTTGGGCCAAATAGCCTGTTTCCACACTACAGGGATTCTATATAGTTTTTCTACATTGGGTCTGTTCATCTTGGCTGAGCGAAGGTTCAATAGGGGTTCTCAAAATCATGAGCGGGCTGGATCAAGCAGATAGGGAGAAGCTGTTACTACTTGCAAAGGCGTAAGAATGAGGGGGCAGAGATTTAAAGTAATGCGCAAATGAAGCAAGAGTGACATTGAGAAAACCATTTTCACACAGTGCCAATTCAGGGTATGAAACAGATTACCTGGAAATGTGGTGGGCGCAGGTTCAATTGAAGCATTCAAAAGTGGCATTGATGGTTACTTGGATAGTAATGGTGCAGGGATCTGGGGAAAAGATGGAAGATTGCATTGGAGAATAGAACCAGTGTTGGCACATTGGGCTGAATGGTGTTCTGTACAATAACAATTCTGCGATTCAATAATATCTTTCAAAGGAGCTGAATACATACTTCAGAAAGGAATAATAGTCAGACAGGGTTATGGGGAAGAGTCAAGGCATGGCTAATTGTGGTTCTTTTAAAGAACTGATAGAGACACAGTGGGCCAAATGGTCCCTCCCGATGCAATAATATTCTATCATAATTAATGGAGGAAGAATCTACATCATGAAACCAAGGTTGGAGCTTTGAAATTTCTAATAATCAGCGTAATGTCAACAAACTGTTCCTGGTAATGATGTTCCTTTTCTACTCACTATGATCACCTTCTCTAGTCGAAATGTCTGCCGCTGGAAAAACACAGCAGGTTAGGCAGGACATTCTGAGGAGCAGGACAGTAAACAATTTGGGCATCAGAATGTGGTGGGGGCGGGGCAGTGCAGGAAGAAGAGTGCTGGGAGATAAATAGGAGGCCACTAAAGACATATTTCCTTCCCCATCCCTCTCTGCGCTCTGCAGAGACCATTCCCTCCGTGACTCCCTTGTTAGGTCCACACCCAACCAATGCACCCTCCACCTTCCCTTGCTGCCGCTTGAGGTGTAAAACCTGTGCCCATACCTCCCTCCTCACCTCTGTTCAAGGCCCCAAAGGATCTTTCCACATCCGGCAGAGATTTTCCTGCACACCCACCCAACTCATCTATTGTGTGTGTTGCTCTTAACGTGGTCTCCTCTATATCAGGGAAACTCGTGAAGCATTTCAGGGAACATCTCTGAGACACATGCACCCAACAATCTCACTATCCTGTGGCCGACCACTTCAACTTTCCCTTCCACTCCCCCAAGGACATTCTCCACGGCCAAATCCAAGCCACACGGGGACTGGAGGAAGAACACCTAATCTTCAGCCTTGGGACCCTTCAACCACATGGCATCAACACTGACTTCACTGGTTTCCGAACCTCCCCTCCCCCATCTCATCCCAGATCAACCCTCCAACCCTCACCTCTTGACCTGTCCCACATGTCCATTTTCCTTCCCACCTATCTACTACACTCTCCTCACTGACCAATCACAATTACCATCTAACTGCATCTATCTATCACCCTCCTAGCTATCCTCCCCCAAGCCCTACCCCCGCCCTCCTATTTACCTCTAATACACACACACACACACACACACACACACACACACACACACACACACACACACACACACATTCCTGATGAAGGGCTTATGCTTGAAGCTTCACATCTCCTGCTCCTAGGATGCTGCCTGACCTGCTGTGCTTTTCCAGCAACACACTCTCAACTCTGATCTCCATCATCTGCAGTCCTCGTTATCTCTAGGGGACAGATACCATCCCCTCCCCCATCTTGTGTTTACTGTCACAGGGTAAATGGAGAGGAACAAGAGAGAGTCCTCGTGGGTTCACAACGCTCTGTAAACCATGGAAGGCAAGTGTTTTGCAATAAACGCAACACCTTGCGATGAAGTGTTACATTTTACTCAGTTAGAAGTCATTCCTCGCTTTGAGTTTGCAACTTTCAGGCAGCAATCAGCTTTCAGTATCAGCGTTTGTGATAGCAATTATCGCATGCTTGCCTTTGAGCTCAAGTTCCACCCTGGAGACAGGACAATATGTACGCCGATGCTGCAGTGCTGTGTGGAGGGAGTCCTGCATTCACAATGGACCCAGACTTTGGATGAGATGTTAAACTGATGTTCTTGCATCAGGGAGCACCAAAGATCTCATGGCATGGACTCAAAGAGGAGCTGGTGTTCTGCCCACTATTTATACTGCTGATTAACTGGCTAAGCTTTAATATAAATACAACCAGTACAGCATCCAGAGTGAATTAACACATTGTGATTTAAATCAAACTGAATGATTGAAAATAGAAGTACATGACTGGAATACATTAAACTTAGTAATAGTTCTCCTGCTTCTGAGACAGAAACTCATAAGTTCAAATTCCACGTTGTACTTAACCATTTCAGACTGATTCAGCAGTTTAGTTCTGACAAAGTGTGACACAGATGGAAGTTGTCATTTGGTGATACACAGCATAAGTATTGCTGGATAAAAGACACATTTTGTTAAAAGCTTTTCATCCTGTGCTCATCATATATTTATACACTTTGAACCAGTGAATGGCTGTCAATTATTGTGCTGATTTGAAACAGGTGCAGTGCAGTTACATGTTCGTCCTGTCTGTGAAGAACAGGGCTTTGTGTATTCGTGGGGCAAAAGTGAGGACTGCAGAAGCTGGAGATTAGAGTCGAGAGTGTGGTGCTGGAAAAGCACAGCAGGTCAGGCAGCATCCGAGGAGCAGGAGAATCAATGTTTCGGGCAAAAGCCCTTCATCAGGAATTTCTGATTGAAGGCCTTTTGCCCGAAACGTCGATTCTCTTGCTCCTCGGATGTTGCCTGACCTGCTGTGCTTTTCCAGCACCATACTCTCAACTCTATGTATTCATGTATGTAGCTTCTAGTAAATGCAAGTGCTCACTGCAAGCCCGACCAATGACCCTACATTGTAGGTAAAATAATTATTTGCACATTCAGTATCATTCAGCAAATGCTGCCCAATTCATGGAATCATTTCTAATATTCAATGTTTTGTTGCGTACTGAGCAATTACAAGCTAGTTGGATTTGGGCAGTACCTTGCTCATTGCAAGTAAAGGAGGGTGAGGGTGCTGTTGGATACAATCTACCAGTCTTTGGAATGTATGCCCCTGTGTACCTGGCATCAGCATTGGAATACACAGATCACATTATTAACTTACGTGATAGGCCTAATATTTTGCATAGCTTAACGACAACATTCTGTTCCCAACAAAGACTACTCATGCTGCTACTGCATATTTCTTGGCTTATTGGCTCATTTCTCAGGGCAATGTCTTGACTAATCAATGACAACCTTGCCTGGTTTAAAATTTAAACAAACATTTGGCAGTTAACATCATTAACCGGTGCCTCTGCCCTGGCAATGTTTCTACCAATCCCAGTCTGCTTCTCCACTAATAAGCATTCTTACCTGATTTTGTATAAATGTTGTTTTCCCTTTATGTTGCTAATTCTAAGGAGCAGGTGAGTCAGCATCTCTCCCAGTTTAAGGGTCAGGGACCTGATTTGGATGTGAACACAGGAGGTATAGTTAGTAGGTTTGCCGATGACACCAAAATTGGAGGTGTAGTGGAAAGTGATGAGGTACAACGGGATCTTGGTTAGATGGGCCAATGGGCTGAGGAGTGGCAGATGGAGTTTAATTTAAATAAATGTGAAGTGCTATATTTTGGAAAAGCAATTCAGGGGAGGAATTACACACTTAATGGAAACGTCCTGGGAAGCGTTGCTGAACAAAAAGACCTTGGAGTGCAGGTTTATAGTTCTTTGATAGTGGAGTCGCAGGTAGATAGGATAGTGAAGAAAGTATTTAGTATGCTTTCCTTTATTGGTCAGAGTATTGAGTACAGGAGTTGAGAGGTCATGTTACGGCTGTTCAAGACATTGGTTAGGCCATTTTTTGGAATATTGTGTGTAATTCTGGTCTCCCTCCTATCAGAAGGATGTTGTGAAACTTGAATGGGTTCAGAAAAGATTTACAACGATATTTCCAAGGTTGGAGGGTTTGAGTTATAGGGAGAGCCTGAATAGGCTGGGGCTGTTTTCTCTGGAGTATCAGAAGCTGAGAGGTGACCTTATAGAGGCTTATAAAATCATGAGGAATACAGACAAGGTAAATAGATAAGGATTTTTCCCTGGCGTGGGTGAGTCCAGCACTAGAGGGTGTATGTTCAGGGTGAGATGGGAAAGATTTAGAAGGAACCTAAGGGGTAACGTTTTCATGCAAAGGATGGTATGTGTATGGAATGAGCTGCCGCAGGAAGTGGTGGAGGCTAGTACAATTACAGCATTTAAGAGGCATCTGGATGGGTATATGAAGAGGAAGAGTTTAGAAGGATACCGGCCAAGTGCTGGGAAATGGGACTGGATAAGTTTAGGATATCTGGTCGGCATGGACGAGTTGGTCAGAAGGCTCTGACCTCCTCCAAGCCCCAGTTTAGGGTGAGAGATAGCCTCTGATCACAGAGCTGATAGGACATCTGGTTCTGGTTGCCTGATATGTGAAGTTGTTTTGCACTTTTGCCAACTAACAAGGAACTGTCCCAGAGATTGCTAACACCCCCTGCGCATGCGCGCACACACTCACACTGCCATGCTGGCTGACCTTTGCAATGTTATTATGATCAACAAGATAGCAAACCAAAACAAGATACCAAATGAAGTCTAATTCATACTTCAAAATGCAAAGTTCATTCTTTATCACACAGACAGAAACAGAATGCCTCTGTGATAACCATGGGAAGCAGTGCCAAAGAATGTTCAGTTCCCCTTATTCTTCTGAGCAAAAGTGAAAGTTATCAGAATGATTTGTTTCTGACAATGTGTCATTAACTATTCAGTGCTGGTGAAATCTCCCCATGATGACCGAGTCTGATTCTTCCACTGCAGACCTGCACCACAATTCCCATGGAATAGTCCGATTCTAACATCCACTGCCAAGATTGAGCTTTTGTGTTCACTATGAATGTGTCTCTTTGTGTTCCTTAGCGGTGGTCTTCTGTCCATGCTCCCTTTGATAGGAAGATTGCCTTGTGTGAAGAGAGTAAGGTCTCTGGGAGGATCTGGCATTGCTAGCTCTGCCAGTCTTTATTACCCATCCCCATTTGCTCTGGGAAGATGGTGGTGAGCTGTCTTGAGCTACAGGGAGAGGCTGAATAGGCTGGGGCTGTTTTCCCTGGATTGTTGGAGACTGAGGGGTGACCTTATAGAGGTTTATAAAATCATAAGTGGTATGGATAGGGTAAATAAACAAAGTATTTTCCCTGGGGTGAGGGAGCCCAAAACTTGAAGGCATAGGTTTAAAGTGAGAGGATAAAGATTTAAGAGGAACCTAAGAGCCATTTTTTTTCAACACAAAGGGTGGTACATGTATGGAATGAACTATCAGAAGAACTGGTCAAGGTTGATACAATTACAATATTTAAAAGGCGTCTGGATGGGTATATGAATAGGAAGGGTTCAGAGGGATATGGACCAAATGCTAACAAATGGGACTAGATTAGGTTAGGACATCTGGTCAGCATGGACAAATTGGACTGAAGGGTCTGTTTCCATGATATATACATCTATGACTCTAAATAATGCCCATATTGCAGTTACATAAGTAGGTTGAATATCTATACTACAACCTTCAGATATACACATGAACAAGTCATGTTTGTTCCTGTAACTCTACCTCGAGTAGCAGTGGTGACAATGAGGGACAATACTGAGCAGTAGAATTTGAGCTGTTAAGTGGATCCATTCTGAAGCAAATTATTCCTTAATCAAAAAGTGAGTCTCATAGACACTGGGAAAAACAGACAATTCATTTTGTCAAACATTATAAACAAAACCTTGATTGCATATAAATACTGTTTTCCTAGTTTATCTCTGACTTCTCTTCATATTTGTAAAGACCAGATGTGGAATGAAGGATCATTTCTCCATGATCTTTGGGCTATCCACATGTTTAAATTGCATATTACACATCAAATAAAATGTTGGGTAGTAGATGGAAGTGTAGAAAATGTGGAAATCTGTGTCCCTGCCCTGTTTGATGCCTTGTATAATTTTGTCATAGAGTTACAGAGATGTACAGCATGGAAACAAACCTGTCTGTCCAACTTGTCCATGTTGACCAGATATCCTAAATTAATCTGGTCCCATTTCCCAGCACTTGGTCCATATCCCTCTAAACCCTTCCCATTCAAATACCCATCCTGATGCCTTTTGAATGTTGTAATTGTACCAGCCTCTACTACTTCCTGTGGCAGCTCATTCCATACATGCACCACCCTCTGCGTGAAAATGCTGCCCATTATGCCCCTTTTATATCTTTCCCCTCTCACCCTAAACCTATGCCCTTTAGATCTAGACTCCCTCACCCCAGGGAAAATACTTTGTTTATTTACCTTATCCATGCCCCTCATGGTTTTCTAAACATCTATAAGGTCACCCCTCAGCCTCCGACACTCCAGGGAAAACAGCCCCAGCCTATTCAGTCTCTCATTGTAGCTCAAACCCTCCAAAACTGGCAACATCCTTGTAAATCTTGTCTGAACCCTTTCAAGTTCCACAACGTCCTTCTGATATAAGGGAGACAATATTCCAAAAGTGACCGAACCAATGTTCTGTACTGCTCAACATGACCTCCCAGCTCCTATATTCAATGTTCTGTGTAATAAAGCAAAGTATGCCAAACACCTTCTTCACTATCCTGTCTACATGGGACTCCACCTTCAAGGAACTATAAACCTGCACTCCAAAGTCTTATTCTACATTAAGTGTATAAGTCCTGCCCTGATTTGCCTCTCTAAAATGCAGCATCTCACATTGATCTGAATTAACCCCCATTTGCCACGCCTTAGCTCATTGTCCTATCTGATCAAGATCCTATTGTACTGTGAGGTAACCTTCTTCACTGTCCACCAGACCTCCAATTTTGGTGTCATCGGCAAACTTACTAACTATACTTCCTATATTCACATCCAAATCATTTATATAAATGATGAAAAGTAGTGGACCCAGCACCAATATTGTGGCACTCCACTGTTCATAGACCTACAGTCTGAAAGACAACCCTCCACCACCCTCTGTCTTCTACCTTTGAGCCAGTTCTGTTTCCAAATGGCTCATGCTCCCTGTAATCTGTGAGATCTAACTTTGCTAACCAGTCTACCATGAGGAATCTATCAAACGCCTTACTAAAGTCCACGTAGATCATGTCCACTGCGCAGCCTTCATCAATCCTCTTTGTTACTTCTTCAAAAAACTCAATAAAGTTTGTAAGACATGATTACCTATGCACAAAGCCTATCCCCAATCAATTCTTACCTTTCCAAATGCATGTAAATCCTGTTCCTCAGGATTCCCACCAACAACTTGCCCACCAACAATGTCAGGCTCATCAGTCTCTAGTTCCCTGGCTTATCCTAAACACCTTTCTTAAATAGTGGCACAATGTTAGGCAATCTCCAGTCACCCAGCACCTCAACTGTGATAATCAATGACACAAATATATCAGCAATGGGCACAGCAATCACTTCCCTAGCTTCCCACAGCGTTCTACGGTCCACCTGATCAGGTCGTAGAGTCATAGTGATGTGCAGCACAGAAACTGCCCCTTCGGTCCAACTCGTCCATGCCAACCAGACATCCCAAACCAATCTAGTCCCACCTGTCAGCACCCTGCCCATATCGTTCCAAACCCTTCCTATTCATGTACCCATCCAGATGCCTTTTAAATGTTGCAATTGTACTAGTCTCCACCACTTCCTCTGGTAGCTCATTCCATACACGTACCACCACTGCATGAAAATGTTGCCCTGTAGGTCCCTTTCATATCTTTCCCCTCTCACCCTAAACCTATGCCCTCTAGTTCTGGACTTCCCCACCCCAGGGAAAATACTTGTCTATTTATCCTATCCATGCCCCACATGATTTTATAAACCTCTATAAGTTCACCCCTCAGCCTCCGACACTCCAGGGAAAATAGCCCCAGCCTGTTCAGCCTCTCCCTACAGCTCAAATCCTCCAACCCTGGCAACATCCTTGTAAATCTTTTCTGAACCCTTTCACGTTTCACAACATCCTTCGATAGGAAGGAGACCAGACTTGCATGCAATATTCCAAAAGTGGCCTAACTAATGACCTGTACAGCCGCAACTTGACCTCCCAACTCCTGTACTCAATACTCTGACCAATAAAGGAAAGCATACCAAACGCCTTCTTCACTATCCTCTCTACCTGGGACTCTACTTCCAAGGAGCTATGAACCTGCATTCCAAGGTCTCTGTTCAACAACACTCCCTAGAACCTTACCAGTAAGTGTATAAGTCCTGCTAAGATTTGCTTTCCCAAAATGCAGCACCTTGCATTTATCTGAATTAAGCCCCTTGGCCGATCTGATCAAGATCCCATTGTAATCTAAGGTAACCTCTTTCGCTGTCCAGTACACCTCCAATTTTGGTGTCATCTGCAAACTTACTAACATACCCCTTATGCTCACATCAAAATCATTTATATAAATGATGAAAAGTAGTGGACACAGCATCGATCCTTGTGGCACTTCACTGGTTCCTGGGGATTTATCCATGTTTATGCACTTCCTCCTCAGTATTATGGAATTCTTTCAACATGTCACCATATATTTCCCCACACTCTATATCTGCTATGTCATTTTCCACAGTAAATACTGATACAAGATACTCATTTAGTATCTCCCCCACCTCCTGCGGCTCCACACATAGGCTGCCTTGCTGATCTTTGAGGGGTCCCATTCTCTCCCTAGTTACCCTTTTGTCCTTAATGTATTTATAAAATCTCTTTGGATTCTCCTATTTGCCAAAGCTATCTCATATCCCATTGTTGCCCTCCTGATTTCCATCTTAAGTATACTCCTACTGCCTTTACACTCTTCTAAGAATTCATTTGATCTCTCCTGTCTATACCTGACATATACTTCTTTCTCTTTCTTAACCAAAATCTCAATGTCTCTAGTCATCCAGCATTCCCTTCACCTTCCAGTCTTCCCTTTATTCCTAACAGGAATATACTTTCTCTGGACACTCGTTATCTCTTTCTGAAGGCTTCCCATTTTCCAACCATCCATTTACCTGTGAACATCTGCCCCCAATCAACTTTTGAAAGTTCTTGTCTCATACTGTCAAAATTGGCCTTCCTCCAATTTACAACTTCAACATTTAGATCTGGTCCATCCTTTCCCATCACTATTTTAAAACTAATAGAATGGTTACTGGCCCCAGAGTGCTCCCTCACTGACACCTCAGTCACCTGCCTTGCCTTATTTCCCAAGAATAAGTCACGTTTTGCACCTTCTCTAGTAGTACATCCACATCCTGAATCAGAAAATGTTCTTGTACACATGTAACAAATTCCTCTCCATCTAAACCCTTAACACTATGGCATTCCCAATTTATGCTTATAAAGTTAAAATCCCCGACCATAATCGCACTATTATTCTTACGGAAAATTGAGATCTCCTTACAAATTTGTTTCTCAATTTGTCATTGACTATTGGGGGGGGGGGGGGGTCTATAATACAATCCCAATAAGGTGATCATGCCTTTTTTATTTCTCAGTTCCACGCAAATACCTTCTTTGGATGTATTCGCAGAAATATCCTCCCTAAGTACAGCGTAATGCTATCCCTTATCAAAAACTTTACTCCCCATTCTCTCTTGCCCCCCTTTCTATCCTTCCAATAGCATTTGTATCTTGGAACATTAACTGCCAGTCCTGTCCATCCCTGAGGCACTGTGGTTGCTATGATATCCCAGTTTCATGTTCCTAACCATGTCCTGAGTTCATCTGCCTTCCCTGTTCGGCTTCTTGCATTGAACTAAATACAGTTTAATTTATTGGTCCTCCCTTGTTCTCTGCACTGTCCCTGCCTGCTCTGACTGTTTGACTTGCTCTTTTTCCCAATGTACCATCCACAGATTGATCTCATTCCTCACTATTACACTCCCCCCACATCGCCACTTGACTAATTTTAATCCTCCCAAGCAGCTCTAGCAAATCTCCCTGCCAGTGTATTAATTCCCTTTCAATTCTTGTACAGGTCACTTCTACCCCAGAAGAGATTCCAATAATCCGAGAATGTTAACCCTTCGCCTCTGCACCAGCCTCTTAGCCACGCATTCATCTGCTCTATCCTCCTATTCCTACTTTCACTAGCTTGTAGCACTGGGAGTAATTCAGATATTATGCCTCTTGAGGATCTCCTTTTTAAATTCCTGCCTAACTTTCGATATTCTCTCTTCAGAATCTCATCCTTTTCCCTTCATATGTCGTTAGTTCCAATGTGTACAAAGACCTCCTGCTGGTCCCTCTCCCTTTTGAGAACATTCTGCACCCTCTCTGAGTTATCCTTGATCATGGGACCAGGGAGGCAACACATCATTCTGATTTTTTGCTCTTGGCCACAGAAACTTTTCTCTCTGCCTCTAACTAGAGAGTCCCATCACAATCAATTGCTTGGAACTTAATATAACCCTCATTATGTTAGAGCCATTCTTGGTATCAGAAACTTGACTATTTGTGCTACATTCCCCTGAGAGTTCATCATTCCCTACATTTTTCAAAACAGTATACTTGCTGAGATGGGGATAGTCACAGGAGACTCCTGCACTTTTCTGGAGTTAACCCATCTACCTGACTATCTGTGGCTTTTCTGTCTTCCTATAACTGCCATCCATCACACCACCCAGCTGCTGTAAATTCTTTATTGCCTTTAACTGCTGCTCCAACCAATCCATGCGATCTGATCAGATTCACAACCAAAGTCACTTCCTGCAGACATAATCATCAGTAACATGGAAACTCTTCTTAAACTCCCATGTCCAACAGGAAGAGCACATCACTCTACTAAAGGCCACCTTTTCTCCTTCACAATCTACTGACCAAGAAAATAGCACCGTTTTATTGTTCTAAAAATAAATTGCTCCAGGACAACTTTGTACTTACGGTTTGTATTTTTAAAATTTAATCAACATTCAGACCTCATCAAGAAAGAACCTACAAAACTCACTATTGTAGATTTACAGCAAGTGGATAGATCAAAATCTATCCACTTATCTGACCCTGTGCCTTGAGCTCTCCCACACAGGGTCCTCCAAGGTCAGCTGCTGTTAACTTCTCCTAGACGCACTCCGATGTTCAGAGACATTTGAACTCAAACAGCAAAGGCAGTAACTGCGGGAATTCACTGTTGTGTCAGACAGCAGTATAGGTTTCTTTCTCTGACCATGTGTTCTCTGCCTTTGCCTGTCTTCCTCCTTCTTAAAGTGCTGTTGTTTAGATTTTTTTCCCCCAAAGTTCTAAAACAATGCAACAGTACATAAAACAGTAATTGCTGCTCCGGGAATTTGAGGAAATCACCTCCAACACCTAAAATACCTCAAAAAATGAGAAGCTCTTACAGACAAAATTTTTTCCTGTCCTCCATCTTGGATTACCCAAGAATCCTAAATCATTGGGGATAATTAGCCCATAAACCATCAGCAGATTGTTCAAAAATTGCATAATGTACAGTTCAGTTGTTGGATGGAAGATGCTTTGCTATGGAGTCATGACTTAGAAATAGGCAGCGATTCAGAATGGTATCACTGAAGAGGTGACAAGTAGGTTAGACCAGGGAAACCCAGTGGATGTGGTGTATCTAGACTTCCAAAAGGCCTTTGATAAGGTGCCACACGGAAGGCTGCTGAGCAAGGTGAGGTCCCATGGTGTTCAAGGTGAGCTACTGGTATGGATTGAGGATTGGCTGTCTGACAGAAGGCAGAGAGTTGGGATAAAAGGTTCTTTTTCGGAATGGCAGCCGGTGACAAGCGGTGTCCGCAGAGTTCAGAGTTGTGGCCGCAGCTGTTCACATTATATATTAATGATCTGGATGAAGGGACTGGGGGCATTCTAGCGAAGTTTGCCGATGATACGAAGTTAGGTGGACAGGCAGATAGTACTGAGGAAGTGAGGAGGCTGCAGAAGGATCTAGACAGTTTGGGAGAGTGATGCAGGAAATAGCTGATGGAATTCAACGTGAGCAAATGCGAGGTCTTGCACTTTGGAAAAAAGAATAAAAGCATAGACTACTTTCTAAACGGTGAGAAAATTCGTAAAGCCAAAGTACAAAGGGATCTGGGAGTGCTAGTCGAGGATTCTCTAAAGGTAAACATGCAGGTTGAGTCCGTGATTAAGAAAGCGAATGCAATGTTGTCACTTATCTCAAGAGGGTTGGAATATAAAAACAACGTTGTGCTACTGAGACTTTATAAAGCTCTGGTTAGGCCCTATTTGGAGTACCGTGTCCAGTTTTGGTCCCTACAGCTCAGGAAGGACATACTGGCACTGGAACGTGTCCATCGGAGATTCACACGGATGATCCCTGGAATGGTTGGTCTAACATATGAGGAACGGCTGAGGATCCTGGGATTGTATTCACTGGAGTTTAGAAGTTTAAGGGGAGACTTAATAGAAACTTACAAGATAATACATGGCTTGGAAATGGTGGACGCTAGTAAATTTTTTCCGTTAGGCGAGGAGATTAGGACCCGTGGACACAGCCTTAAAATTAGAGGCGGTCAATTCAGAACAGAAATGCGGAGACATTTCTTCAGCCAGAGAGTGGTGGGCCTGTGGAATTCATTACCGCAGAGTGCAGTGGAGGCCGGGACGCTAAATGTCTTCAAGGCAGAGATTGATAGATTCTTGATGCCTCAAGGAATTAAGGGCTATGGGGAGAATGCAGGTAAGTGGAGTTGAAATGCCCATCAGCCATGATTGAATTGCAGAGTGGACTCGATGGGCCGAATGGCCTTACTTATCTCAAAGTGACTCGGAGTGAATTCGATACAATGGATGCTGAAGATTATAAATCTGTCATTTTTAAACTGATAAGATTTTGACTCAAGCTATCTTTGTAGAATTATTCAATTTAATATTATGTGGCACATTTATTTAATATTAATTGCCAATAATGTTCCTTCACATTTCAAAATGGTGACCACATACACCACAGCAGTTCAGATTTTATATTCAATGTTATTTTTATTTAGTCATTTTGTGGGATGTGGGCATCCATGGCTGGCCAGCATTTATTGCCTGTCTCCAGTTGCCCTTGAGAAGGTGGTTGTCAGAAGGTGTGGTACTGGAAAAGCACAGCCGGTCAGGCAGCATTGGAGAAGCAGGAGAGTCGATGTTTCGAATATAAGCTCTTCATCAGGAAGAGCATTTGCAGTACTCACTTTTTCCTTGAGAAGATGGTGGTGAGCTGCCTTCTTGAAACTTGCAGTCTACCTGCTGTGGGTTGACCCACAATGCCATTGTGGAAATTGTATAACGCAACTCACATTTTTCAAAATTTCAAATGTTGCATGATTCACCACAATCTATGGTAGAGACGAATAAAGTGACAAAATCTACATAGAAAGACTTATGAACACGTTTCCGTGAAAATCTCACGTGGAAGTTTTGCGGTGAGGATTGTATGACTCAATGTCTGCGTATATGTAATCTGTGTAATAGTTCATCAAAACAATAAACATGTGAAGAATCTAACCTTGAGAAGAAGGGCTTTCTCACACTGTTTTCATCTCTTGATGATCCCCAGAAACCAGACCATCCAGTTCAAACCCAAAGGAGGGGCATCTGTCTCTAACAAAACAAAGGATTGTGGCTCAGAACATGCAATCACAAACAATGTGGGAATCCTTTTGAAGTGTCGAGGTATGAAGCTATGTAGGTATGACAAACCAAACCAAAAACAAATACTAAGCACGTCAGAAATGTAGTCTTGTGCAATGCTTGACAAAGGAGGGTTTCATTGAATTCCAAATGACAAATGAACAGTTCCAGTTCCCTCTGAGACAAGATCTAAACAATAGGGAAAGTGAAGACTGCAGATGCTGGAGACCAGAGTCAAGAGTATGGTGTTGGAAAAGCAAAGCAGGTCAGGGAGCATCTGAGGAGCAGGAGAATTGATGTTTCGGGTATAAGCCCTTCATCAGGAATGAGGCTTGTGGGCTGGTGTGCTGAGAGATAAATGAGAGGGGGGGGGTGGTGTTGGGGGGAAGGTAGCTGGGAATGTGATAGGGAGATGAAGGTGGAGAGAAGATGGCAGGACGCCTACTTGCAGAACATTTCAGAAAACATCTCTGGGACACCCGCACCAACCAACCCCACCGCCCTGTGGCTGAACACGACAACTCCCCCTCCCACTCTGCTAAGGACATGCAGGTCCTAAGCCTCCTCCACCGCCAAACCCTTACCACCCGTGATGCCTGGAGGAAGAACGCCTCATGTTCTGCCTTGAGACCCTGCAACCACACAGGATCAATGTGGATTTCACCAGTTTCTCAATTCCCCTCCCTGCACATTCTCCCACAAGCCTCTAACTCAGGACCACCCTCTTGACTTTTCCCACTTATCCGCTCCGCCCTCCTTTCCGACCTATCACCTTCTCACCACCTTCATCTACCTATTGCATTCTCAGCTATCTTCCCCCAACCCCACACCCCTCTCATTTATCTCTCAGCCCTCCCAGCCCAAAAGCCTCATTCCTGATGAAGGGCTTATACCCGAAAATTATATTCTCCTGCTCCTCAAATGCTGCCTGACCTGCTGTGCTTTTCCAGCACCACACTCTCGATTCTAAACAATAGGGACCAATATTTATACTGCCCCTTTGTCACAGCCAACTTTCACATGATCCTTCATAGAAGCATAAGCAAAATGGACATTGAGTCAAAACAAAATGTGTTCCTCTCCATCTAAGTGCGTACAAGACAATTTTCTGATTCAGTATGTGGATGTACCTACTAGAGAAGGTGCAAAACTTGACCTACTCTTGGGAAATAAGGCATGGCAGGTGACTGAGGTGTCAGTGGGGGAGCACTTTGGGGCTAGTGACCATACTTCTATTCGTTTTAAAACAGTGATGGAAAAGGATAGACCAGATCTAAAAGTTGAAATTCTAAATTGGAGAGAGGCCAATTTTGACGGTATTAGGCAAGTACTTTCGAAAGCTGATTGAGGCAGATGTTCGAAGGTAAAGGGATAGCTGGAAAATGGGAAGCCTTCAGAATAACAAGAATCCAGAGAAAGTATATTCCTGTCAGGGTGAAAGGGAAGGCTGGTAGGTATAGGAAATGCTGGATGACTAAAGAAACTGAGAGTTTGGTTAAGAAAAAGAAAGAAGCATATGTCAGGTATAGATAAGATAGACTGAGTGAATCCATAGAAGAGTATAAAGGAAGTAGGAGTATACTTAAGAGGGAAATCAGGAGGGCAAAATGGGGACATGAGATAGCTTTGGCAAATAGAATTAAGGAGAATTCAAAGGGTTTTTACAAACAGGACAAAAGGATAAAAGGGTATAGGACAAAAGGGTAACTAGGGAGAGAATAGGGACCCTCAAAGATCAGCAAGGTGGCCTTTGTGTGGAGCCACAGAGAATGGAGGAGATACTAAATGAATATTTTGCATCAGTATTTACTGTAGAAAAGGATATGGAAGATATAGACGGTATATAGATGGTGACATCTTGCAAAATGTACAGATTACAGAGGAGGAAGTGCTGGATGTCTTGAAACGGTTAAAGGTGGATAAATCCCCAGGACCTGATCAGGTGTACCCGAGAACTCTGTGGGAAGCTAGAGAATTGATTGCTGGGTAAAAAATGAGGTCTGCAGATGCTGGAGATCACAGTTGAAAATGTGTTGCTGGTTAAAGCACAGCAGGTTAGGCAGCATCCAAGGAATAGGAAATTCAACGTTTCGGGCATAAGCCCTTCATCAGGAGGGCTCGAAACGTCAAATTTCCTATTCCTTGGATGCTGCCTAACCTGCTGTGCTTTAACCAGCAACACATTTTCAACAATTGATTGCTGGGCCTCTTGCTGAGATATTTGTATCATCGATAGTCACAGGTGAGGTGCCGGAAGACTGGAGGTTGGCAAACGTGGTGCCACTATTTAAGAAGGGCGGTAAAGACAAGCCAGGGAACTATAGACCGGTGAGCCTGACCTCAGTGGTGGGCAAGTTTAGATTAGATTAGATTAGATTAGATTACTTACAGTGTGGAAACAGGCCCTTTGGCCCAACAAGTCCACACCGACCCGCCGAAGCGCAACCCACCCATACCCCTACCCCTACATTTACCCCTTACCTAACACTACGGGCAATTTAGCATGGCCAATTCACCTGACCCGCACATCTTTGGACTGTGGGAGGAAACCGGAGCACCCGGAGGAAACCCACGCAGACACGGGGAGAACGTGCAAACTCCACACCGTCAGTCTCCTGAGGCGGGAATTGAACCCAGGTCTCTGGCGCTGTGAGGCAGCAGTGCTAACCACTGTGCCACCGTGCCGCCCACGAAGTTGTTGGAGGGAATCCTGAGGGACAGGATGTACATGTATTTGGAAAGGCAAGGAATGATTCGGGATAGTCAACATGGCTTTGTGTGTGGGAAATCATGTCTCACAAACTTGATTGAGGTTTTTGAAAAAGTAACAAAGAAAATTGATGAGGGCAGAGCAGTAGATGTGATCTATATGGACTTCAGTAAGGCGTTCGACAAGGTTCCCCATAGGAGATTGATTAGCAAGGTTAGATCTCATGGAATATAGGGAGAACTAGCCATTTGGATACAGAACTGACTCAAAGGTAGAAGACAAAGGGTGGTGGTGGAGGGTTGTTTTTCAGACTGGAGGCCTGAGACCAGTGGAGTGCCACAAGGATTGGTGCTGGGTCCTCTACTTTTTGTAATTTACATAAATGATTTGGATGCGAGCATAAGAGGTACAGTTGATAAGTTTGCAGATGACACCAAAATTGGAGGTGTAGTGGACAATGAAGAGGGTTACCTCAGATTTCAACAGGATCTGGACCAGATGGGCCAATGGGCTGAGAAGTGGCAGATGGAGTTCAATTCAGATAAATGCGAGGTGCTGCATTTTGGGAAAGCAAATCTTAGCAGGACTTATACACTTAATAGTAAGGTCCGAGGGAGTGTTGCTGAACAAAGAGACCTTGGAGTGCAGGTTCATAGCTCCTTGAAAGTGGAGTCGCAGGTAGATAGGATAGAGAAGAAGGCGTTTGGTATGCTTTCCTTTATTCGTCAGAGTATTGAGTACAGGAGTTGGGAGGTCATGTTGTGGCTGTACAGGACATTGGTCAGGCCACTGTTGGAATATTGCGTGCAATTCTGGTCTCCTTCCTATCAGAAAGATGTTGTGAAACTTGAAAGGGTTCAGATTTACAAGGGTGTTGCCAGGGTTGGAGGACTTGAGCTATAGGGAGGGGCTGAACAGGCTGGGGCTGTTTTCCCTGGAGCGTCAGAGGCTGAGGGGTGACCTTATAGAGGTTTACAAAATTATGAGGGGCATGGATAGGGTACATAGGCAAAGTGCTTTCCCTGGGGCCGGGGAGTCCAGAACTAGAGGGCAAAGGTTTAGGGTGAGAGGGGAAAGATATAAAAGAGACCTAAGGGGCAACTATTTCACGCAGAGGGTGGTACATGTATGGAATGAACTGCCAGAGGATGTGGTGGAGGCTGGTATAATTGCAACATTTAAGAAGCATTTGGATGGGCATATGAATAGGAAGGGTTTGGAGCGATATAAGCCGGATACTGGCAGGTGGGACTAGATTGGGTTGGGATATCTGGTCGACATGGACGAGTTAGACCGAAGGGTCTGTTTCCATACTGTACATCTCTATGACTCTAAAATGCGTTGGTGATGGAAAAGAATGTTCAGTAAGGCTGAGTTTTAAGAAGTTTCTTCAAGGAGGAAGGAGACAATTTTAAGGAGGGATTTCTAGAGAGAGAGAGAGAGGTCTGGGTGACAGAAGGCAGTGTGGGGTAGGTTAACACAGGAGTAAGGGAAAGGGGGAGTAGCAGGGAGTCAGAGCACATCTCTACACTGGAAGGAGATTCAAAATATGTAGATCAGTAGAACATTCCTTTTTTAATTCAGTTAGTTTTGGGATCTAGGTATCACTGGCAGAATTGCATTTAAGATTGATTATTAAGTTGCCTTGTTAATTTAACAGTGGAATCATTGTAGCCCATATTGTAATGGTGTTTAATAGTGTAACATAGGGGGTTCCAGGATTTTGATGCAGTGATAAAGCAGGACCAGTGATATAGTTCAACTGAAGATAGTGTGCAACTTTTTTTTAGCATTTGACATGGAAATTGGAATCAATGTGAAGCCAATTGATAATGCCAGTTGTTAAACATTATAGATGAAAGGTAGGCTGGACAGAGTAAATACTTATTTAGGCAAGAGTTTTATTCCAACTCCCAAGGCACAGGCTTCATGCTTGCCATATATATATATATATATATATATATACATATATATACACACACACTGCTGTCAAGTGACCTGAGGCTGAAACTGGCCCTTTCTAAATTGACCAAATTTAGAGAAATTGGGCCTGACAGCAGCTAGCACCTATCAGCTCCAGTAGAAACCAAGGTCAAAGAGGCCCCAAAGGTCCAAGAGGAACCTGTTACAACCATCCAAAGGATTATTGGAGAAGTATCAATCAGATGTTCTGGCACCTCGACTGCCTGAGTATACCTCTTAGCATGGCCACAGTGAAGGGTGTTGGTGCAACCCTATTGGATGATTTGAACCCAGCTCATGACCCTTTGGTCAAAGGTCACAGAACATTCCAGAAAGTCATGGACAAAGGGGGTTATGAACACAAACCTGGACGCCATCCCCTCAGTGACGGCTCATCAAAGACTCATGGAAGATTCGCAGCAAAGACTCGTGGCAGAAGACTATGTAGCAACAGAAGAGACCCAGAAGAAGATCCGCCCTGACCGTGGGAGACCCACCTTTGCAGAAGAGCTGTTTCAGTCCAAGTGCTATTGGTACACCCACGATGAAATTAGTAAGGGAATTCCAGGAGTTTGGCACAGCAGCAGTGAAGAAACTGAATGACTTGCTCAATCATTTCAGAGGGCAGTCCACCACGATGCTCAGGGTCTGGAGTCACATTTAGATCAGAACAGGCATCAAGGGCAGGCTTCCTTCTATAAAGGGCATTAGTGAACCAGATGGTTGTTTTTAACCAATATCAATAATCGTCACCATTTTATAAAAAGTCAACCCGTTCTGGCATGTTATGACCCACATGCGGGGCAGGTGGGACTTGAACCCGCTATTATTAGTCTAGCTTTTGATTCCAATTTTGTTTATTAATGAAATTCATACTTCACCATCTATTAAAGAATGATAGAATCTCTATAGTGTGGAAGCGGACAATTCGGTCCATCGGGTCCACACCAACCCTCCAGAGAGCATCTCACCCAGACACACCTCCCTACCCTATCCCCATAACCCCACATTTCCCATGGCTAATCCACCTAACTGCAAATCCCAGACACTACAGGCAATCTAGCACATCTTTAGACTCTGGCAGGAAACCACAGCACCTGGAGGAAACCAACACAGACATGGGGAGAATGTACAAACTCCACACAGTCCCCCAAGGGTGGAATTGAACCCAGATCCCTGGCAATGTGAGGCAGCAGTGCTAACCATTGAGTCATAGTGCTGGTCTTCAGACTCGGATCTCATCCTCCACCTCCTGCTAAATAATTTCATCTTAAAGCTCTGAAGCTTGCATTTATATAGCACCTTTTACATACCTAGGATATTCCAAAGCACTTCACAGCCAATTACTTTTTGAAGAATGGACTCAATTGCAATGTGGGGTGACACAGCAGTCATTTTCTGAACAGTAAGATCCCACAAGCAGGATTGAAATGAGAGATACAAGGTCTGTTGAAATGATGTTGGTTTGACTTCGAGAAGATTTTGCTGCTCTTTTTTTAAAATATGTGATGCTTACGCAAAAGATGGCACCTCTGACAGAGCTGAATTTCCTCAGTAGTGCATGGCACTGCCAGTCTGGATTTAGCTGGTGTTGAAATAACTAACAGAAGCAGTTGTACAATGGCAGGGGAGTGGCCAGCCTCCCAGTTCAGTTTTTTTTTCTAGTTTGGTTTGTTTTAGCAAGCAGTCAGTAACTGCTGGGACCCTAGAGAAGCAGCTACAATGAAAAACAGTTCCATGCTTCAACAGAGATCTTGCCTGAAGTTTCACTCTGACATCTCTTCTGCCTATAAGAATCTATATTTAAATTTACCATTTGCCAAGGGATGTATTTATGGGATCTTGCGAGAATTGAAACAGCTTTGCTAAGTTGTGATTTTGAGTCGGTTGGGTTTTCAAATAGATAAGTTATTCTAATTTCTTTTTTGTTTGTGTTTCAACCATACCGTATAAATAAATTCTGTTTAGCTTGAAGCTGAGTGGTTTGTGATCAGCTGCATCACTCCTGGATTATCCACTCTCTATTTGCCTTTTAAAAAACAAAAGAGACCCTTAAGAAAGGTCTGGACTACCTTCTTAAAATATTTTGAGGGGGTCTGGTCTGGCCAATAACAAATCCTCAATGATGAATAGATGATGGGCTTATTGCCTTCATAGGGAACTGAAATATCATTGTGATAGGTTCAACGAACATGGTCAGGGAAGGAGCAGGCTTGATGGGTTAAATGGCCTTCTGCTTCTCTATCCATTCTGGTTTTTTTGAGCTGGTAACTTCCTATCATTACATTGTTTGGAGTTGATGAACTATAATGTTACTGCGACGGAATTGTCGGAAATTGCTAAATGTTCTCAAATGCAAAAATGCTGTGTATTTAGCCGCCTTTCATTTTCATTTGTTGACACAGATGGTAGGTTAATCATAACCATCACTTTCATCAACGTCACGATATTTTCACCACCCCTTCTGGTTTCCTGTCTTTCTGCGTTTTATTGTCCAGAGATTAGAGTGGGCATTCTTTCCCTTGAATGAAAGAGTTGTGTGTGATCTACAGTCTGAAAACTTTGCCCATATCAGGCCTACTACTCATGTGGCTCTCAACCGACAAGAGTAAAACTGTTCCTTCACCTGGTGTTTGGAAGTTAATGTTGCAACATTCATTATCTTCCTCTGTGGGCACAGAGCGAGACATTTACTGAAAACATTTATTTTGTTGCTTATTATCGCTTATCTTGACAATTCTATAGTCAAAACAAGAATTTACTCTGGTTTGTGTAAATTAGGCATCAAAATTAGGATATGCAGCAACACTGGGCTTAGACCTGGAATTCCTGTTAAGGTTTATAAATCCAATGTAGGGACTGGTCCTCACAATTTTGGTGTGGTCCCCACACCTATGTAGATTCAATACAAAGTGACATTTCCAATTGGTACTGTTGGATCTGATTTGGTCTCAAATAGACAAAACCCGTTCTAAATTTTGTGCTTGCTTTGCAGACAGTACAATGGCCATCTATTGTACAGCAAAATTAGATTATTGGAAATTAACATTAGGTTACAGTCAAATTTGGATTTGTTGAATCCCAGGAGCTTACCCACAAATTTCTGTTAATCAGAGCTTTCTCACATGAATGCAGCAACTCACCAAGGTTCCTCAGGCAGCTCCTTCCAAATCCATGACCACTTCCATCGAGAAGGATAAAGGCAGGAGATAAATAGGAATACCACTTCCTGCAAGTTCCCATCCAAGCCATCACCCTCCTGACTTGGAAATATTTCATCATTCTTCCACGTCATTGGATCAAACCCCTGGAATTCCTTTCTTAAGGACATTGTCTACAGCACATGGACAGCAGCAGTTCAAGAAAGCAGCTCATCATCACCTTCTCAGGGGCAACTAGGGACAAAAATAAATGATAGTTTAGCCAGTAACATCAACATCCTGTGAGTGAATTTAAAAACTTCCTATGCAACCCGACATACTTACAGACATAGAATTTGTCATAAGAGAGTAAAGCATGTAAATTTGTCACCTCTTTGTGTTGCTGATATGCCTATTGTTTGGATTGCTTTGAAGCACATGAACAGAATTTCTTCAACATCAGGATAGGAAGTTGGTTTCATTTTCTACCTTGCTGGAGAGACTGCCTAATTCTTAAACCATTCCACAATTTTGAGGCTGAGTTTCAGATCAGCCTCGACAGTGGAATCTCCACTCCTTCTCAATAACAAACTCATCTCCAAACTATGAGACCTAGATCTTGGCTCCTCTCTCTATAACTGGATCCTCAGCTTCCTGACCCATAGACCGCAATCAGTAAGAATAGGCAACAGCACCTCCTCCATCATAATCCTCAACACCATTACCCGCAAGGCCTCTTACTTTACTCCTTACACACTCATGACTGAGTGGCCAATTCCATCAGAGCTCAATTTAAAGGTTTGCTGATCAGGTCAGGTCTCAAACAATGACGAGACAGAATACAGGAAAGAGATTGAGTGCTTAGCATCATGGTGTAAAGACAACAGTCTCTCCATTAATGTCAACAAAATGAGGGAGCTGGTCATTGACTTCAGGAAGCGGAATAAATCCTGTCTGCATCAATGGTACTGAGGTAGAGATGGTCAAGAGGGTCAAGCTCCTGTGAGTGATGATCATCAATAATCTGTCCTGATCCATCTACATCCACATGATTGTCAAGAAAGCACAACAATGACTCTACTTCCTCAGGAGGCTAAGGAAATTTGGCATGTCCGTAAAGATGCTTACCAATTTTTATAGATGCACCATAGGCTGCATCCTATCAGGGATGTATCACAGCTTGGTATGGCAATTGCTCTTCCCGAAACTGCAAAAAACTCCAGTCATGAACATAGACTAGTCCATCATGTAAACTAGCCTTCCATCTAGTGACACCATCTATAAGTACCACTGCCTCAGGAAGGTAACCAACATAACCCCTCCCAACCCAGTTATACTGCCTTGCACTGTCTTTCATTGGGCAGAAGGTAAAGAAGTTTGAATACCAATTCAAGAACAGCTTCTTCCCTGCTGTTATCAGACTTTTGAACAGACTGCTCAAATGTTAATGTTGATCTCTCTCTCTCTCTCTGTGCCCCTTCTCTGTGGCTGTTAAATTGTTCTGCAACCCTGATGCACTTTGTATGGTACAATCTGCCTATAGATCACACAAAACAACACTTTTCACTGTAACTTGGTATGACAACAATAAATCAAATGAAATGAAATCAAATATCTACTTTCCATTTCACTCCATAGTTTTCCGCTTGCTGTATTAATAAAACCTTTTCTCCAACAGGAATGCTTTAAGCATGTTCATGTGCTTGCCCATTACCTGCAGGCTTTCCTTATTCTGGTACATGGAGATCACCAGGTCAAACGCTCCATTACCCAGTGCACCACGGCTTTATACTCCTGTGTAGCCTAACTCTACTTTCAGGTAATGACACAATCACATTACTGTTGTAAACTGACTAAAATACAATTTGGCCCAAGTGGACTGGAACCAGCTCCTGACAGACAAATAAAACAAAGCACTGTGGAAATCTGAAACAAAAGATGAAATGCTGGAGAAACCCAATTAGTGTTTTAAGTTTATTGATGCTTCTTCAGAACTCTGATTCTCTTCCCACAGATACTGCCAGACCTGCTGAGCTTCTCCAACACTCTCTGTTTTTGTTACTTATAGACAAACCACATCGGAACAGTTGGAGGCATTCAAGGTGTAAATAGTTAGGGTAAATGCAATGAGTTCCTGTGAAGACATAGGGTGGGGCCTAGACTGGAGAAACTTGGATGTGAAATGACAGAGGTTAGGATTAAAGAGAAAGGTGAAGCCTGTAGCAGATGCTGAGAGACCAATATGGCAGTGTACCTAGAGAAGTATAAAGAGAACAGAGAGGAACATAAAAAGGAAATTAAGAAAACAAAGAGAGTGCATGTGAAAACACTGGTCAATGAAATAAAGGAAAACCCAAAAGTTTTTTTTATGAATATATAAAGAGCAAAGAAATAACTAGGGAAAGAGGTAATGCATATTGACATAGAAGATTTGGGCACAGACCTCAATGATTACCTTACGATGGTCTTTAAGAATGGAGGACTGTAAACTATTAGAAAAAATTAACATTGAGAGGGTGTGGGGGGAGTTACTTGTATGATGAGTAGCCTTAAAAGGGGATAAATTGACAGGTCCGGATAGAATGTGTCCCAAGCTGTTTTTGTCGGCCATGGGAAACCCTAGCTGTAGTTTTCAAATCCTTCCTGGCCACAGATGAGGTACCAGAGGACTGGAGCACTGCTAATGCTGTCCCATCAGTAACAGGATATACTAGGAAATGACAGAGCAGTCAGTCTAAACTCAGTATTTGGGATGTTCTTCGAAAGAAAGGGGTCTTCTTGTAGCAATGTTCCTTTCCTTGCACTGGGAGGCCCCGATTCAAGTCCCACCTGCTCCAGTGATGTGAAATAATATCTCTGAAAAGGTTAGTTACAAAAATTGGCATTTCTACACTTGAAGAGGCAGAGATTTGCAACATCTGATTATTGGGAAGCCCAATTTCCACTCTCTAGACCTTCTGCTGATTCCTCCCTCTGGTATCTGAGGCTGTTCATGACCTCAGAATCATATCTCATCTTGAGATGAACTCACAGCTGAATATGAACATCATAACTGAAGCAGTCTAGTCCTACTTTGTATCACAGAACTCACTTGCTGCTGAACTCCTCACCCAGGCCTTTGTTCCCTTTAGACAGAAACATTGCAATAGCCTGCCGGTTGACATCTCATCTTCACATCTACATAGACTTGAACCCACATAAAATTCTGCCAGCCGTATCCTCATTTGCACCAAATCCTGCTCCCCCAGCACTACTGGGCTTGTTATCTTGGCATCTGGTTAAGCAACATCTTGATTTTAATATTCCCAACCTCGTTTCCAAACCTTTCCATAGCCTTGCAGTCTCTGTAAATGCTTCCAGCCCCACAACCCTTTGATATCTGTGCTCCCCTAACTGTTACAGGGCCATTGTCTATATGAATCATTCCACCATTGTTTTACTTGCCCTCAGTTGCCTGAGTCCTAAACTCTAGAATCCCTCAATCCTTTCACCTCTCTGCCTTGCTTTCCACCTTATTCTAAAAAGTACCTCTTTGACCAGTCTTTTGGTCAATGTTAATATCTCCTCTGGGTCTGGATTCATCACTGAGAGCAATGAATTGAACTGAATGAGCTTTATTGTCACATGTACTCACATGAGTACAATGAAAAGTTGATAAGTTGCCACTTAGGGGGTCATCTTAGGTACAAGATACCTAAGTACAAATGTAAGGAATAAATTAGAATAATAAAGAAATCAGAAAAAGTTCAGCATTACAGCCCTTCAAGCAGACCGCATCGGGCCTCACCTCCAGACCGCATCGGGCCTCACCACCAGACTGCATCGGGCCTCACCACCAGACTGCATCGGGCCTCACCACCAGACCACATCAGGCCTCACCACCAGACCACATCAGGCCTCAGCTCCAGACCGCATCGGGCCTCAACTCCAGACCACATCAGGCCTCACCACCGGACCACATCAGGCCTCAGCTCCAGACCGCATCGGGCCTCAACTCCAGACCACATCAGGCCTCAGCTCCAGACCGCATCGGGCCTCACCTCCAGACCGCATCGGGCCTCACCTCCAGACCACACCGGGCCTCAACTCCAGACCACACCGGGCCTCAACTCCAGACCACACCAGGCCTCGCCTCCAGATCACACCAGTCCTCGCCTCCAGACCACACCAAGCCTCGCCTCCAGACCACACAAGGCCTTGCCTCCAGACTGCACCAAGCCTCGCCTCCAGTCTGTGCCAGGCCTCGCCTCCAGTCAGTGCCAGGCCTCGGCTTCCAGACTGCACAGGAGCCTTGCCTTGGTCTGTGCCACGCCTTGCCTCTAGTTTGTGCTAGGCCTCGGCTCCAGTCCGCACCAGGCCTCACCTCTAGACCACACTAGGCATTGCCTCTAGACCACACCAGGCCTCACCTCTGTCTGTGCCAGGCCTCAACTCCGGACTGCACAGGAGCCTTTCCTCTAGTCTGTGCCAAATTTAACCTGGGGCTTTCTGTTCTCATTGCCACCACAGATGTCAGTGGACGTCACTCTCCACCATGTTGGGCTTGCTCATCCCATGATGGCTCAATTCCACCATCCTGGTTTTGCTCCCCTCTGTGCTGATCTCCACCACATTGCACAAATAAACTGTCCGCTGAAGTTAAATAGATTAAAGTAAGAATTTAAAAATTGAGAGAAGAGAGAGAGAGAGAAGTGAAAAAAAAGCAAAAGTCGACAGAACAGGTGAACGCTGCATGCTACTCTGTTGCCATCTTCAGTGTGGAACATCTTCCTGTGTTAAGGGAGCTATATAAATGCAATATATTGCTGGTGTCATAAGCTGAGCCACTGTGGACTCTTCAGAGATATGGTTACAATCATTATTCTGACTCAACGGCGTGAGGAAAAGACTAAGCTAGATCTCTGTGCAGAGATGTAGTCTGTCTTGCTCAATATTTGAGACTGGCTGGTGGGTTTAACGAGAGGCAGAAGTTGCAGTCAGACTCAAACTAAATGCAACATTCTGGTGACCGAGAATGGGCCTGCACAAATGTATGATCACAGCATATTTAAGAATACCTTTAGGTAAACACATGTTTTTTAATTATAGGACCCAAGATAGAATGATTTGGGTTTATGCATTTTCATTCTTTAAACCATTAAAAATGATGATTATTTTCTTTCTATGTATGAAGGAGTTGGAGACGGAACAGTCTGTCTGTTCCCGTTAATGTCATAGGAGCTACTGGCTTTGGGCATTTCATTTCTCATTTGATTTCATTCTGACACACGTGCTTGACAATGTCACCTTAACAGTGACACATTATATTCCTGTCAGATCCCAGACCACTGAAGGCAAGTCTGTAAATTGTGGGGGTGGGGATGTCACAGCATCGGGATAGAAGATCTAGTACTTACATACTGGGAATGAAATCTGCAAAGGACAGAGGGCAATAACTCACAGTGAGAAGTGGCAGGGAAGTGATGAAACCTTTAACAGACAATGCACTTCAACTTTACCCGAGCAGTTCAGACCTTTCCCGGTATAAGGATGGTGGGAGCAAGTGGGAGGTCAGTACTGATTGTAAATGGTAGCCATTGTGAAACCTGGTGCATCTGAACAGGAGGAGTGGAAACCACTTGCTTTCTACATTCTCCATGAAAACTTGCTCCATAAACATTCAGGCAGAAGCCTGTTTCATGGCTCCCATATCTGCACAGAAAGACACCCGGAACAAAGCTTGAGGGAACATCACAATGGGAAGCCCACTAGTACCCAAAGGGTACAATGGCATTTCCCTAACATCTTCTTTCTCATCACAAAAATAAACAAAAAACTACATGCTCTATCATTTGCAGTTACACGCTACACAATTTCTGCAATATACATGGTCACAAAGAAAATTCTCATGCATCACCAAAATAGTTTGTTAATCCTAGTCAGTTGCACTTTCATCAGTTTCTGCACGTTGATTGTGTGCATAAGCTATAAATCCTCTAGGTCTCCTAATGATATATTTTGGTGATGTCTGTTTTTCTGATATCTACTTGGTCCGAAGCTGTTGCTCCTTCTTTGACTAGTGTTGTTCCATGGCAGGTTGCTGTAGTAACTGTTGTTGTTGATCTGTCTCTGTCATGTGGGCCTCTGGACTGATGATCATTCTGTACGCTGTGTAGGGCTCAGATCACATCTTCCTGACCTACGTCGTGCCCTGAAGAAACTCTTCCTCCAGTTAACATAGCTGTCCAAGTTATAACAAGGTCCATGTTCACTGCATATGACTGAGGTGACAATTGCTCAATGTAGCTCTTATGTTGCCACGTGAGCTGACTGTTACTCAGAGCATTAAACACTCACACTGGCTCTGTGCTCAGCTCCAGCACTGATTTAGTGGCTTTACCAAAATGAAATTTGATATTCTGCAATTTTACCTGGATTTTGTTGCTCACACCAACAGTGTGGGTACAGCGTGACATTAGTCTTTAGACTGGACTACCTTCCCATGGCTTCAGTGGGTGTCTTTTCCCACTCGAGGGTTACCTTTTACAAGTCTGTGATAGATTTGTACAATTTCCTTATGACCCTTTTGATGATTGCATTACTGCCTTAGCCTTTTCACTTGACTGGGGATAGTGTAGGGATGAGAGGGTGGAGTTGAATTCCCAGCTCGTTATGAAGTGGTTGAATTTGTCACTCATGGATTGAAGGCCATTATCACTCATCAAATGTCAGAAAGGTCTGGACTGTAGTGACTGTGGAGCGTCGTCGGGTATTCTACAATCTCCCTAGTAACCGTTGCTGTTCAGCTGGTCTCACTCAGAGGAGACAGCGACGACAAGACTATCAGTTCCTGGGAGAGTGACAAAGTCTACTCCAAATGTCAGTTCAGGGTCAGTCTGGGTTGCCATTGTGTGCTTGTTTGGTCTGGTACTCACTGCCAGCACTGCACTGCTGGAGGTGGGATTTAGACTCATTTCTCATGTCTGTCCAGGGCTGCACTCCTGCTTTCCTCAGACTAGATTCGATTCCTCGATGGTTCACACAGATAGGCGTCAGCATCTCTTTTCTCATCTCCTTATGGAGCATGAGTTTATGTCCTTTATACACAAAGGCATCTTGGGCCATCACTTTATCATTGTGTCTTCTAACAACAGTGCGTCCTTAATAAAACTGAGAATGGTGAAGAAACTCAGCAGGGCACGCAGCATCTCTGGAGAGAGAAATCGAGTTACTGTTACCAGTCCAGTTAAGACTCTTCCTCAGACCAACAGTGGGTCCTAATGCTCTCAGACCATCCTCTCATTACTACTTTGCTATTTTGGGATACAGCTCTCGAAGTTTTGCATTTGTGAAGAAGTTTGATTCAATGTCTCTGCTGGTTGGTCACCTCCTCAGCATTTCGAGCTGTTTTCTCTCATTGAAGATTTCCCACTGTATCATCTCTCAACTCTCTTCATTGGGAATGTTGCTCTTGACAGAATGTTGGCAATGGTAGATCCATTTCTTTTGCTTGTCTGTCACATCCAGGTGATATGCAAATGAAGGAGCAGGCAGGAGCAGTTTGAGGAAGATGGTTTGAAGTGGCTTGTGGTTGGTCTCCACTGTCACGTTGTCTCATCCAAACAGGTATTGATGAAAATGCTCATGATCAAAGATAACAACCAGACACACCTTCTCAGTCTGAGCATTGCGTTGTTCAGTTTGTGTTAACATCCTGAATGTAAATACAACACACAATCCTCGGTGCATTCATGTTGCTCCAAATCTTGTCTCTCTAACATCACACTGCATCGTCACGTCATCATTGACCTGACAAGAGTTCAGCTCTGGCTCTGTTACCTCTTCCCACCCTACCTCTTGCAAAAATGCCATCCCGTATTCCCAATTCCTCCGCCTCCGCCACATCTGCTCCCAGGAGGACCAGTTCCACCATAGAAAACACCAGATGGCCTCCTTCTTTAGAGACTGCAATTTCCCTTCCCACGTGGTTAAAGATGCCCTCCAATGCATCTCATCCACATCCCGCACCTCTGCCCTCAGACCCCACCCCTCCAACTGTAACAAGGACAGAACGCCCCTGGTGCACACCTTCCACCCTACAAACCTTCGCATAAACCAAATCATCCGCCGACATTTCCACCACCTCCAAAAAGACCCCACCACCAGGGATCTATTTCCCTCCCCATCCCTTTCCGCCTTCCGCAAAGACCGTTCCCTCCGTGACTACCTGGTCAGGTCCACGCCCCCGTACAACCCACCCTCCTATCCTGGTACTTTCCCCTGCCACTGCAGGAACTGTAAAACCTGCACCCACACCTCCCCCCTCACCTCTATCCAAGGCCCTAAAGGAGCCTTCCACATCCATCAAAGTCTTACCTGCACATCCACTAATATCATTTATTGTATCCGTTGCTCCCGATGAGGTCTCCTCTACATAGGGGAGACTGGGCACCTCCTAGCTGAGCGCTTTAGGGAACATCTCCAGGACACCCGCACCAAGCAACCACACCGCCCCATGGCCCAACATTTCGACTCCCCCTCCCACTCTGCCGAGGACATGGAGGTTCTGGGCCTTCTTCACCGCCGCACCCTCACCACCAGACGCCTGGAGGAAGAACGCCTCATCTTCCGCCTCGGAACACTTCAACCCCAGGGCATCAATGTGGACTTTAACAGTTTCCTCATTTCCCCTTCCCCCACCTCACCCTAGTTCCAAAATTCCAGCTCAGCACTGTCCCCATGACTTGTCCTACCTGCCTATCTCCTTTTCCACCTATCCACTTCACCCTCTCCTCCCTGACCTATTACCTTCATCCCCTCCCCCACTCACCCATTGTACTCTATGCTACTTTCTCCCCACCCCACCCTCCTCTAGCTTATCTCTCCACACTTCAGGCTCACTGCCTTTATTCCTGATGATGGGCTTTTGCCCGAAATGTCGATTTCGCTGCTCCTTGGATGCTGCCTGAACTGCTGTGCTCTTCCAGCACCACTAATCCAGAATCTGTTATCATTGCTTGTTTGATTCTAGTGAAAGCTGCTTCCTGCTCTGTGCTCCAATACCACTGCACATTCTTAGCAGGGAGCTTGTGTAGAGGTTCACTCCAATGACAAATTAGGCAAGAACTTTGAGCAATAGTTCACAAATCCAACTAATTGTTGCACTGCTTTCACATCTTGTAGTCACTGCCTCTCTGCTACAGCTCCCACTTGTCTGAATCTGAGCAAAGTGCTTTTTGCTGTTCGTACATAACCTAAGGATTCAACTTCAGATGTTTCAGTTGTTTCACTTTCTTTTTCAGCTTCAGATTTATCAGACAAGCTTTCTCTGACAGTCCCTCTGGATTCTCATTGTGTTTCCTGATAACTTCTTCTTTTATATTATTTAGTAATGGGAGATTACCGAGGAAAAGGGTGTTCGAGGACAACAACATCAGATCCAACACCAAGATCATGGTTTACAGAGCTGTGGTGGTTCCCGCCCTCCTATATGGTGCTAGAATTGCCTATACCTCAAGGCACTGGAGCAGTACCACCAACACTGCCTGTGCAAGATCCTGCAAATCCACTGGGAAGAAAGACACGGCAACACCATTGCCCACGACCAGGCCAATAACCCCAGCTTCGAGGCACTGACCCTTGATTGGCTGCGATGGGCCTGGGCACATCATCCCAATGACTGACATGAGACTCCCTGAGCTGGTGCTCCACTCCCAGCTCTGAAACGGCATGCAAGCCCCAGGTGGACAGGGGAAGTGCTTTTGGGATACCCTTTAAGGCCTCATGGGGAAGTGCAGCATTCCCAGTGACCTGGGAATCACTGGCCCAAGACCGTCCTAAGTGGAGGAGGAGCATCCGGGAAGGTGTTCAGCACCACAAGACTTGATGTCAGGAAAAAAACGGAAACCAGGTTCAAACAGCTAATGGAGCACACTGCCACACCAACGCCCAAACACCCCTTCCCATGATCATCATCTTACCCAAGTGTAACAGAGGCTGCAGTAGCCACATCAGTCTGTACAGACTCACCCTGCAAGGGACCACCAATGTTAACGATTATCATTTTTAAAAATCATAATGGAGGACAGAGGAAGTACTCAGGTGTTGCTGAATTCAATGCTGTAAACTGTCAAAGTTGGGAGTAGGGTATTATTCCCTTGTGATCACTTACCATTTCACTAATGTGGAACCCAACATTATCACATTTACTGGGATCTCCACAAAATCCCACTCACTTGGAATCCCACATAGAACATAGAATGTTACAGCCCTTTGGCCCTCAATGTTGCATCGACCTGTGGAACCAATCTGAAGCCCATCTAACCTATTCTATTCCATTCTCATCCATAAGCTTATCCAATGACCATTTGAATGCCCTTAAAGTTGGTGAGTCTCCTACTGTGCAGGCAGTGCGCTCCACAACCCTACTACTCTCTGAGTAAAGTGCTTACCTCTGACATCTGTCCAATATCTATCACACCTCAATTTGAAGCTATATCCCCTCGTGCTAACCATTGCTATCCGAGGAAAAAGTCACTCACTGCCCACCCTATCTAACCCTCTGATCATCTTATATGTCTCAATTAAGTCAACTCTCAACCTTCTTCTCTCTAATGAAAACAGCTTCAGTCCCTCAGCCTTTCCTTTAAGACCTTCCCTCCATACCAGGCAATATCCTCGTAAATCACCTCTGAACCCCTTCCAAAGCTTCTACATCTTTCCGATAATGCAGTGACCAGAACTGTACGCAATACTCCAAGTGCGGCTGCACCTGAACTTTATACAACTGCAGCATGACCTCATGCATCCGAAACTCAATCCCTCTACCAATAAAAAGCGAACACACCATATGCCTTCTTAACAAGCCGATCAACTTGGCTGGCAACTTTCAAGGATCTATTTACATGGACACTGAGATCTCTCTGCACATCTACACTACCAAGAATCTTACCATTAGCCCACTGCTCTGTATTCCTGTTACTCCTGCCAAAGTGAATAACCTCACACTTGTCTGCATTAAACTTCATTTGCCACCTCTTAGCCAAGCTCTGCAGCTTATCTATGTCCCTCTGTAACCTGCAACATCCTTCATCACTATCCACAACTCCACCGACTTTAGTGTCACCCGCAAATTTACTAACCCATCCTTCTATGCCCTCACCCAGATCATTTATAAAAATGACAAACAGCAGTGGACCCAAAACAGATCCTTGTGATACACCACTAGTAACTAAACTTCAGGACAAATATTTCCCATCAACCAACATCCTCTGCTTTCTTTCAGCTAGCCAATTTCTGATCCAAACCGCTAAATCACCCTCAATCTCATGCCTCCGTATTGTCCCATTCACCAAGAATCCTATATTGTCCCATTCACCAGGAATCCCACATTGTCCCATTCACTGAGAACTCCACATTGTCCCATTCATTGGAATCCCATATTATCCCATTTACTGGACACCCTTTATTGTCCCATTCACCAGGAACCCCATGTTGTCCCATTTTCTGGCCACACCTCATTCCCCTATTTGTTAGAGCTCATTCCCAAATCTCTTTTCTAGTCAGCATTCTTCCTTCTGCTCTTGTCAGGTTTTCAACTATTTTGAGATTTTATTCCCATTTCCGGTTGTGTTTTATTGACAGGTTGTGAAATTTCAGCTCTATATTGTCGAGTTTATTCCAATTCTGATACTCCAGCAGAGCCTTCTTCAGATCAGACATATGGCAGTCGCAATGTATTGGGGTAAATCAGACCCTAGCTGGAAAAGAACTACTCAAGGTAGGATCTGGAGGAACTGCTTGCTGTAACAAACACAGAAAAAAAAGGTTTACTACTCTTGTCGATCATTCCAGTAGTCACTAAAATCTCTTTAATTCTTTGCCCCTTAGAAATGCCATGTCTCTGGAGTCACAAACAGGAACCTTCGATCATACATCACAATTTCTGACCTGCTTCCGTCTCCTAGCCTTGGGAAGATGTATACTCGAAATCCAAATGAGTATCTACAGTAATAAACAGCCATTATCCACTGGGGTAGTGTCTGTGTTCTGAGACAGTCAGCTCTCCATTTTTAGCATTCTTGCCTTAAAACTGTCTGTTGGAGGAATAATAATCATCATTCGAGAACTGCAAATAGTTTAAAGACAAGAAATTTAATAAAATAAACATGAATTATACAGTAATAATTTGAGCCTTATAATTAAAGATGATATTTTTCATTCTAGGTGGCCTGATTCTGCCAGTCTCAATCAGTCTCTGAGTTAATCTCGAGCCAGCTCCTGTGTGAGTGCTCTGTCTCCTAAATTATTGCCGCTCAGAGACCTCTGTTATCCCCATTACTGTCTCCTCCACCTCACAGCAACAAGTCCTTGGTTTACTATGTCCTCATTGCTCAGAATCCTGATCAGGATTACAGTATAATATAGTACAGGAGGAGGCTATTCAGCCTCTCATTGCTGTGCTAGCTCTTTGAAAGAGCTCTCCAAATAGCCCTCCCCTCTTTCCCCTTCAAGGTTTTCCATTTGAAAGTTGTTATTGAACCTCCCACTACTGCCATATCAAGCAGTGCATCGCAAACAAAGTCAAAGAAAGACTTGCATTATCTCACAATAATTCTTCTCATTCTTAAGGTTTATCTTTATTGAGGGACTCCCGATTATGTAACTAACCAACTGAGACACCCATGGCACTGTTTGTGAAGGATTGTGCCTGGGGCATGTGTTATTTCATGCTAAATGTCATCACTTGTGGCTGGAGAGGCTGATTTAAGAATGGCAGCTCATGGTTTCAAAAAGGTTCATGTTGGCTACACTTTCACTGAGTTTGAAGGCTATGGATTCAAATCTAACTCCCAAGGCTTGGATGCAAGTTCTAGTCTGATACTTGAGTGATGTATTGATGGGGAGCTGGAATTGTTAAATCAAGGCTGGGACTGCCCTCTCGAGTGGATGTTAAAGATCCCATGATGCTACATTTACAAAAACAAGGAGAGACAGCCCCAATGTCCTGGACAACATTGACACTTCAGCCAACACTGTCAATATTTTGGCATGGTTGCTTCACTGTTTGTGGGATCTTTCTGTGCACAAATAAGGTGCTGGCTTTCAACATTGCAACAGCGACTACACTCCATAAGCACTTCATTGGTGATTAAGTTGTTTATGATTTCCTGAGGATGTAAAAGGTGCCACATAAATGCACATACTTTTCCACATGGTGTTCAAATAGGTCCCCCTCCCCTACACAACTGGCATTTACTGTTCAGGCCACTTCATTCTATGTTAATTTTTCAATTTCAGTGTCTCTCCAGTGTTGACATCAACATCACCCCACTATTAACATCCTGGGGCAATAAGTAACCAGAATCTTAATTGGACGCACTACACAAACATGGTGGCTACAGTGATCAGATGCCAGTAATCCTGCAGCACTCCCTGACTCCCCAAAGCTCGTCTACCATCACCAAGGCACAGGTCAGGGGTGTGATGGAATATTCCCCACTTGCCTGGATGGGTGCAGCTCCAACAACAGCTAGGAAGGTGGGACCATCCAGGACAAAGCAGCTCGCTTGATTGATTAGATTAGATTAGATTAGATTACTCACAGTGTGGAAACAGGCCCTTCGGCCCAATGAGTCCACACCGACCCGCCGAAGCGCAACCCACCCATACCCCTACATTTACCCCTTACCTAACACTACGAGCAATTTAGCATGGCCAATTCACCTGACCCGCACATCTTTGGACTGTGGGAGGAAACCGGAGCACCCGGAGGAAACCCACGCAGACACGGGGAGGACGTGCAAACTCCACACAGACAGTCACCTGAGTCGGGAATTGAGGCAGCAGTGCTAACCACTGTGCCACCGTGCCGCCCACAAACATTCACAAACATCCACTCTCTCCACGAACAATGTTCAGTAGTAGCAGTGTGTACTATCTACAAGATGCACTGCAGAAATTCACCAAAGATCCTCAGACAGCACCTTCCATACCCACTTCCATGTAGAAGCACAAGGGCAACAGACACATGGGAATACTACCCCCTGCAAACTCGCCTCCAAACCACTCACCATCCGGACTTGGAAATATATCGACTTTCCTTCAGCATCACTGGGTCAAAATCTTGGAATTCCCTCCCTTATGGCATTCAGAGTCAACCCACAGCAGGTGGGTTGCAGTGGTTCAAGAAGGTAGCTCACCACCACCTTCCCAAGGGCAACTAGAGATGGGCAAGAAATGCTGGTCCCAGCCAGCGATGCCTGAATCCCTTGAATGGATCTAAAAGATTGGTTTGCACTCTCTGGGCCCATTAGTTAGAAAGGGAACCCCCAATCTCAGTGGAATTCAATGGGAAGCAAAGTTTCAGCCACTGGTCCGTGTGAGGGAAACAGAAATCATGAAACAAGAAGTTTCCATTTATGTAGCACCTTTAAAAATCTTAGGACATCTAACAACACTTTATAGCCTTCACTGAGATATAAGAGCAGAATCAGGCCATTCAACCCATTGAGTCTGCTCCTACACCAATTTGGTTAATGTCCAGTGTGTATGTCTCAAGAACATGCCAATAGATTGGCAAAATTTAGAAAGGTTCAGTTGGATGGTCACGGAAACATGGGCTGACCATTTAGATCCCCCACCCTCGAGCTTGTCGTCCATCGTTCACTCCCCTTTCACCATGGCTGACCACAATGCTAAGGAGAAACAAGGTTGATGACACAGAACACACACAACAGGCTGGAAGGAAACAGGACAAGGTTGATCACAAAGCCTCTTTCTGTCCATCACTGACATGAGGCTGGCTGAAGGTGTTAGGGGGAAGGTTCTATCCATTGACCTAAATGGAATGATGTTGGCCAAGTGGAACTGCACAAAGTGAAGCCTCATCATGTAGGCCGCTCCTCACTCAGCTCAGTGGTGAATGTGGTCATCGCTTGTTCCATCAGCAGCTGCACTCTGGATAGCAGGAGGAAGAGGCTGGGCCCTCAGATTGTCCCAGACACGGAGAAATCAGCATACGGCTCCAAACGTGGATGTTATCGGCATGTCATTCACACACACCCCCTGAGCAATCAAACCAGTAGAATCTATGCTTTTGGAGATGGTGGACTGCTCGGTGATGGTTCAGACTGGTCCATGATTCTCTTTGAAGGTCCTCGGCAGAGGACAGGGGTCATGAGCCACATGTGAGGGAGTGGCCACTGTCTCCAGGCCACCTTGTAGTGAGGTGTTCAGGTCTGATGATGGTCAGCATTGCTGGGACTGGTGGAAGATTAACCCTGAGAGAACAGGTATAGTTAGACTCCACTTCCCCATTTTATTAGTGATAGTGCCCCCACACTGGTGACCCCTTCCCATTAGTGGAAAGTGCCTGCACCAACGGGTAACCTACTGGATCCAGATGCCCTTCTAACCTGCAGTTCCCTCCAGTCATCCTGTCATAGGATCCCTACAGTGTGGAGGTAGGGCATTTGGCTCATTGACTCCAAACCGACCCTCTGAAGACCATCCCATTCAGATCCTCTCCCTGTAATTCTCCATTGCTCATGGCCAATCTACCTAACCTGCACATCCTCAGAGGAAACCAGAGCACCTAGAACAATATGGACAATTTTCTATGACCAATCCACCTAACCAGCACATCCTAGGAGGACACCAGAGCACCTGAAAAAAATCCATATGGTCATTGGGAGAATGTGCAAACTCCACGCAATCCCCCAAGGATGGAATCAAAGCCGGGTTCCTGGTGCTATAAGGCAGCAGTGCTGACCACTGAGCCACCTTGTACGCTCCTTGTGTATAGTGCCTCAGTACTTCCTGCAAACTTCTATGAAAGCAATCTGCTATATATCACTGACGTTGCGTCTCCTGTGTGGAAGAGCCCTTTGCGGAGGATATTATTGTGAAGCTGATCTACCCAGTCACATACCTGCTGCGAAGTAGTTACACAAACTGCTTTACTAATTGGAGTCTCCTCAGATGTTGCTCCTGACTTCTGGTTCAGTAGGAGCAGGGAGGGTCCAGAAGACCCTCTATGCATCTGACATTGGATGAGGACCCCTCCTTTCCATCTCGCCTGTTAGAGTTCTGTCCTTTTGGCAGACTGAGAATGACCAGATCAGCCATGGTTTCATTGAACAGCATTGCAGAATCAACAGGGTAAATGGCCTACTCCTGGCACTTTACAGGCTCTACGCCCTCCTCTAAATGTTCTCATGTCACAGAACAAGTGGCACTGGAACAGCATCCCCTGTAATCCCAAAATACAAAACATCCTGATTCACCCAACAATGTACCCCAGTCACTCAGTCTGCAGTACAGTGATTGTTAATAGAGTGCTACAGGGAGTATTGCCTTTACTTAACTAAGTAAATTAATGAAACTAGGTAAAACGATTATTAATAAAAGTAAAATAGTATCTCCAATGAAAAACAATCAAATAAGTAAGGAGATAACATTTGGCATACATTACTGTAAAGAAAAGTGATGTGCCATAACTGAAACACTTGCGAGTTTACAGACAACACTGCAGTCCCGAAGGACCATATCTCCAATAAGACTCTGCAGCTCAAAGCTTCTGATTTGTAGAACATTGCAGGGCACCAATGAAGGAGAGAATTGCCTATCCATTTCATTCCAGGAGGAGATTGCAGCCCTTAGTTAAGGTTGGGTTTAAGAGTTTGTCCATGATTGGCAGCAGGAGGATGTGCCTGTGCATCAGGAATATGTAAATATGAAGGACCCTTGGCATTGACTAACACTTGTCTTCATTGGTTAGAGCACTGAGCATAGTTGTTGGGATGTTACATTATGTCTGTACAAGACATTGCTAAGGCCACATTTGGAGCATCACATACAATTTTGGAGCATAGGAGGCTGAAGGGTGACCTTATAGAGGTTATAAAACCATGAGGGGCATGGATAAGATGAAGAGCCAAGGTCTTTTCTTTAGAGTAGGCAAGTCCAAAACTAGAGGACATAGGTTTAAGGTAAATGGGGAACAATTTAAAAGGGACCTACAGGGCAACATTTTCACAAAGAGGGCGGTGTGTGTATGGAATTAGCTGCCAGAGGAAGTAGTAAAGATGGGTACAACGACAACACTTAAAAGACATTTGGACAGATACATGGATAGGAAAGGTTTATGGGAGAATACAGGCAAATGTGACGAGTTCAGTTGAGGAAACCTGGTCGGCATGGACGGGTTGGGCCAAAGGGTCTATTTCTGTGTTGTATGACTCTGTAACTCTATAACAGGCACAAGGTACTTGATAAGAACACGGACCTTAGCTTGCGGAAAACCGACTCTCACTTCAAGGTGTATGACATCAATCAAGTGGGAGCAGAGAAAAGCAACATGTTGGTGATAGGGATCAGAAGAATCAAGGTAATAGATTTCATTCTCTACAGCAGCAGACGGGAGTCCCGAAAGCTGGGTTATCCGCTCAGTGCCAGGGTTAAAGATAGCACTCCCATGAATATAGAGCATGGAGGAATCCATTACTGTGCTTGTATTTAAGAGCCAGCAATACAGGAATGATGTTCTACTGGGAGAGTCTGAGGAATTAAGGTTCAAATTGAAAACCAGAACTTCAAAGGGAATCACCCCTGATTGTCAGCTGAGTCTCACACCGATTAGCACAAAATGAAATGCATGGCTGAAGGAGGTTTGTTTCACTGACACTGGCACCAATACAAGGAACAGAAGGCGGTATACTATTGGGGCAGCCTACACTTAAACTGGATTAGGATCATTATCCTCAGGGAATCAAGTAACTTGGGCAGTGCCCTTGTTTAACATCTCTTCCAAAAACCAATCTCTCGCTTTCTCAGTTCTACAATGCAGGGTCAGCCTTGTTATCAACTAACTCACAGTAGCCACAATATGACTAAGCTATTGGCAGTTTTTAATGAAGACTGTCGAATGATTCTGTTTCTTTGTCTTTGGGGAACTCTGAACCTGAATTTATTAGCTTCTTTCCAGTGAATCGTGGCACTTTTGCAACGATTCTTAATAATTTGACTCACCATCAACAATTAATTTGTTTCATTTTCTGTTGTATTGATTTTATTTGGATAATCATGATACTCACTTTGACTTCGGAAATCAGGGGAAGCCCAGATTTGATAGGCTCAGAGCCAACTGCTGGCTTTGGGTAATGTTCAAGCCACCTGCTGATGGTCCTGATGAAGGTGATGCAGTGCTAGCCATTTTGCTGGCCATTTGGTGCCTAAACAAAAGCTACACTGTGTCTAGTTTCTGAACCATATTCTTGTTTGTAACCATTTAACTATCACACAGTAGAAGCAAATACTGTTTGAGTAGGTGGCTGAGAGGATGATTTGCATATTTTCTGGTTAGTGGAGTGCATGACAAGTGCTTTTGCCATCCTCCATCTTGTTTTAGCTCATTGCCTTGGCTCACCCTTGTGTGATCCCTGTTCTAGGATCTTATAAACTTCAGTGAATGACGTTAAGTCCTTTAAATAATGAGAGGTCACACTTTCAAGGTGAGAGGTGGAAGGTTTAAGGGGGATACACACAGCAAGTACTTCACAGAGAGTGTGGTGGGGGTCTGGAAGCATTGCCAGCAGAGGTGGTAGAGGCAGGCATGGTAGATTCATTTAAGATGCGTCTGGACAGATGCATGAGTAGGTGGGTAGCAGAGGGATACAGATGCTTAGGAATTGACCGACAGGTTGAGACAGTACATTTGGATCAGCTCAGGCTTGGAAGACCGAAGGCCGTGTTCCTGGGCTGTATATTTTCTTTGTTCTTTGTTCTAAATGCTTCATGTTACATTATTTCACAAAGTATAATGCTTCATGGTTCCTGCCAGGGCTTACTGAGTTCTGGTTCCAGGTCCTCGAGGCCATTCAACAAAGATAATGAAATAGTTCTTATTCACATGGCTGGGATATCACGGTTAACAACGGCTTCAGCTAATGCAATGTGGAAGGTTGTGATGTTACCAGGAATGTACCTCAGACCGAGAGTTCAGTGTTTGCCAAAGGTCTGACAGCCAGAGTCACAATTTAACACCTCATGTTCCACAAGTGAGCACATCTTGCCCCAGACCATCTTTGAGCTGTTGAGGACTTTCCCAGATTTGCTGTGAAAGGTGAGAACCTGGGACTTCACCCATCCAGGTCATTGCCAGGATACAGTTGTGATTGATGCTGCCAATTAGAAGATGCACCTTTTGTGAGGCTGTCACCAGTTTTTGTAGGAACATGATTGTGTTCCAGCAGGGGCTATAGCATATCAGAGTAGTTTTACTGAAGATCTGTCTTAACAGCAATTCTTCATCAGCCAATGGTGTTTTTTTCCTGCTGACATCAGGAGATTTATTGTGTGCGAGCACACATCAGTTGCTCAAGTGTGTTGTCCTCAACATTGCAGAGATAATCCTCACAGTGTCCCTGGAACAAATACATTTCACATTTCTCAGGTTGAGAAACAGAGCAGACAAGTTGACAGGGCGAGTGAACCAGAGCATCAGGTGGTGTCTCTGCTGCCCCTAATGGCATCGACAAACTTGCCCTGAAATTCACTCTGGGTCCTGTATTCAGGGAGTATTGAAACTAGATCAATAAACAGTCAAGAGTGATGCCGAAGTATTTTGGCACTGGGTGGTTGTTTGAACACATGACTGGATCTGAGGTTTCTCACTGGCCTCAGGTGGTATGCTGAAATGGCTGATTCAGGCAGCATTTGGACAGAATCTCAATTTCACAAAAGCAGTTTCCAGAGATGATGTTTTCTCAATATCTTTCACTTGGAAAACCAGGGCTGGGTGTATGTGAAGAGCTGTAATGTCTATGTGCGTGCATACGTGTGCGTGTGTGTGTGTGTGTGTTTATGTGTGAGTTTTATTTGGTCTCCAAAATGCTTTTGGTGATATGGATCTTACACAGCTAGTGATTTTGAAGAGGTTCTATAGCATGTCTGTGTGCCCACATTCTCACATTGGCACTCATTAAAACTCAACATACAGCAGCCATAATTGTTCTGAAGCTTTTTCCAAAAATACCTGAATCAGGTATCTAAAGTCAGTGCTTCGATCAAATAGAATCATTTGGAGTTGAATGCTTTGCTCATTTTAGCTCTATCTCTCTATAATCGCTGGGAAAACCCAAACCCAACATCACTTTCATAATTGGTTTCTCTAACCTTCATGTTAACATTGCTTCCTCCAGCCTTCGCTGTACCAATTATTTAGAATTTGATAAGACATCCAGTTAAGCTCAAAGTCTATGTGCTGAAAATGTGTTGCTGGAAAAGCACAGCAGGTCAGGCAGCATCCAAGGAGCAGGAGAGTCGACTTTTCGGGCATGAGCCCTTCTTCAGGAATTCTTCAGGATTAGGTGCAGAACCTTGTGTTGGTGTAGGAAGGGGCTGAGGTGTAGTTTCATGGCACCTGGTAACATTCAAACAAGCTGCCTTATCATGGAGGGCCCAATCCTCTTTGGTGGTGGTGTGGCAATGTAGAACGTAGAATTTCAGCTACATGGAGAGCTGATTTGAAGGGTTGAATAGCCTCCTTATCGTGGTTGTTCCTTGTTCTTGAATGTAGGGGTTTCAGTGATGTCATTATTCTATTAATTCTGCACTACAAAAAAGTTAAAATCTCATCGCATGTTCATAAATTGTAGGCATATCTATTTTGTGTGTTCTTACCTTTCTTTTGACACTGAGTTCTTGACAGGCATTTTTGTATTTGGTAAAAACAATGACTGCAGATGCTGGAAACCAGATTCTGGATTAGTGGTGCTGGAAGAGCACAGAAGTTCAGGCAGCATCCAAGGAGCAGTGAAATTGACGTTTCGGGCAAAAGCCCTTCATCAGGAATTTTTTGTATTTGGCTATGTGTTTTTGTATTTTGTGTAGTCTTATTTGGGTATCGTGGAAGTGTATACCACTTTCATTTACTCTAGAGTCACATCACCAATGAATATCCAGAAATCACTGGTCCACTGGGCAGAACTCTGCGGTGCTTCATAGCATTGGTGATTTTTGAAAAGCTGTTTCTTTTAGGAATGAGATTGTGTAGCTTTTACCAGGAGTTGTGAGAGGCTTAGCTCACAGTGCCATCTAGCTGTTCCTCAGAATGCCCATGTGTGAGCGCAATGACTGGTACCACCTCACAGTACAATGACAAACTGTATCCGAGTCTTTCCTACTTTCAATTAAAGACTGAAATTTCACTGTCAGGTCTCTGAAAAATAAATAGCTCTCTCTTAAATAAAAAATCAGTTTTGAAGAGTTATAATTAACTTTTACATTGTGCAGCTCTTTGCAACATTGTGGCTTCAAGATGCTGATTAGGGAAACTGAAGTCGTATTTATGTCTGACAGTGGAACGATTGAATTGAAATGTGGAAGTGAAATAAATAAGATTGCATCTTTATAGCCCCTTTCACAATCTCAAAACATTCTGGGACATTTTACAGCCAATGAAGCAGTTCTGAAAGTGTAGATGCTGTTGTTGGAAATTTGGCAGAATCTGCACATAATAAACTGACACAAACAGCCATCAGTGATAATGATCAGACCATCTGACTTAGGTGTTGGTAGAAGGATTGATCTTGGTCAAAGTCTACTATATCTTCTTTGAATGGTGAACTTGAGAGGGCAATGTGAGTTTTGGTTTAACATTGCACCTGACCATGCAGCATTCCCTCCATACTGCACCAAGATGCCAGCCTCGTTTGCTTGCTTGAGTCTCCAGATTGGGATCAACTATGTGGCACAGCAGGTAGCAATCTCACCTCTGAATCATAAAGTCCACAGTTCAAATCTCACAACAGGGCATAAGAACCTGATGTTGATACTCCAATGAGGGAGAACTGCATTGTCAGAGGTGCCATCTTTAAGAGGGATGTTAAACCACTCCCTTCACCAGTGTCTGATCAGGTTAATATAAAAGATTCTATGGGGAGCTCTCCCAGGTGTCCTGGCTAATACCTGAATGGATATTACAAAGATTGTCTTGTCATATATTTTGGTTGGCTGATGATGGGATTAAGAAGCATTGATCAAAGCACAAACTGTGTTTCAGCAAAAAAGAGTGCAATCATTCACTAATATTAATCACTGGGACCTCTCCTGTTTTCATTTCAGTGCCTCTTTCCCAGTTAAATGCCATCATGACTGAATTAGAGTGCCATTGTTATAATGAAGTGAAGTTGTTATTGATTTGAGCTGCAAGACTTACCTTGGTTGATAATCAGACTCATAGCAAAGCATTTGTGGGTGATTACACACTGCTAAACTCCACACAGCAGTTACTGCTCTCATCCTTGGTTTCCAGTGAGTTAAGCAGCTGCACCTCAGGCTGGTGGCTAGAAGGTTACACCACCAGATTCAGCAAGATCACACATAGCTCTCAAACTACCTAATGACCCTTGTTGTGAAGTGTCTACACACAGACAGTGAGGCAAAGATAATCAGCTCAGCTCTGACAACCCATTTGTCACTTCCTGCAGTGGCTGATCAATTAGATATTGAGGTAGTTGCATATTTGTGGGATCAGCAGTGAGAAACATCTGGAATGAAATTGGGGAGGACAGCAAATAAAGGAAATCAACTCTGGCAAATGCTTGTCTCTGTGAAACTTCCATCTGTGTGAGTCTCTGAATTGTTCATGGCACGTTTAGCACTGGTCCTAATCCAGTTACTGTTTGTGGCTGACACTGGAATTCACTTGACTTCAACAAGGAAAATCTACTTTGAGATCTCCAGTGAAGATTTGAATTCATGCAAGATTGTGTGTGACCTGTGTGGGAAGCTTAGTGTTCTTTTTCTCTCCATCCTGAAGCTGGCTGAGGTGATACCACATCACTTCAGCCCTTGATTGATCACCATGGAAATACTCAACACACCGCTCCGTAATTGCACCCACTCCCGAACAAGTTGGATTAAAACATGAAAAACAAGTTAATGAAGAACAGCAAACACCATTCTGAGAATTGAGAGATATTCTCAAGTTTCAACACATTAGACTGACCCCGAATCATACTGTGCTATAGAATGCTCTGCAATACTGAACCCACTGACTCCCACACCTACCACGTTTCTACTTCTTTGTACTGATTTCCAAAAGAATTCTTCCATTCCTTCAAATTCTGGGGTGGTTTGGTGGCTCAGTGGTTAGCACTGGGGCCTTGCAGCCAGGGGCCTAGGTTTGATTCCAGCCTTGGAGGACTGTTTGGAGTTTGCACATTCTCCGTGACTATGTAGGTTTCCTCCCACAGTCCAAAGATGTGCAGGCAAGGTGGATTGGCCATGGCAAATGCAAGGTTACAGTGACAGGGTAGGGAGGGTGGATTTGGGTGGGATACTCTTTGGAAGGTCGGGGGGGTTGAATGACCTGTTTCCACACTGTAGGGATTCTATCCACGTTTTTTTTTGGACAGCAGCTGATGCTTTTCATGCTGTTTTCATGCTTTTGTGGCACTGTAGTAGTGTCCCTACATCTAGAACAGCTCCAGAGGTGTATAACTTCTCTGAACAGATGGATTAGAAAATATCCACTCAAACAGGCTGCTCTGTCCGGCTGGTATCAATCTTCTTGAGCATTGCTGGAGCTGCACTCATCCAGGCAAGTGGGGAGTATTCCATTACATCCCTGACTTGTGTGCTTGTAGATGGTCTTTTGAGAGTCAGGTGGTGAGCTGCTCATAAAATTCTCGCCTTCTGACCCTCTCTTGTAACCACAATATTTATATTACTGATCCAGTTCATTTCCTGGTAAATGGTAACTCCCAGGATATTGATAGGAGGAACCTTGGTGATAGTTATGCTATTTAAAGTCAAGGTGCATTAGATTCTTTTGAAAATTAGGACTGCCTCATACAAATGTTACTTGCAGCCACCACAGAATTTTCCTACTGTGAAGCTTATGACGATGCAAAGCAAGTAATGATTGGGCCTAGGACACTACCCTGAGGAAATCATGTGGGGATGTCCTGGAGATGAGATGATTGACCTCAAACAGGCACAAGCATCTTCCTTGGTATAGAGTATGTGCCTAGTCAGTTGAGAGTTGCTCCCCCCCCCACTTTTCCTGCTGACTTCAAATTTATATGGACTCATTAATGTCACACTTGGTCAAAGGCAGTCACACACCTCATCCCCAGGCTTCCCACAGATCCAACAAAAGGTTTGAAACTAACACTGGCTTTCTTTCGCTGGAGACTGCCAGTGTTCTCAGTATTCCTTGTTTTTTTAAATTTTATTTTCCAGCATCCACAGAAGTTTGCTCATATTTTAATTATGCAATATTACAAGCCACATCTGCAGACATCATTTGCAAGCCATGTGTATTGGAAAGGAGGGTGGCAAGGCATTAAAGAGATCTGCAATCTGTACACACTACACCAGACTGCAGTTGTCATAATGGTTAGCAATGGCCCTGTTCTTGAGAAGGCCTCAACGGTCTTTGTGAAGCATCTTTTTAATTAATCCTATTAAAATATTTTAACATTAACAATGCAATATGAAAGTAAAGGGATTAATCAGGCTCTTACTTGCATTGAGAGGTGGGATATTGAATCTGGAGTGTGCAAAATCTGCCCTATTAGTCTTCACAAAACCATCACTTAGTTGCAGGATAGTTCAGCTCTTACCCATTTCAAGCAGCAGCATCACCATCAGCACCTTGCTGGTCAAATGTGCAGCCTGACCTCAGCCTCCCTTTTCTCACAATCAGTATTTACACACTTAACATTAGATGTAAATGGTTGACAATATATTTAAGAACTTTTAAAAATTGTTCAGATCCAATAGTGTTAGGTCATGACTGAGATTTTTGATTTATTTATTAAATAATACACATCAATTCTCAATAAAAATGACAAAATAACTGCAGATGCTGTAAATTAGAAACAAAAAAACATGAGAGTTGCTGAAAACGCTCAGCAGGTCTGGCAGCATCTGTGAAGAGAAATTAGAGTTAATGTTTCGGGTCTGGTGATCCTTCCTCCCAACACTATTCCCTCTCCTCTCACCATACTTCTAGATGGTACCAGCCTGGCTGGCTGAACTACAGTATCTATGTATGAGGGAAAAGAACATTTGAAGAGAGGAATGGTCCCTAGTTAATGGAGAGGGAGCACAGGCCACAGGATTCAGAAAGGGCAAGGGTCCCAGATATTGGATAAATGTGAGAATGGTAGATGCTGGAAAGTCAGAGTCGATAAAGTGTGGAGCTGGAAAAAGGACAGCAAGTCAAGCAGTATTAAAGAAGCAGGAGCGTTAACATTTCAAATTGAAACCTGATGAAAGAGTCTGAAATGTTGACTTCCCTGCTCCTGTAATGCTGCTTGACCTGTGCTTTTTCTAGTTCCACACTTCATTGACACTCGAGAAATGTTGGCCTGGGGCTAACTCATCAGTCAATGCAACAGTTTTAAGTACAGCTTTAAATAGCAACTAAGTCGCGCTCACAAAGGTGGCACAAACAACAATCAATAGTGACCAGCTTCTATTTGTTGGTTGAAAGATAATTATGATCCAGAACATCAGACTAAGGCCAATGTGAATGCTCCCATTCTAACATTATGCCAGAAGATTTTCTATACTTGGCTTTTAACATTGCATTCTGACAAGGCAGTACTCCCTGGAACATCAGCCTACATTAAATGCTAATTCCACAGGGTCGAACTTTGGGGGGACAAAAACAAGATTTTGGGGCAGTATGGTGGCTCAGTGGTTAGCACTGCTGCCTCACTGTCTGTGTGGAGTTTGCACATTCTCCCAGTGTGCATGGGTTTCCTCCGGGTGCTCCAGTTTCCTCCCACAGTCCAAAGATGAAATGATCAGATGAATTGGCTATGCTAAATTGCCCATAGTGTTAGGTGCATTAGTCAGAGGGAAGTGGGTCTGAATAGGTTACTATTCGGAGGGTCGGTTGGACCAAAGGGCCTGTTTCCACACTGTAGGTAATCTAATCTAATCTAAAAGATTTTGCCTCAGAAGCCTGATAGAATCTGCTACTGCCAATGCCAATACTGTAAAACATCTCATTTGTATTCAGCTCCCTTCCTTAAATGTTTTAAGACTGACTGAATAAATGGATAGTATTTATTGCATGATTTCACATGTTACTGTTGTCAGTGATGGGTTTATTCCAACATAATGTCAGAGAACTGCATCCATGTCATTTTTCAAATGGAAAACACTCCCAGCTCAGGATTAGGTGCATTGTAGGCATCTGCTATGCTGGGAGTTAGGTGAATCAGATAAGGTTGGAAGCACCTTCTCTCAAACCTCCATCATTAGCAGAAAGCAGTTTGTATTATGCCTGACATCTGAAGTGAAGGGCAATAAGTTCATCATTAAAAATTGGCTTGCATTTGGCACAAAACCAAATTGGCTAACTCTGGAAAGGCCATCTCAGACTGCTTCATACCAAATGTCATGTTTAAGATAGGAAACATGGAAGTCAATTTGATAGGAATAATCTTTCAAAAGAGTCCCGAATCACTGAGAAGAGCCCAAATGAAGGACAATGGATATGAACAATTCTGCAAATTCTTAAACTAATGAATATTTTTAAATAGAAGAGAAAAATGTATATGGCTTACATGTATCTGTACACAAAGTTATTGCTGATCACATCATACACTTTCAGTATTATTGGTGCTCACTGTAATAATGCATGCTCTTTATCACGTTATGAATTTATTACAAGTCTATTATTTCAATATACTCAGGATGTGGCACAGTGCGATGGGGTGGTGCACCTTATCTATAATTTGTACATAAAACACACAAACACATGAGTTTGTGACTTTTTTAATTGACGATGCAAAGAATGAAATAAATTGATATCACAGAAGGAAGGTAAATGAACTCAACATCAGTTGACAAACAGGCAAAGAAAGGAAGTTTTAAGAAATCTAACGAGCTACATCCATTGGTGTACATGGGCATCTGAACTTCTTTATGAACACAATGAGGATTAGATCTCCTCTGGAGCCAGCCAAATTCTTCGCGAACTATGAAGTAAGACCACACCCAGAGCAGAGCCGAACACACTTAACAGGATGATGCACTGCTGTTTCTCAGAGAGCACAATCAACTCAATTTCCGGAATGATTCTTTGCAGCATCGGTGTGTTTCATTTTCCCCACACAACCCAACTTGGGATGTCAAGGATTGAGACTGCTTCAATTAAATGTGTTTATGACCTGAATAGCTTTCTACTTAAGGTTGTGTGTTCAAAAAGTCAGGCATGCCTCACAAGAAATAGCTTCTGGTCTTGCTGTATGAAACCGGCACACAAGGTAATGTTTTGGAAATATTCACGAGACATTGTCTCTTCAACCATTTTCACATTCTGACACTTCAATCCACAAAATTATTTGTCACAGTTCTTTGAGACAATATTGAACACTACACCACATGGCTACCCCAGAGAAAACAGAATCCAAAGTTGGAGCATCTTAACACTGCAATGTCTAATTTTGGAGATCAGACCTGCAAAATTCACCTGCCCCTCCACCTGCTTCTCACCGTGTTAGAATTCAGAGATGGCAACCTGAAACTGAGCTAAACAAATCAAAATTCAGCTTATGCAATATGTTAGGTACTGGTCCTGACTTGATGCTATGGACAATAACCTCAATTTCTCCCTGACTTTTATGCCCCCCTTGTCAGAAAAAAGCAACTGAGTGTTGGATTCTCTCTCAGACCACACTAAAGCAGTTAACGCTTGCATACAAGGCTTGGCATTCATTGCTGATTGTTTATTCGACCACATAGGAGGGCTATTGTCACAGTTTACTCAGAGGGACAGCAGATTACAACTGATACAGATTGCACTAGGAACCTTTGCAGACAGAAAACATGAGCAGTTATGCTGGCTAATCGTTCCCCTGCCTGCACAGTCCTGTGTTTGAGGCCATGGCATGTTTTAAGTTAGCACAGTTTGGGACTTATCTTTCCTTGGAATTCACAGCCCTCTGAAGAATTCTTTAAATAATAAATATTTCAGAGAACTAAAATTATAGGACTCCAAAAGGAGTTTTGTCATTGCATTTCCTTTAAAAAAAATCAAAAACATCAGGATGATCGTGTAAAAGCTAATTTGAAATATTCGAATGCTTCAAGCAGACTACTCATAACGAACAATTCACTGTGCGTACCTACTTTTAGATATTTCCACTTTAGGAAGCCTTCTGTAAGGAGAGTGCTACCCTTGCTCACGTAAATCACCCTTTACAGCAAGGTCCTCTGCTGTTCAGTTCACTCAGTAAAGACTTGCTACAGCACAAGCATAATTCTCAATCAGTGAGCAACAGTGTGAGATGGTCACTACAAACACTCAAACACAAAAAAAACAGAAGTGAGGAAAGGCAATCTTCCTCAACACAAACCAACTCTGAAGCAGATCCCGCTGCCTCAGAAACTGCTTTGCTGCTCAAAGCAATATGAAGGTCCAAGAGGGAAGATTGATGAGCTCACATACTGGGAAATTGTAAAGTATATTCCTCTGTCTTCCAGAAAGAGTTATGTTTATAAATAACTGGCATTTTCCGAGGACAATCTGTGCTGTGTTAAATCATTCAGCAGTACTAATAAGCCCCACTGTACCTTGCCAATGGTTAAGTTCAAATCATCAGAGTAATGTATTTAAAAAAAACTAACCCCACTATTTTCTTTGATTGTATGAAGGCACACTTCACACCAGAAGATTTCGCTAAAGGATAACTACAGCTTTCTTTTTTCAACTAATTTCTTTTCATTGGTCCTTTCCACACGATGCATCATCCTTGACATGCTACATACTCCCAATGATAGTTGCCGGGTGGTAACTTAAACAGCCAAGCTGCCCTTCAGGGTGAGCTTGCCCAGTGATCAGAGAGACTACAAATAGTAACTTGGCAATGGTGGAAGGGAGGCCTGAAGCCATACCCACCACGGTGATGAATGTGCTGCTGCTCCACTCCCTAATAATTTCAAATACCGTACTTTACATAACTGCAAAATGTCACGTTCAGTTAAAAGACGAAGTCATGCCTTCTCCAATTCTCCTGAAAACACTGATGCTGTTGCTAAATAAAGACTCTAGTTGGAGGGTGTTCCAGTAAATCATACCAGCAGCCGAATGGTCAGCTCTGAAAGCAGCAACCAACAATACATGACTTCTGGAGAACGTGATAATATCATAGCACCCACACTTCCAGCAGGACCATTTTCGAATGATCAGTCTATCTGATTTTTCTCTTTCTCAAGGCAGATGTACTGTGGTCAATTCTACTAACCATATTCCAGTCTTGGCTGAGATGAGTTAACTCAGTACATAAGGGGGTCTATGCCCAGATCATGTTTCTCAGTAGGGGGTCAGGGACATTGGCCTGGAGCCTCCAAGGTTTTGCGGATGTTGGAAATTGGCAGCAACCCTGGCATAATGGCATTTATGGGCTATGTCCTATAAAAGAACCTGTGCAGTAAATTCACAGGCGAATGTTTTTACAGTGAACTATTGCAGGATGAAGAAAATGTGGTTTGGAGAACATCATGTGAAGCTCATGTAGATAAAACTGATATGGCAGACACTCGCTACTTACTTGACTGTACATGATAAAATGCTGCTGGTTTACTTTCCCATATGAGCTGTAAGATCCAGTTCAGAACATGCTCTATTGTTTGTGGCTGCAGTGAGGGATCTAGCACAAATCAATACCAGTGTATGTAGCTCAGTGACGGACTACTTTCAGGGCCATAATGTACACAGAACAGGACAAGGACCTTAATGAAATGCCTCACTTGCTTTCACTAATCACTGGCTATTGTATGTGATGAGTATCCAGGCAGATAGCATCAACTTTTTTTAAAATCAACCGATTCAGATGCGTTCTGAAACACTGGAGCAGATGGGACATGAATATCGGTCTTCTGGCACAGAGGTAGGGACATTGCCACTGCACCAACATATGAAAGAAGGTGTACGTACCTCACAAGAATGGTAGCAGAGTGCTTGTATGTGCCTATGAGAGTGAGTGTGTGAAAGAGATTGAATATTCACTCACAGATGGAATCATAGGTGAGCCCAAACCTAAGCAGACTGCATTTTAACAGTTTTTTTTAAGCAGTTATAACATCACTATTGCTGTCTTGGTCAAATTCAGATAACTCAGCACAAATCTAGGATCATCCATTTTGTTTCATTTACATGATGCCTTAAAATCAATACACCCTAGCAGAGTGGTATTAGACCCATAATAGCTGACTGTTCCTGTGGCATAGAATCATTTCGCGTAGGCAATACATGTGGTTGTCCCCTCTTGGTTTAACTCCATCACATACGTTTTCAGAACACTTTTACTATAGATTCTTGCAGCATGTTGCAGCAGGTCCCAGCAACAGAACAATTTCCACTGTCAAAATGGCAATGAATAAATCAGTCTGGCCCAGAAATAAATAATTTTGTGCCAACCAAGAACCATATTAGATCTGCAGTTCGTCAGCACTCATTCTAACACTGTTCTTCAGAAATTTCACACAGCATTACGTACAAACATTCAAAAATAACAGCTGCATAAAGTTAACATTTAAGAGCATATTTTCTTGAAGCAACCTGCTCTGAACCAGCCCTACATTCCCTGCAGCTTGAGGGTCAGATCAACTCTGGGTTTAGCCCGATGACTGGTTTGTAATAGAAAACAGGTCACAATCAGAGCTCAGCGCTCTAGTCTGTATCAGCGTGATTACCAGAACTGCCATGCAGCAGCACTTACCAGTATTTTTAAACAGCTGGACATTTTTTCTTTAAAATCCAATATTTTCCTCTTTTAAAAATAAAATCAACATGAATAGTAACAGACACAATGCTCATATAGCAGACTAAAAACTCATGCCGACTGGTGGATTCAATGGGCAGTGTGGATGAGAAATCACCAAGGGGTGAGGCAAGGACAAAGGTCAGAAAGACAGCAAGAAGCATACATCAAGAAAAGGAATGCACTGCCAGTCTGGAAAGACTTAGCCCATTTATAGTTCAAACTGGCAACAAGAGCAAAGCATCAAAACACAAAACTGGATCTGATCTGTGCCATGCAATCTGGCTTGAGCAGAATGCAGGAGGAAAACATATCAGATTGCAGAGGAGGTCCAACTTGTACCCGCTGGTCTGAATGGGCTGTGACATGTGGGGAACTGTGAAATGGCAGAACCTCTGATAAACCACCTGGGCTGGAACAAACAACATGTTGCATTGGCACCTACCACCCGATTTCATGCTGAATATTTTGTTACATTTGCATCAAAAAGGCAAACAAATAATTAGACAAATCTCGGAATGCATATTGTACTTCTGAGGATAGCAAAGTATTCTTTGTGGTTTTCCATATGCATTTCTTTAATTAAGTGGGGGTGGGAGATGGTGTTGGAAATCTGCAAGGAGTGTGTTATGATTATTGGTTAGTTTCACATTAATTTGATACTGTTCGGAGAATGAGACAAGACAAAGTACAACTATTAATCAAAAGAATTCCCACTCGCATCAAAAAACAACTGCCAAGCAGCAACAATACTCAAACCCTTTGGGAGCATTCCAAGTTCAGTCCAGCAGTTGATCTTGCCTGAGTGTTGAAAGAAACAAGATAACAAAGAAAGAATAACTATCCAAAGGAACAAATAGTAAGAGGAAGATTTGGCGATGACAGGGACATATGGGGGAGAAAACAAAAAAAACTGCCCTGTTTTTCTTTCAGCTCCATGGATGAGCACAGTTGAAATGTTGAATTTTCCTCATGAAAGATGGTTCTATGACAGAGACCTGAAACATGATGAATACACTTAACACTGGTACACAATCCACTGAATTTAGATCCTTCCCTCCCAATGACTCTTCAAGTGCAATCTTCCTTCACTGTGTTCGAAGTTGGTAGTCTGCAAAACAAAACAATGGAAATGACAAAGATCAGACTGGACAGGATACAAAATGCTTTGTGTAATATACAAACTTCATAGCACAAGGTAGATTGCAGCCTGTGTACTTATGGGAAGTAGCACATCATTTTAGCACTTCACATAGTTGCTACTAGAACAGAAAGACAAAAAGTGCTTCTTTCGCATTCCTAAAGCTACATGGTTCTTCATTCTTCTGCAACATCACATCATTCGACATTCTAACCCAGTGAAAAGCGAATAGGGTTTACCAACGGCAGTTTATACAAGAAGCCAACAGCGTCACACTCCCTTGCATACAAGCTCTGCTGCTTCCACCTACAATTTATATAAAATTTACTTGCAGTTCTCAAAACATCTCCACCTTCGCCTCATGGAGGTATCAGTCATAACTCCCTGTGATGTTTATATTCCCACATGCCCTGCAAGAGAAGCTCAATAGCAGCCAAAAGTCTTTGGTTGATTTTGCCCTCTAAGCCAAGTCCAATGCTCTGCTACCTTTGCCAGAACAGCAACTCAGCACAAAGAAAGGCAAAACCCTCCTTGGTCTCTATGCAACAGTTGATCACTGCCATCAAGTTCTCAAACTATTTTATTCCTCTGATGATGGAGGCTTGGATGTTGCCATCACTTTTAAACAGTGTCTTTTCATTTAAAAGCTTTGATTCAGTCCAGGCCAACTAGCTAAAGCTCTTCTCCCTTTTCTAGGTTCAATGGATGCATGTAAAATAAATGGTCCAGCTCCCTTCGGCCAGCAATCTGCCTGTACAAACAATCTCACACACTGCGGACAGATGGAACAGGACAATGGTCACTATAGTACAACATCTATGGTTGAGAAATGCTTAGTTCAGAAAAAGGCTGCTTGTCACCTGACCAGAAATACCCGATGCAGACAATGGGAACCTGAAACCCTTTCCGCCCAGCCAGATTTCTGAGTAACATTTTTGTAATCACAACTCAAATTTAAAACAGAAAACAAATTCAAAATTGGGGACTTATGGACATTGTCTCCTATTCTTGATCATTAGAAATTTGCTTGATGACTCGGCAGCTCCAAAATGATTTTGCAATTCCTCACCTTAGATAACTCTGTTTTCTTTTAAACTGGGTATGCACAAAGCAGCACTGACCAAACACAGGTGCACCAAAAGCAAATCACAAGTTTGACAGCTATACCAGAAATCTGATTCACTAATTCAAATTCACTGACATTCAGAAGCACAGCAACTTGAAATTTCTACTCCACATTAGCATCATCACCTAAAGGTGGCCACAACAGCAGCATGATTCACTCTGGTCCGAGCTTGCATGCTAAGCAGGCAGGTCATAGTACATCAGGATAGCAGAAGAGAGTGCAGAATACACTGTTACAGCCACAGAGAAATGCAAAGACAGAGTTCAATATTAACACTTGAGAGGTCTGTTCAAAAGTCTAACAACAGCAGGGAAGAAGCTGTTCTTAAATCTGTTTATAGGTGTATTCAAACATTTATATCCTCTGTCCGATGGAAGAAGGTGGAAGACTGTATAACTAGGGTAGGAGGGGTTTTTGATTACATTGGCTGCTTTCCCGATGCAGTAGGAAATATAAATAGAGTCAACAGGTGAACGGCTGGTTTGCATGATGGACCCAGCTGTGTTCACAACTGTCTATAGTTTCTTGTTGCTTTGGAAAGAGCAGTTGCCATACCATGCTGTGATGCATCAGATTAGATGCTTTCTATGGTATATTTATAAAAATAGGTAAGTGCCTTTTTGGGTACGCTGAACTTCCCCAGACTCCTGAGGAAGTAGAAGCGTTATTCTGCTTTCTTAATCGTCACATCAACATGAGTGGGCCTGGACAGATTATTGATGATCACCGCTCCCAGAAACTTGATGCGCTCGACCATCACCACCTCAGCATCATTGATGTAGATAGGGGCATGCCTTTTACTCCAATTCCTGAAGTTGATGACCAACTCCTTCGCTTTGCTGATGCTGGTAGAGAGTTTGCTATCTTTACACCATGCTACTAACATCTCGTTGTTATTTGACATCCTAACTACAGCAGTAGATTGTAGGGCAGACTATTTTCACTGAAAGAGATGGTTTCCAGATTCCATAGATATATGAACATGTATCAACTATTCAGCTCCTTGAGTCTGCCTGAATTGATCATGACTGTTCTGTGCCTCAACTTCAACATCCAACTTTTACTTCAGAGCTTTCGGTCTCAGTCGAACAGGAATTAATCATTCTCAGTCTGTTATATAACAATTTCTTTCAGATGTTAATATAAGCTTCAATCAGATTACCTTCTAAATTTCGGATAACGTAGGCCAACTCCATGCAATTGTTCCTCTAAAAGCCAATCAGTTTAGTTAATCTTTGTTGTACTCCTATTGCATGCAAATACTCTCCAAGGCAGGCACTCACCAAGACTTTATCATGAAAGTAGTAAGGGTTTTTCACCCTAATACTTGTATGACTGTATAATAAAGAGTTAACATAACATTTGCTTCCCTAATTGCCTGCAGTACCTGCATACTAATTTCCTGTAATTCTTGTGCAAGGGCACACAGTTGTCTCTGAATACTGATATTTTAAAGTCTCTCACTATTTACAATATTATTCCAGTTTCTCATTTTCCTAGCAAAGTGAGCAACTTGCCATATTATATTCCACTTGCCATGGTCACAGCTAGCTTTACATCAGCAGCGAACCTGGATAGCTGACGACAGCTTACATTTATACAGCATTCAAAGGCGCTTCAAAGGAGCACTATGGAGAAAATGAGAATGAGATCGCCAGCCTAACATCTTTCAATTTGACAAAATTGAGTAGTTTCTTCAAGGAAGAAAGAGAAGTAGAGAGTTGAACTGGTTTGGGGAAGAAACTTCAGATACTTAGACCTTTGGCAGCTCAAAACACAGGCACTAGCGGTAGAGCAATTAAATTCTAGAATGCTCAAGAGGCCAGAATTACGTGAGTGCAGATATCTTATAGGGTTGTGGGGCTGGAGGAGGTCACAGAGATAAGCCCATGGAAAACTGTGAACTGAAACACTGGGCCCTGGACAAACAGCATCTCAATGCAAACCAGTGAACAGCATTTCTGAGATGGTGAGGGATCAGCAGAAAGAAACAAGACCACCGGCCTCTTGACAGCAAAACACAGAAGAGACATAACGGCTTTTTGCAATTGCTTCACGGGGAAGAGAGGGAGGGAGGGTGCAAGAGGTAAAATAGACCACACCCAGTTTCAATGGTCCTTTCTTAAATGAGGTGAGTTTGAAATGTTTGAAGGCTTTTATTAAAATTCCCTCCCACAACCTCACATCTGTGTCCAGTTTGCACGCATTCTCAAAAATTGCATCTGAAATCGCTTCTTCTCATGGCTGCATTTCAAAGGGATTTTCCCAACAGATCATTTCAGCTGCTGGCAGTACAGACTCTCCTGAAGCACGTCAATTGTCCCACTGGCTTTGCAATATGTAATGTGTGTGTTTTAAAATAAAACAAACACTTAAAGGAGGCATAGAGACATGCTAGTTATTAGAAAACAAGACTGTCATATCTGGAATAATCCAATGAATTCTTAAAAATTCTTTCAGTGGATGTGGGTGTCACTGGCAAAGCCTGTAATTAGGAAAGTAGGAAAATAAGCTGAGAAGTGAACATAGAAAGTTTCAAAGGAATGCAGTGGGTTAAGTAAGTGGAAAAAGAGCTAGAAAATTAATGTGGGAAAATGTGAAATTATTCATTTTTGGCAGGAGATTGCACAGGGATCTGGGTGTCCTAGTGTTTGAATTGGAAAAGGTTAGTCTGCAGGTACAGCAAGAAATCAGGAAAGCTAACAGAATGCCAATTATTGCCAAGAGAACTGAATACAAAAGTAGGGAGACCTTGTTTCATTTACACTGGTATTGGTGAGACCTGATCCCTGTGAATTCTCAGAGCTCTGAAGTCTGTTCCTGTTTAGCAAATATTCTTCCTACCATTGGTGAGACCACGTCTAGGATACGGTGTACAGTATTAGCTGTATTTAAAAAAAGGTGTACCGTTCAGAAAAGGGTGAATAGATTAGTACTGGGAATTAGTGAATTGTCTTAAAAGATACAACAGATTGGGCCTATAGTCATTGGAATTTAGAAGAATAAGACTTGACTTGATTGAAATGTGCAGGTCCCTGATCTGTGCACATGAAAAGGATCTTCCTCATGGGAGAATCTAGAACAACAGGGCTATATTTGAAGTCAGAAATCACACGACACCAGGTTAAAGTCCAACAGATTTATTTGAAATCACAAGCTTTCAGACCGTAGGCCCTTCGTCAGGTGATGTGAAGTGAAGACTTCCCCTGATGAAGGAGCAGCGCTCCGAAAGCTTGTGATTTCAAATAAACCTGTTGGATTATAACCTGGTGTCATGTTATTTCTGACTTTGTGTACCCCAAGCCAACAGGCGCACCTCCACATCATGGCTATATTTAAAAACAAGGGCATGCCCACTTAAAACAGAGATAAAGAGAATGTTTTCTTCTCATTGAGGGTCACCGGCTTTTGAAATTTCTTCTTCAAAAGGCTATTGAAGCAGAGTCCTTGAACTTCTTTTTGTCATGAGGTCGATAGATTTTTGATTAGCATGGGGAGAGGGAAGCATGTGGAGCAAATCAGATCAGCAATAACCTGGGCGGTACGAAGGCTCAGTAGTTAGCACTGCTGCCTCACAACGCCAGGGACCTAGGTTCAATTCCCGCCTCAGGCGACTGCCTGTGTGAAGTTTGCACATTCTCCCCATGTCCGCGTGTGTTTCCTCTGGTTTCCTCCCAAAGTCCAAAGATTAGGTGAAATGGCCATGTTAAACTGCCCATAGTTAGCTGCATTAGTCAAGGGTATATTTAGGGGAATAGGTCTGGGTGGGTTACTCTTCGGAGGGTCAGTGTGGACTTGTTGGGCCATATGGCCTGTTTCCACAATGTTGGTAATCTAATAATCTACTGACCAGCACAGCAGGCTTGAGGGGCCAAGTAACTAACTCCTGCTCCTAATTCATATACCATGTGCCGTTATCCACAACAGCTCGAGAAAGTGGTGGTCTTGAACTGGTGCAGGCCATGTGGTGTAGATATACCCACAGGATTGAAAGTAAGAGGTTTGCAGGATTATGACCCAGCGACATTAAGGAAATGTTGATTATAGTTCCAAGTCAGGGTGGAATGTAGCTTGAAGGGAATTTGCAGATGGTGGTTCTCACACACATCTACTGTCTTTGTTCTTCTAAGTAGTAGAGGTCATGGGTTTGGAAGATGCTGATGAAGGACAGTGCTTTCCAATAATACAGGTACACAAATACATACAAATACTGTACTTGACAAATATTTCTCATCATCATCCACTTCCATAACAAGTTCAGAACGTTAACGACATATGGACTAAGAGTGATCAGTGAATCTCAGCCAATGAACCAACTTTTATTTACCACTCCTGAAGCACACTTATCACTGCTGTGACTGTCAATTCCATTAAAGCCAAATTCAGTAGCTCAGATTCCACATTCCCCACATTTTGAAACCAAATTATAGAACAAATCTTATTTTAATGCAGGAGTCCTCCTGATATAGTTTACCAATTGTACAGCAGCATATGTAGTTTGGCTGCAACATGACAGACGCCTCTCATTCCACTTAAAGCATTCCAGAAAACTTAACTAAGGAATGCTACAAATTCCTATTCAGTGATTTTACTATATCACAAACATATTGTTTTATATCCCCAAAGATAACAGTGGGTGAAGAGTTCCACATTTTCTGCAACAGTTTTTAGGGAAGAGGGCAGTGAAAGAAAGCAGGAAACTGAGTGAGTGACCGACAAGGAGTCAGAAGAGGAGGAGAAGCAGCAAGGAAGCAGAAATGATAGGAGTACTGAGAAAGACAGATTGAGGGCTACAAAAGAAAGTAGAGAATGGTGGAGAATGCAGAGAAGAGGTGGAAAGAGAGCTGAGGAGGAGGAATGGAGAGAGCAAGAGGTGGTGATGTGGAGAGAGAAACGAACTGGAAGAGTGCAGAGAGAGCAGATAAAAGAGAACAGGAGATTAGGAGAGCAGGTTGCAAAAGTAATTTAAGCAAAAAGGGATCATTATGCAAGTCAGGAAGCCTTTTAAAACAGCAAACAGGATCAAATTTCAGGATTACTACCCCATTTGCTGCCTTGGTAATTTTCACTGGTGTGGGATAAGGAAGTCAACATGCAGCAGCTCCACCCTCAAGTTTGCACCATTGCTGGATTGGATATATCAAACACCCAGCAACTTTGATAGAGCGAGCCCTGTTTCGTTACTGTGACTCATGACACCTTACAGGATGCGTGAAACATGGTTGAACCTTTGTTCCAATTCAGGGACCAAAGGAAAATAAAGCCATTCGACATCCCCTCTTACCTTCAAGGAGAGATGAAAGTCTAGTGGTATTATCAAGAGACTATTAATCCAGAGACTCCATCAATGTTCTGGGGGCATGGGTTCAAATCCTGCTGTAGCAAATGTCGGAATTGAATTTAATAAAAAGCTGGAGTTCAGTTCATTGGTGAATCTGATGGGTTTTTCTGTCAATGTCCTTTAGGGAAGTAGACTGCCATCCTTAACTGGTCTGGACTACATATGACTCCAAACTGTCAGCAATGTGGTTGGCTCTTAACTACCCTCAGGGCAATTAAAGATGGACAATAAACTCTGGTTAGCCAACAATGCCCATATCTTATGATTGAATAATAAAAAAAGCCTTCTCAAAGCTGTCATTTAATCCCAGCCATTCACAGAATTAATTATTAAAAGTTTTTAGTTTAATACCTTTTAATCTTTTCTAAACCAACCTACAGGCAATGAAAACACTGCCCAACTATGTAGAAACAGAAAAAGGAACTTTCAGGTCCTTCAAGCCTGATCCTCCATTCAAATATCTTTCACCCCACATAGCATTTGATCCTTTCGTCCCAAGAACTTTATTCTTGGTGTTTTGAAAATATTAAATTTTTTGGCCTCTGTGTCAGAGAATTCCATAAATTCACTACTCTCTGGGTGAAGAAATGTCTCTTCACCTTAGTCTTAAATGCCTGCAATTCTACCCAGTATCCTTAGATTGTGACCTCTGGTACTGAATTCCCGAGTCATTAGGAACAGGCCTATCCAGTCCTATTTTATAGGTTTCTATGATGTACCTCCCTCATTCTTCTAAACTCCAGTGAATTTAGTTCTAATCAATCCAGTCTCTCTCCATATATCAGTCCAGCCATCCCATGAATGAGTCTGGTAAACCTTCACTTCACTCTCCCGAGCCAAAACATTCTTCCTCAAATAAGGCGGCCAAAAATGCGCATAGTACTCCAGGTGCGATCTCATCAAGACCATATACAACTGTTCCTAGACTTAAATTCTCTTGCTCTGGAGGACAACTTAGCATTTGCCTTCTTCCTTGCCTGCTGTACCAGTTTGTATCAACAGAACAAGTTTGGAGCTAGTCTCAGTATGGATGCTTGACTGTTCCAAGATTCAATAATGGACTCAGCCCTGTAGGGAACATTAACACAGGACGGAGTTGGAAAAATTACTGACACCCAATACTGATGAAAATCCAGTTCTGTGTTTGAAATGTTGATTGTATGAAAAGCATTTGTTGGCATGAATCAATGGGAAGCCGGCTTCATGGTTCTACAGCATTCCTCCTCTCCACCTTACCATAAGAACACCTTAACCCCATCTTATAATGAGAGATCACCAATAATTTATACATTATATTTCACAGTACTAGGGTCTCAGCTAGTTACAATCTATCTTGATTACATGAATGAAAAAACCAACAGTAATAAACCAAACAAAGCTATAACAAAACCTCTAGACATATATATATAAAATACTAAGGTTTTAGAAGAAGATAAAGCAGGTCTAAAGAGACAAAGAAAGGGTAAGTGAGTTGGCAAAACAACACTTTCTGAAGTGTGAAGTCATTCACTAACGGTAGTGAGAATAGAAAATAAAATACATTTTAGAAGGTGTGATATTTGTAAATGATCATGTTCAAGGAGAAATGAGCACATTATGATCCTAGCCATTGGTAATATTGTTCAAATTCAATTCCAGAGTGAAATGTCATGATAGACCCTGACTTATTTTTGCAATATGTGTTCTATGATGGTCAGTCACTGAACAGGTTCACAAGAGACTGCCAATGTTCTTTAATAAAAGAACAAATGTTTAATACATGAAAAAGGAGAAAAAGAAACAACTTTACACTATACATGAACTAGGTGAATTAGTCTTATTACAATTAACAGATGTAAAGAATTTAACTCTTTCACCCTCAACAACGATCTTATTCAAAAGTATCTTACCCAGATACTCAAATCTTAGTAAAGAGTCAGCTTAGGAAGATCCAATTTAAAAGCTGTTGTTCAGTGGTCATGACTGCAATTGGTTTCTTCCCAGCAAATCTCTGCATTCACTCAATGCTTTTTTTTTCCATTAATAACCTTTCCTGAGACCCTGAAAGAAACTGCCAGCACAGCTCAGTTATTTCTTAATTAACATGAACTACTTAAATTCCTCATTCACAGTCTTCTGTTTCTGAAGCCATATTCTTAGACATTAAACCATTTAGCTTTTCTTTTCTTCTGCCTCTGTTGCTTCAGAGATGGTTAAACAGCACTTCTATTTTTCCTGATCTTTTCTCTCTGAATGACCCTTTCCTTACTCTTAAGAAACTTGCAACACATTGATCTTCATGATGGCACTGTGTTTTTGGAACAAATTTGTTTTTGTCTCTTCTCTACATGTCACAGAACATTTTCTTCTCTCTACCTTTGTTTCTAAAACATTGTACTATTCAATTAAGAGCTTTAAAGCCTTATACAAATGCCTGTGAACATATTTGTCAACAATCTGCCAGCATTCTCATAATTCAATAAGCAAATCAAAACTACAACTTTCCTTCTGAACCCCAATGTAGAAATTAAATCAAATTTAAAGCTGGACAAATGGCACTTCTACCTTGATTGCCAAGAGATTACACCAGTCTCTACCAAAATAGGAAAGCCTTACTGAAACAGTGCAGGACTTTGGTGAGACCATATTTCAATACTGCGTGCAGTCATGGTCTCCATTGAAGTGAAGATATTCTTGCTATCAAAGCAGTAAAGCAAAGGGTCAACAAGTCGGTCACTCAAATGAAAACAGTTGATGAAGGGCTTGAGGAAAAAGGGTCATTCTCCAGACCTTGTGTGAAATGGCGACAAGCTTACTGAAACAGACCAGATTCTGAAGCAGCTTGACAAACTTAACACAGGGGTTGTTTCTCCACACTGGAAAATCGAGAACAGGATGAACATTTCAAGGATGAGGGGATCAATCATTGAGCATAAATTATGCAAACTTTTTTCACTCAAGGGCAAGATTTTTTTTTCTTCCTGCGCAGACATCCCAGTTCTGTGCCAGAGATATTTAAAGCATTGTGGAAGTCACATAACCTTTGGCCCACGGCCTTTGCAATTGGTTTTGCAGTAACTGTGCAGCCATGCAACTTGCAAGGAACATTGCTTAAGAGGAGTTTGAATCTTTAGAATTCTTTTCCCAGAGGACTGCAGATCCCAAATAACTCCAATCAAGATTTACAGGAAGAAAGCAGGAAATGAAGTTGAGGCAGAATATCACCCAGAGGGTAGGCACAGTGACTCAATGGTTAGCACAGCTGCCGAACAACACCAGGGACCTAGGTTTGATTCCTCGATCAGGTGATTGCCTTTGTACAGTTGGCATGCTCTCCCCGTGTCTGTGTGGGTTTCCTCCCAGAGTCCAAAGACGTGCAGATTAGGTGGACTGGCAATGCTAAATTGCCCATAGTGTCCAGGAATGTGTGGGCTCAGTGGGTTAGTCGTGGGAAATGCAGGATTGCAGGCACTACGGTAGGGAGGAGGAGTGTTCTTTGGAGGATCAGTGCGGACTCGATGGGCCGAATGGCCTGCTTCCACAGTGTAGGAATTCTATGATTTACAAATGTTATATCATATTCAATGAGTTCAATAATCTACTATTTCTTAAGTTCTATCGATCAACTGGAGAAGAGAATTTGAATCACAGGCACAGATCTATGCATATTCAATATCTTCAAAAAGGTTTCTTTAAAAACTTGTGAAACGGAAACCAACTATTACATGATCAGTCACGTTCAAGTGATTTGTACCAAGGTGAGCTCAGGCTGACGTGATAAGCAAGGTTGCACTGCTAACGATACTTTTTGCAAAGGATGAGAAGTTGGTGGATGGAGAACAAGTATAGGATTAACAAGTGACACAGTGCAGCATTGCTTACAGAACTTGTGGTTAAAAGAAATGAAGCTTGTATAAGATAGTTTCACTGTAAGACTACCTGAACTGGAAAGTGCTACTCCACTCTGCATTTGATAGGGTTGGGAGTGGTCCAAGTTTTTTGTTTTCTGCAAGAATAAGGTTCCTCATGGGAGACTGGTTAGCAAGGTTAGATCTCATGGAATACAGGGAGAACTAGCCATTTGGATACAGAACTGTCACGAAGGTAGAAGCCACAGGGTGATGGTGAAGGGTTGCTTTTCAGACTGGAAGCCTGTGATCAGTGGTGTGCCACAAGGATCGGTGCTGGGTCCACTGCTTTTTGTCACTTATATAATTGATTTAGATGTGAACATAGTAGGTATAGTATGTAAGTTTGCAGATGACACCAAAATTGGAGGTGTAGTGGAGAGTGAAGAAAGTTACCTCAGAGAGTACAACCCGATCTTGATCAGGTGGGCCAAAAGGCTGAGGAGTGGCAGATAGAGTTTAATTTAGATAAACGTGAGGTGCTGCATTGTAGAAAAGTAAATCAGACTTATACATTTAGTGGTAAGGTCCTAGGGAGTGTTGCTGAACGAAGAGACCTTGGAGTGCAGGTTCATAGTTCCTTGAAAGTAGAGTTGCAGGTAGAAAGGATAGTAAATGTAGCATTTGGTATGCTTTCATTTATTGGTCATAGTATAGAGTACAAGAGTCGGGAGGTCATGTTGCAGTCGTACAGGACATTGATTCGGCTACTTTTGGAATATTGTGTGTAATTCCTGTCTCCTTCCTATTGGAAGAACGTTTTGAAAATTGAAAGAGTTCAGACAAGATTTACAAGGATGTTGCCAAGGTTGGAGGACTTGAGCTATTGGGAGAGGCTGAATAGCTGGGCTATTTTCCCTGCAGCGTCAGAGGCTGAGGGGAGACCTTATAGAGGTTTATAAAATCATGAGGGGCATGGATAAGATAAATAGACAAGGTCTTTTCTCTGGGTGGCGGAGTCCAGAACTAGAGGGCATAGGTTTAGAGTGAGAGGGGTAAGAAATAAAAGAGACCTAAAGGGCAACTTTTTCATGCAGAGGATGGCATGAGCTATCAGACAAGAGGAGGAGGCTGGTACAATTACAGGATTTCAAAGGCACCTGGATGGGTATATGACTAGGAAAGGTACACAGGGATATGGATCAAGTGCTGGCAAATGGGACTAGATTAGATTCAGATATCTGGTCGGCATGGACAAGTTGGACTGAATGGTCTATTTCTGTGCTATACATCTCTATGACTCTTTAAGAGTAATTTATGCTGCTGCCTGCATAGTCATTCTTAGAGAAGTCAAAATGACTTATTTCAAAGCACCAATGCCATTTATTTGATTATCCCAAAATAGATAGCAACATCAAAATAAAATAAAGAGAATTGCTACTCAGGTTTTTCACATTAAATACACTGGTATTTTGGCATCTTCCTGTGCATGAACTGACCAATGTGCAAATTTCAACTGTAAGATAAATATATTTCAAGAGTCCTCTGTTTCTTTTCAAGAGCATTGAGTTCTTGAATATGCGAAAATCACTATAGATTTGCAAGCTCTCTCTTTTATATTTAACTGAAGGCAGCTGGTTGCACACGTAGGGTCTTCCGGAAGAAAAAGAACCACAGGAGTGAAACTCAATGGCCCATTCTCTGGAAGAAATGGGTACAGCAATAAATAGGGTGTGCTTCTGCACTGGAGTCAGCAAAGATCCCCTGCCAACAATTAGATGAATAGCTTCCAACACAAACCCACAAGTGGCTAAAACCAGATTGGAAACTTTCAAAATAGGAAAGGGAAATAAACATCAAGCAAACAGGCCCAAACTCAGGCCATTTGCAGCTTTTAATTTTAGAACACTTAGATTTTTTAAATACTTCTGGTCAGATGGCTTGCTCGTGCTCAGAATAAAGACGTGAGGAATCTCCAAGCTTTCCTGCAGCATTCACTGAAAGTGGTTGGAATGCAATGAAAGCTTTTTAGCACTTCAGTGATAAAGACCACTGGGGAGATAGGAAGGAAAATGCCCCAAAACAACTGAATTCTTTGTTAACATTTTTACTTGGGGAGGACTGGTGGAAGTTCTCCAATCCCACCACGTTGTTTGGTGCTCTTTATAAAAATGCGTACTTCTCTCCAGGTTCTCTTCCTAACTCAATTATGTCTGCTGTTCTCATTTCCTGTACAGACTACACTAATCAAATATTGGAGTCTCCAGTGAAAACAAAAAAATGACAAATTTGAAACAACAAAATGTTGAAAATACATTTTTATCCACAAAGAGAGATATTGCAAGAGACTACTTTTAACCAAATTAGCACACAATAGGATTTGAACCGGACTTGAACAGAGTTACAGAATTTTCCCACCAACCACCACCAATCCCAACAACTGTCACTAACTGGTGGGTGGAACAATTAGCATCTTACACTTTTCTATTCCAAACAAAAATACTGCCCAATTGTGAAGTCAAATCTCTTCCTATGACAGAATGGAGATTCAAGGTCCTGCTCTGATCTGAGGTACACAGATTAGGGTAGACAGATATATTGCTTAGCTGGGGCTTCATTGTGGACACAAAAAGCCTTTAGATCATAACTTACATAAATGCTAATTGGGGAGTTAGTTGGCTACATATCTTGCCGAAAGGAAAATAGTTGCGGCTGTTGGACATCATTAACCTCAGTTCCAGGACAGCACTGTAGGAGTGTTTTGTGTCAGTGTTCTAAGCCCAACCATTCTCAGTTGCTTCATCAATGACCTTCCCTCCATCATAAGGTCAGGAGTAGAGATGTTTACGGATGTTTCTACAAAGATCATAACTATTTGAGAAGACTCAGGTATTAAGTCTAAAAGTACCAAGGTTTGGGTAACATTTAGGCTTGTGCTGACAAATGGTAAGTAACAGTGATGCCACACAAGTACCAGGTAAATGACCATCTCCAAAAAAAAACAACCTCCCAGACATTCAATTGTATTTCCAATACTGAATTTCCCACAATGAATTACCATTGTGCAGAAACTGCACTAGACGAGATATACAAATACCATGACTACAAGAACAGATCAGAGGTTAAGAATACTGCCACAAGTTACTCACTTCCTGACTCTAAAACCTGAACACCACCCATAATTAACAAATCAGGAGTGCGATGGTATACTCTCTACTTGCCTGGATGAGTGCAGCTCCTACAACATTCAAGAAACTTGACACTATCCAGGACATAGCTGCTGCTTACTTAGCATGATCACAAACATCCACTCTTTTCACACCCAACATAAAGTAGCAGCATGGCGCATTATCTACAAGATGCACTGCAACAACTCCAACCAAAACTAGATAGACAGCACCTTCTAAAGTCTCAAATACTACCATCTAGATAGAAGCTGAAAGGCAGTAGACAACAAGAAAATCATGACCTACAAGTCCTCTCCAGAACCCTCTCCATCATCACTTGGTTATAAATTGCTGGGTTTTTTAAAAAAGTGTTGCTTGATCAAAATTCTGGAACTTCCTCCCCTCGAGTATTGACAGCGCACCTGCACTAAATTCTAATATATTCATGATTTAGATGAGGGAACTAAATAGCTCCAAGTTTACAGACAACACAAAGTTGGGGGGAGGGGGGCAGCGGTGGTGGCTTGGTAAACATGAAAAAGATGCAGCATGTTTCAGTGTGATTTGGACAAGCCGAGTGAGTGGACAAATGAATTGGAGATGAAGTTCAATGTGGATAAATGTGAGGTTATGAAGAAGAGCTTATGCCCGAAACATTGATTCTCCTGCTCCTCGGATGCTGCCTGGTCTTGTGTGTTTTCCAGCACCACATTTTTCAAATCTGGTATTCCAGCATCTTCAATCCTCACTTTCTCCTGCCAAACAAAGCAGCCAATTATCTCAATGGTGATCAACTGGGAAAAAGAGAAAGTGCAATGAGATCTGGGTGTCCTTGTACAACAGCCACTGAAAGTAAAGATGCAGATATAGCAGGTATAATATATTGGATTTCATAGCGAGAGGGTTCAAGTACAGGAGGAAAGATGTTTTGCTGCAATTGTACAGGATCTTGGTGAGACCACAACTGCAGTATTGTGTGCTGCTTTGTTTTCCTTATCCGAAAATGTTCTGGCTCTGGAGCAGTGCAAGAAAGCTTCATCATACGGATTCCTGGGATGGCAGGACTGACCTATGAAGAGACACTGGGTCAGATGGGATGATATCCATTGGAGGTCAGAAGAATTGGGGGTGGGGGGAGACCCTCAGAAACAGAAGTAGATATGGCAAAAACAGGAGGGAACATTTTTACCTGCAGAGTGGTCAGCCTGTAGAATTCCCTGCCACAGAAAGTGGTTGAGGCCAAAATATTGAATGTTTTGATGATGATAGATATAGCCGATAGGTTTAAATGGATCAAAGGGTATGGGAAAAACCAGGAACAGAGTACTGAGTTGGGTGATTAGCTGTGATCATAATGAATAGTGCAACAGGCTTGAAGGACCAAATGGCCTGTTCCAATTCCTGTTTTCCATATTTCTAAATAGACTGCAGCGGGTCACGCAGATAGCTCACCATTATTTTCTCAAGGGCAGCTAGGGTGGGCAATAAAGGCTGGCTAGACAGTGATATCCACATCACATGAATGAATAAAACAAAATTATGAGAGTTTAAAGTTAAATATAGACGGCAAACAGGTCTGACAGCCAACTTTATGGAAAGGTCAAAGTACTGAATCATGGCTTTGACCAAATGTAAGGTTAGAACTTAGGCTGCATGAATTCTGGAATTTCCACATATGATCACTCACTTCTATCCTTCTATTGTCATTCACTCAATATGTCCAATTTTACTCTGTGCTGACTTCCCAAAACATTTGGTTGATTCTTGACAGTGTTAATACAATTGTTGTTATCCATCTTCAATGTTAGTTAAGTATTAAAGGAAAATTAAAGTGTTAAATATTTTTGTCCTTGGTTGGTTATAGCATTGGGCCAGAATTTAACACTTAATTCCTAGTGACACCAGGGCAAACCCTGGACCAGACAACATGATATAAGGTCACAAGGCAGACCCTGAGGAATTGAAAGAGATGGTAAGATGCTGTTAGCAAAACTGCACATGCCTAGAAACAGCCTTCTCTTCACCCTTCAAAGAAAAAGGAGAAACTGCATGACTGACAGCAGCATGTACTCGGACGGGGCAGGTCATTGGTGGCTGCCACATAGAAGATCCATTGAACCACAAGAACCTCTCGCACTCTTAACAAAGTACTAGATAATTGCCTTGGGGACAAAAAAAATCCATAATTCTATCTTGGACTTCAAAGAATCAGCACTTGTCTGGTGGTTTACCTAGGCTACATTTCAAAACCATAAAAAAAATCATTTTTTTATATGACATCTCTTTCAACAGAGTCCAGTACCATCCAAATAGCCACACACAGCAACCCTAAATGTTCAACATATAGCTTACAGTGCCACAAGTATAAAGAGAAACATCATTGGCTGCCTTTCCTACATTGCTTCTCTGCCCTTTGATTAAGCACATTTTTAGTGGCTTTGATAAGTTAAAGACTGATGCACAGATGTACTTTTTAAAAAAAAGTTTCTCAGCAGCTTTTTTAAAATTATAGAATGCAAAAGCAATACCTTCAAAATTTTGGTGGCAATTTACAATTTAAAAGCCTTCATGAAAAGCTGGACACCGCCATGTGTTGGTCAGTTGGCACAGATGGAGGGCAGCATCTCTGGGACAGACAGACAGACACACACACACACACACACACACTCTTAAATGAGCTCATTGAAGAGCCTACTGTGGTCAGACTGAAAATGTCAAAGAGAAACCTTCACTGTATCTTTTGAGGCTTTAAAATAATAGAAAACTCTAAACAAAGTGGCAAGGCTCCATGTCTTGGTTGATTTTCTACTCCTGAATTAAAAGTTTATATTTGTTCACACACCTACATTTGATTAAATGGTGGCCAACACATTCAATGCAACTGCATGGTGGTTCCTTTGTGCATGTGCCTGGGAAGTTGGAAGAGTTTTAGGATGACTGGGTGTAGGGTTCTTTAGGAAATGATGACACCAGGTTGAATAGTTCAAGCAGTAGCAAAGCAGAGGCTCAAATACCACAGCCAAAGTTTTACAGAGACCTAGCCTTTTCAAAACGTACAAGAACTTATAATCCCTAGTGCGTAAACAGGCCCTTCAACCCAATAAGCTCACACCGACCCTCCGAAGAGTAACCCACCCAGACTCATTCCCCGACTCTATATTTACCCCTGACTAATGCACCTAACTGCCACATCCATGAACACTATGGGAAATTTAGATTGGCCAATTTACCTAACCTGCTCATCTTTGGATTGCAAGAGGAAACCGGAGCACCCGGAGGAAACCCACGCAGACAACTCTACGCAGACATTTGCCAGAGGTTGAGATTGAACCTGGGTCCCTGGTGCTGTGAGGCAGCATTGTTAACCACGAAGCCACCGTGCCGCCCTCAAACAAGGATCAAACAAATATTGAGGGGAAGCAAATGTTAACCTGCCAATTGAATCTGCTTGTTTCAGAATTCATACAACCGCTTAAAATCACCCTATTACACAAAGATTTCCTCACTAAGATTGAATAAGAAGAGCCACAGCACTGAATGTATGATGATGTGCAGTTGGCAACAATGAAATGGATGGAAAATCGAAAGGGAAGAGATCATTATTGTGCAATGCAACTAGTGAACTAGAATAGATCCAACTATATAAAAGAAAATACAGACAAAACACATATGCAGGAGTTCAGAGGCATCACTCACTGGCTTTCTTGCATTGGATGTACCGAGGTCATATTTTTACTCACCACCCAAAAACACAACAGGAAACATGAAAAATGTTTTCCAAAAGTTTTACTTTTAAATGAGACTATTATGCCATAAATATGTTGCCATAAATTATGTACCCCTGCAGAGACAGCATTTAGCTGTTTTCATCACAATGTAGAAAACTGGGATAATAAGTGAAACAATAGGATGAGGGACAAACTCATCTAAAGAGAGAGTTTGCTTGCAGTCTCCAGAAACACAAAGTCTTGGTGTGGTCAATCATGGGTGTATACTTGTCAGTTTAGATCACATGAATATTGCATTCAGTAATGTCCCATTACATAATGCCGACAACACAGCAAAGTAGCACAAGTTGCTTCTATTTTCAATGATAAAATATCAAGACAAGTGGTCAAAAGCTTGGCCCAACTCTCTCCAAAAGGGGAGAAAGATGTACAGCTAAAGGCATGGCTTCCAATACTAGAGCAATAAAAATCAAAGTAGACAAAAGATAAAATTGGAGGAATGCAGAGATTTCAGAACATTCATAGAGAGGAAGGGGTAAAAATGTGGAGGAATATGAAATCAGCATCGAGAATTTTAAATCTGTGCTATTGCTGGACTGGTCCACAAATCTAAAACCCTTTTGCAGTGCTAGCAGAGTTTCAGAGGATGATGAATGTTGAGCATCACTGCAGATTCCTGATAAAGCATACAAACGATAGCAAGTTAACAAACCTTAAGATTATTGCTGATATAGCAGAGGACTTTTCCAATATATCCACCAACTGCTAATGGCTTTTACTCAGCACTCGATATTGTTATGTCCCATTAACAACAGCTGTTGGGTGTGTACCGAATGTCCACCTGCTCTGTGTTAGCATGTGGGCTCTGCCATAATAGAAAAATGCTACATCAGATCAGATGTGTTTCTAAAGAAAACAGCCATTGGAGTAAAGCTTCTGCTACCATAACATCATCTCTATTTGGTTTCACCCAAATCACATGAAGGACGTCTGAAAAATGGACAATGGAGTGTGAAATAATTCCTAATTCCAGGCAGCAGCATACCCAAACCATACAGCTCGATTACACCTGCGGTCAATAGCCTCAAGTAAATTATTCTGTAGCTGTTTCACATCCATTACTTGGCAGAATTCTTTTCCTTCCTCTTGCTAAATTTTTCTCTTCCATCTTCACAGCTTAACTCGATCTGTGGTACTGCCCCACAGGTGCTAGCAATCTTCTTATATCTCAGCCAACTGGCCATACAATATAGCTCTCAGGAATGAGAGCCCTGGCTGAAAATACATGCTCCTGCTTCCAAGGGTGTTGACGTGAATTGCAGTGTGCCCCCTGACACTTGGCAGGAATTAGCTAACTCAATACAAGCCAGGGACTGAATCTCAGACCTTCCTGGATCTATACCACCTGGGCCAGCACATCTACTCAACAAGGCAGATAACAGCTGCATTCTGCAAAATTTTCATCAGGACTTTTAGTTTATTAACCCAACAGAAAAGAAAACGCAATGGAAAAGCAGTAGACTGCATCCAGATTGCAACCAGATTGGAGTGCAGCATCCCAATGGACTACTTAACTCTGAGTACATTTACTATATAGCGCTTTCAATTAAGTGTAAAACAGCCACAAGTTACGGATCTAAGGCAACTGTACTGATAGTAGATAAGGTGCTGGATGAATCTATCCGGATGTTGTGAAATGACCAGAAGGTCCTGAGAGGTTGCAGCAATAAGCAACCAGAATAATTTCAGGCATCAGAAATTTAAGCGGAGGAGACTCAAAAGAATGTTAAGCTGGCTTTTGTTCAAAAACAGGCTTGAATTGTAAACTAGGTAACACGTATATGGTTGACAAAGGGAGATTGGCAAAGTAAGACCAAATAATTATTCACAATGATTTAACATTCAAATGTCAGACATTTAGTTAAAATAAGTGGAAAAAAGGAAGCCTTGTGGAATCAGTTAGCAGGAAGGGTGCCGAAAACATTTCTGAAGTGAACAGATTTAGGATATGGAGGAAACAAAAAAGACTTATCTTACAAAATGGAACAGACAAGGCTGAGTCAATAACCTTGCCCTATTCTTAAAAATATTTAATTATTCTTCTTTAATGCCCAGAATTCAAAACCCAGGAAACCCAAAGCAAAGTCCCATTTACAGATAGCAGCCAATTTCAGAAATCCGATCAGTTCCTTGTCTGTACAAGAAAGCAGAATTGCACTCTAGCAGGAAGTACCTGAAATCAAAAGGTGGTGCTATTTGGATGGGAGGGGAGGGGTCTAGTTTAATTTCTAGTTTCAGGACTAAATCAAAACTCACTTGCTTTTGTATAACTTTATTTGAAATTTCTAATTGAGAGGATTCAGGGAGTAGGGAAGACAAACCCTGGGGAAAGAATCCCCACCATACCGATGGATGTTTCCTGCTGGATGATTGAGAAAAGATCCCGAGACACTGAAGGAAAGTAGTAAAGGGGACAGAAGATTGTATGAAAGAAAGAGTCGCAACTTTCTTGCTAATTCTTGAATGTGGAGTACACTCTGACAGACTCCAATCAACACTCAAATCACCATCATACAGGTAGAGGCCATTGGAAAACGATACTGAAGAAGTAGCAATGAAGAAGAAAGAAATGGCTGAGGAACTGTTTAAGTACTTTGCGTTGGTCTGCACGGTAGAAGACACAAAAATTGAAGAGAGTTGAGGGGCGGAGATGAGTATGGTGGCCACCACCAAGAATAAGGTGCTAGAAAAACTGAAAGGTCTGAAAATGGATAAATCACCTGGACCAGTTGGGCTACACACCCGAGTTCTAAGGGAGAAAGCTGAAGAGATAGTGGAGATGTTAGTGGTGATCTTTCAGGAATGACTGGAGTCAGGGAAGGCCCCAGAGGACTGGAAAATTGCTAATGTTTAAGGAAGGAGTAAACCAAAAGATGGAAATTATAGGTCAATTAGCTTGACCTCAGTCAATGGTAAAATTTGGAGCCCATTATGAAGGATGAGATTTCTGAATACTTGGAGGTTCATGGTAAAATAGGCCAAAGTCAATATGGCTTCATCAAGGAGAGGTCATGTCTGACAAATCTGTTAGAATTTGTTGAGAAGGTAACAAGCAGGTTATACCAAGGACAGCCAATAGATGTTATCTATCAGGACTTCCAGAAGGCATTCAATAAGGTGCTACACAGAAGGCTGCTGAGTAAAATAAGGGCCCATGGTGTTAGTGGCAAGGTATTAGCACAAACAGAAGATTGGCTGTTTGGCAGAAGGCAGAGAGTGGGGATAAAAGGGTCCTTCTAAGGATAGAAGCCAGTGACTAGTGGCGTTCCACAAGGGTTAGTGTTGGGACCGCAACTTTTCACTTTATACATTAATGATCTGGATGAAGGGACTGAGGGCATTCTGGTTAAATTGCAGATGATACAAAGATAGGTGGAGGGCCATATAATATTAAAAAGGCAGGGATGCTGCAGAAAGATTTATACAGGTTAGGACAGTGGGCAAAAAAATGGCGGAAGAAATACAATGTGAGAAAAAGTGTGAGGTCATGGTAGGAAGAAGAGAGGCACGGACTATTTTCTAAATGAGAAGAAAATTCAGAAATCTGAAGTACAAAAGGGACTTGGGAGTCCTAGTCCAGGTTTCTCTTAAGTTAAACCTGCAGGTTGAGCCGGTTGTTAGGAAGGAAAATACAATGTTGTCATTTATCTCAAGAAGACTATAATATAAAAGCAGGGATGTACTTCTGAGGCTTTAAAAAGCTCTGGTCAGACCATATTTAGAGTAGCATGAGCAACTCTGGGCAGCACAGTGGCTCAGCGGTTCGTACTGTTGCCTCACAGCACCAGTGTCCCAGGTTCAATACCAGCCTCGGGCGACTGTCTGTGTGGAGTTTGCACATTCTCCCAGTGTCTGCGTGGGTTTTCTCCAGGTCCTCCGATTTCATCCCACAGTCAAAAGATGCGTTGCTGATCAGGTGAATTGGCCACGCTCAATTGCCCATCATGGTAGGTGCATTAGTCAGAGGGGAAATGGGTCTGAGTGGGTGCCTCTTCGGAGGGTCGGTGTGGACTTGTTGGGCGAAGGGCCTGTTTCCACACTGTAGGAATCTAATCTAACTTTGGACCCACATCTCAGGAAAGATGTGTTTGCCCTGGAGCACGTCCAGAGGAGGTTCACAAAAATAATCCCAGGAACGAAAGGCTTAACGTATGAGAAATTTTGAGCAGTCTGGGACTATACTCGATGGAGTTTAGAAGGATGAGAGGGGGATCTGATTGTCTAAGCAGTTCAGCATTCTGTAAGTTTCAGAGTGGAAGTTGGGAAGATATTTCCATTGGCAGGAGAGACGAGGACCCAATGGTACAGCCCAAGAGTAAAGGGAAGACCCTTTAGAACAGAGATAAGGGGAAATCTTTTTAGCCAGAGTGTATGAATCTATGGGATTCGTTGCCACCGAAGGCTATGGAGGATAAGTCATTGAGAATATTTAAAACAGAGGTAAATAGGTTCTTGATTGGCAAGGGGATCAAGTGTTTTGGGGAGAAAGTGGGAAAATGGGATTGAAAAACCTATCAGCCATGATCGAATGGTGAAGCAAATTCGATGGAGCAGAAATTCGACCATTCAATCCAATGTCTTATGGTCTTACAGGATTGAATGTTTAGTGTCTCCAAAGGATACAATTAAAAGACCTATGCTGGTTTTGCCTTACTTGGTGAACACATACACATTCCGGACAGAGCAATGGGAACACTCTAGTCCCTCTTCTGAGTAGTATGGGCCAATTATAGTACATTTATCATCGGCCTAACTGCAATAACAGACCAAGTTTAAAACAAAAGTGGGGAAATGAGGAGATTTTTCTTTCTCAAAACTTAGTGTTTTGTTACAATTTGACATTTATTCCTGCAAGGATGGTGGAAAGAAGGGGAGGAGGAACCATTAGCGGTTCTGTTAAAGAACAAGCACAGATGCCCTCTGTTTTACCATGACAGAAATGTTAGTGGTATTTTACAGGTAATATAACATTATTACAGATTATTAAAAGGGAGATTTTTTAAAAACATGTTTCATTTCTTTCCAATCTCATCTGATGAGATTTGACATCCAATGCAAACTGGGGGTAGCAGTATGCAAAGAGTAATATTAATCTTCAACAGTTCAAACGAGGTGATGCACTTTGGAAGAAGTAACATGACAAGGGAGTACTCGAAGAACAGCAGAACACAAGGATGCTCAGAGGAATCTTGGGCTGTTTGCCCACAAACCTCTGAAGGTGGAGGCCAGGTTGATGGTGTAGTTTAGGTGCCATATGGGATACTTATCTTTATCAGTTGAGGCACAGATTATTAGAACAGGAAGGTTATGTTAAATCTGTACAGGCCAGAGCTGCAGTACTGTCTGCAGTTCTGGTCTCCTCACTATATAAGTACGTGATTGCACTGGAGAGGGTGCAGAGGAGCTTCACCAGGATATTCCCTAGGATGGAGCACTTCAGCTATAGAGAGTTCGGATAAGCTTGGGCTGTTTTCTTTGGAGCAGTGCAGCTTAAGGGGTGACCGGATTAAGATTATAAAGAGCATGGAGAGGGTGAATAGAAAGTACTTGTCCCACTGTCGAAGGGTCAATAACAAGGTGTCATAATTCTAAAGCAAAAGGCAAGAGATTTAGTGGGGGGCTGAGGAAAAGCATTTTCTCCCAGTGGATGGTGGAAGTCTGAAATTCTGCCCTTGAGGGTAGCTTTGGCAGGAAACTTCACAAGATTCAACAATGAGCATTTGTTACGTCATAACATTCAAGACTATTGGCTTAGTCCAAGAAAGTTGGACTTGTATGGATTTAGCGTAGCTTTGGCAGTACAAACATAATGAACTGAAGGGCCTCTTCTATACTATACAATTCTACAAGTCCACTTGACCGAATACAGATCTTTAAGATTATGAAAAGATTTGACAGTCTGGAAATAAAGACTATACTTCTCCTCACAAGAGTTCCAAAACTAAGAGGTCTTAAGTACAATAGTCACTATTAAACTTAATGGGGAATTTAGGAAAACTTCTAAAGCCTGAGTGTTAATAATATGGATTTCCACCAGCGCAAGTAGTAATGAGGCAAATAAAATGGATGGATTCAAGTGGAACATATTTAAAAATGCAAAAGGGGGTGGAGAAGGTACAAAGCACTATGCTGATATGATTAAATCAAGAAGGTTGGAATATGGGGAGCGTAAACTTACATATGTGTAAGATAGTGTTGTGGGCGGCACGGTGGCACAGTGGTTAGCACTGCTGCCTCACAGCACCTGTAGACCCGGGTTCAATTCCCAACTCAGGCGACTGACTGTGTGGAGTTTGCACGTTCTCCCCGTGTCTGCGTGGGTTTCCTCCGGGTGCTCCGGTTTCCTCCCACAGTCACAAAGATGTGCGGGTCAGGTGAATTGGCCAAGCTAAATTGCCCGTAGTGTTAGGTAAGGGGTAAATGTAGGGGTATGGGTGGGTTGCGGTTCGGCGGGTCGGTGTGGACTTGTTGGGCCGAAGGGCCTGTTTCCACACTGTAAGTCTAATCTAATAGGCTCTATGGTCTGCTTGACGGTAATACAATTCATGTACCTCTACGAAATTCTATTTAACAATGTCCATAGAACGAGCAAACCATCAGTCACCATGAAATACCACACTCGTACAATGGGTTCAAAAACTCAACGATTAGTGCCCTCCCCTCACTTCTTAGTTTCTTGTTAAGGGTTAATTCCCCCCCCAAATCAAAACTGAAGTGGAAATGAACAGGTGTCATAAAAGAACGTGGAAACTTCAGGTTGAGTATTACATTAATAAACAACTTAACCTCAGCAGTTTAGGGTGAAAAAAAATTTAAACCATAGTACATTATGCAGAACAAGGTACCCAGTAATACTCTGCACCTTCTCAACAGGTCTGTGGGAGAGATAGGATTGGTGGCTTTTAAATTACACTTTGTCATTCTATGTTTTATGTTGTTAAACTGAAATCACTGTGTTCAGTAATAAATATAGTATTTAAGCCTGTCACCAACAGAGACAGAAATCTCATGCAACAACCACCTGCTTACCCCAATGACCTAAACAGTCCTCAAGTTTTCACTGTCAAGATCTGTTGTTAAAACTTTTTGATACCTCTTCTGTTTAGGGTCAGAGAAACCTCACTCTGGTGCTGTGAATATCGAACTTTAATAGAAACCAAGTTGAATTTTGAAGATTTAGATATTGACAGCAAGAGAAACAGCTAGCAAGAGTGAGAAAAAGGTAGAGAGAAATCATGAGAAAGAAGAAAGAGAGAACAGGTTAAGGGTCGAATGACATATTTCTGCTCCTAATTCTCATGTAACTTAAGGGAGAGCAGGATAGAACTCAAGCACGGGAAAAGGAACGCAGAGAAAACAAAGAGAGGGAATGACAGAACGGGCAGAAAAGAGAGAATGCTTCAGAAAGGAAGGCTATGAGTAGTGTTGGGATGACATATCCATATTTGTGGACTACGTGAAAAAGAAACAGATATTGAATGGCTTGGACACTTGAAATCAAAGAACGAGATCAACAGTTTGACATGAGCCGTGATTCCCCCTGCTGGATTCCCCCTGCCAAGTGTCAGAATGACGTGACTTTGGAAAAAGCAGCCAAGCAAACATTTTTAGGGAGATTAAGTACAGGGTTAGTTGACGAACTGCTCAAAAAACCCGGCTCTGGAAGAAACTATGGGCATCTTGTTGATGGTTACTGCTCCAGCCTTTGTTTCTGTTTTAAAAAGCTTTTATGGATCCAGATAGTCCAAGACATCAAAACTTGCAAGAAAAGCAAGTTTCTCTCTTCCTCTCTTAGTTGAATTAATTGGGAACCTCAAAGTTTCCATATCTCAGTCTTTTGACCACCTTACATAAAGTTTGAGAAGCTGAACTGTAGCGACTTTCCCAAGACCGAGAACCCAGTGGCTTCCTATTCAGGCTGAAGGTTGTTTGTGGCTATCAGCATTTTTATTTTGTCACAAAGATTGAGAGTCCATGAAATTCTTGCTTTTGACTTTCAGAGCGCTTCCTGTTTGCGCTATTAAAACATATCACTGCATAATTATTGTGCTGCCCTTTGTGTTGTCAAAGTGTGTCTGTTTGGGATGAAAAGCTGATGACGTTCTAATTCTGGAATATAGCTTGGATGTTCAATGGTTTTGCCAGTCATTTTTTTTTAAAAAGAAATTAGTTTTGTTTTATAATAAAATGATTATGCTCGAGTTATTTAAGGAAATCTGGTGAATTGTTTTTCATTCTGGATTGCAGTATCAAAAGGGATTGGTTGGCCAATTTAGTGATCAAATCAAAACATTTATACTAATGGCTCTCAACTCCTGATGCGGTAGAGCTGGACCAGTGTATTCCCCGTCACAGTTGTAACAGTAGCTATACAAGACAGGACCACAAGATTATGCAGGATGATCAGGCAGCACAGATTGCTTGGGCCAAATGACCAGAAACTATGCTGCAATTTCTACTTAAGTAAATGCATGTGTTATGCTATAAAATAACAGAGTCCCATGAAACTGGGAAGATTAAATTTGCATTGTAACAGTATCAATTCTTCTAAAAGCAGATCAATGTATGCATTTAAGCCTATTATTCTGTGACACAAGTTAGATTAAATTTGTAGAAAGTAACTACAGATTTTTGCGATAAAGTTAAATTAAACACATATTCTGGATTGGCTGTTTTGAGGCTCATTTATTGGATATAATGGATATACTGTACCAGCTGTTGAGATAGTAGTTACAATCCAGCAGCAGTACACCATTCTCCAATGCACATACAGAAATAGCTTCTGTATTCATTGAGCAAGGATGAATTGCAGCTGTCTGACATAATCCTCTACTTTGATCATCCTGATTTAGAAATGTACTAATTATTACAATTTCAGTAGTGAGCAGTATATGACTCGGTGAAATGTATGGTTGAAATCTGGACAGGGCTTTGCAGTGAACTAACCATGGTGACTGCAATACACCAAATGTTGAAACTAAAGGTAAAAACAATTTGCCTTTCAATATGGGAATGAAGCTAAATTACCTCTCAATATAAAACTGGTGCATTTTTAAAACAACGTTTTAATTTGAGTGATTAAAATAGAAAACATACTCTATTTCAGATTTTATGTTGCACTCAGTCAACAAATCTTTTCACCACTTGCAAGCGAACAGTCCAGCAAAATTATAATACATCAGGGATATAGAGGAGATATTCAGGAATGTTTCATTACGAAATTGCAGGTTCTGCTCATAAATATTTTATATCATAGAAAAACTCTAATAGAAATGAAAACAGAAACTGTTGGAAACACATAGCTGGTCAGGCAGAGTATTTGGGCAGATACTGACAGAAGGGTTGTGTTGCTAGAAATTTGTCTTTTAAATTTGTATTTTATTTTATTACTTCAATGGAGTCCACTCCGTACTGGATTAAACTAACATTTGAAATTAAATTGTAAATCTCAGAGTCAGCATCAGAGGTACAAATATGCATGTTCCTTACCTCCATTCTGAGTAATATAACGAACCCATGGCAAAGCCTGGTAGCCACTTTTCTCAATAATCTTCAAGTAACGAACCTAACCAAATGAAAATAGATTCATGGTAAAATGGTCAAACACACTCCCCTTTTAACTACCATTAGATTTGCTTTGCAAGCTTTAGAGTGAAGGCCATGTGTAGATGTTTTGATAAAATAGAATGACTTTTTCCAGCTGTCATTACCTAAACTGGGCAAGGGCTATCTCAAGAACATGAATGGAGCACATTACAGCGATGATAGCAGAGCGGGAAAAGAAAAAAAATCAGATGTGGTGTGCAAGAAGCCACAACCTCTCCTCTCCACCCATCCCCTCTTTCCACAATGATGTTCTAAAATGGGTCAATTAGGAACTGCTGTTCCAGGAGGTTCACTCACTAAATCTTTGAAGAAAAATTGGAATTTTAGCTTGGTCCAGAGCTTTGTGGCCATCTATGTTGAACAGACTACCCTGTAAATCCATCAGATATAACTTTGTTGCACACCTACTATGAATAAATTGATCATGATTTGTGGCTAATATTCAATATTGATTTTGGTTTGAATCATTGGCTTTTTGTTGGAGTCATTTATTAAATTTGGTTGTTTCCAATATTGGTCTCCACAGGGATTATAAATTTTAGGAGATTGCTCCATTCTCTGTTCTCTTCTCTATGTCATTTACACACTTTGACCTAGATGACTTTGCATTTGACACACCTCGTCCAGTTCAGTCAGTTGCACAAGTGCCTATTCAAGCACCGTTCCTTCAATAAACAGATATGTATCAGGTAGAGGCAAGGTATGCACTGTGAAAACTGAAAATGAAAATGTGCTAAAAGAATTGATTGCAAAAGATAGACTAAGAATAGATTTCTCTGGGGTTTATTTTGAGTAGGTTGGGGTGTGCAGCTGGGGCTGGTGATAATTTGATCTGCAATATAAATCTCAGCTCCAGATCGAGTTGATGAACCAGAAAGGTGGTTTCTTGAAAGCTCTAAGGAGGTGGTTCTGGTAACTCATTCAACCAACTGAACCACATGATTTCAGGGCAGAGGTCACTTCAGTCTCCACAGGCTTTTTTTTAAAAAGACTAACCACATTTATTTTTGTAAACACAGCAAGAGCAAATATATATGTTTAATTTTAGCAGAGATCAGAGAGGCCTTTGATACCCACTCCAACTGAACTGAAGCCTCAGCATTTTAAATTTCTGGTCTGAAAAGAGAGTTTTGTTTTAGTTGACTAAAGATGTTACAAAATGAGACTTTTTAAAAAGTAAATTACACTGTAATTGGCTATGAAAGAATGTATGTTTCCAGATAAAAGACTTCACATATTCAGAGTTCAGACTTGAACTAAGTCCAACCAGTGAGCGATTACTCTATTCTCAATTATAAGTAACTCTATACTGTGTTTTCAGTTTGCTGTTTAACAGACTTTACATTTAGCACTCTATGTCTCAAGAGTGAAAATAAATGAAGGCTCTGAAACATCAAATTAAATTAGTTTGATAAGTTTAGAAGTCTGTCCTTAAATGATAAGCTATGAAAGTCCCAACTCTGATTTAGATATGTGGTCTGGTATTTGTGAAAGTAGGAAATGGAAAACAAACACCTGGCTGAAAGTGATGCAGTTTAAAATTATACAAAACTTGTACCTTATTTTACTTTCTTCAGGGACCACCCCCTCCCTCAAACAATCACTTGGTTCTATTAAGTTTTAGCTACTTGAATACTTTCTCTGGGTTATTCAAACCCAGATTCCTGAGGTTTCAACACATAATCCAAGCTGATTTAGTACTGAAGGTTGTGCCTTTTGGAGATGATATTTAACCAAGTCCCCTCTATCCATCCACATGGACAAAGATATCATGACATTAATGCTTTTTTGTTATTCATTCATAGGATATTGGGGAAAGCTAGCCAAGTCAATAATTATTGCTCATCCCTCATTGGCCTTGAGATGGTGGTGATAAGCTGCTTTCTTGAACTGGTGTAATTTAAGGACAGAAACACTCTCAGTGCTGTTAGGGAGTTCCCAGGATTTTGACCATGAAGGAACGGTGTGTGGCCTGCAGGATTACTTGCGGGTGGTAGCATATCTGTTGTTCGCATCTTTCTAGGTGTAGATGTAATAGATTTGGAACGTGCTTCTAAAGAGTCTTGCTGACTTGTTACAGTGCATCATGTAGATGGTGAACACTGCTGTCACTGTGCATTGGTGGTGGAGAGAGTGAATGTTGAAGGTGATGGTGGCAATCAAGCAGGTTGCGATTTCCTGGATGTTGTGCTTTAGTGTGCTCATCTTAGCAAGTTGGGAGCATTCCATCACACTGCTGAGTTGAGCCTTATAGATTGGCTTTGAGCAGACAGATGGGGAATTAGTTATACTAGAAATTTCAGCCTTCTATTCCAGATCTTGTAGCAACAGCTGTTCCAATTCAGCTAAACTGAATTCAACAGGGTGATACAGGCATTCAGAAATGGTAATGCCACTAAACTGAAGCTTCAGCATTTTAAACTTCTAGTCTGAACAGAGACTTGATTTACAGTTTACTATAGGTGCAACAAAATGAACTTTTTAAAGAAGTAAATTATTCTGTAATTGGCTTTGAAAGAACATATTGCCAAATAAAAGACTTGACCCGTGCAGGGTTCAGACTTGGGCTCAGTACAACTGGCGAGCAATTGCTCTATCCCCAGTTATAAATAACTCTTTGGTGTTTGCAGTTTGCTGTTTTACAGGCTTAACAGATAATGATGAACAACATCAAGGGGCAATAGCTTTCTTGAAGATTATCAATGGCTGGTAGTTATGTGACATGCATGTTAGTTGCCACCTATTAGCACAAGCTTAAATGTTTCCAGGTCTTGTTGCATCTCCAGTTGTGCCCTGATAACGATGAGGTCATTGATGACACGAAGATAGTTTTGACTAAAATACAATCCAGAGGAATTCCTGCAGAGATATCAGACAGCTTCAGCGATTGACCTCCAATAACCACAACGATATCTTGTGCCTAGTATGACTCCAAATAAGTGAAGAAGTTTATCCAATTCCCACGGACTCCAGTTTAGCTGGGACTGCATGATGCCACACATTTGGAGGCCTGTGACCAGTGGAGTGCCACAAGGATTGGTGCTGGATCCTCTACTTTTTGTCATTTATATAAATGATTTGGATGCGAGCTTAAGAGGTACAATTAGTAAGTTTGCAGATGACACCAAAATTGGAGGTGTAGTGGACAGTGAAGGGGATTATCTCATATTACAACAGGATCTGGACCAGATGGGCCAATGGGCTGAGAAGCGGCAGATGGAGTTCAATTCAGATAAATGCGAGGTGCTGCATTTTGGGAAAGCAAATCCTAGCAGGACGTATATACTTAATGGTAAGGTCCTAGGGAGTGTGCTGCCAAAGAGACCTTGGAGGGCAGGTTCATAGCTCCTTGAAAGTGGAGTTGCAGGTAGATAGGACAGTGAAGACGATGTTTGGTATGCTTTCCTTTATTGGTCAGAGTACTGAGTACAGGAGTTGGGAGGTCATGTTGCGGCTGTACAGGACATTGGTTAGGCCACTGTTAGAATATTGCGTGCAATTCCGGTCTCCTTCCTATCGGGAAGATGTTGTGAAACTTGAAAGGGTTCAGAAAAGATTTACAAGGATGTTGCCAGGGTTGGAGGATCTGAGCTATAGGGAGAGGTTGAATAGGCTAGAGCTGTTTTCCCTGGAGCGTCGGAGGCTGAGGGGGCAACCTTATAGAGGTTTACAAAATTATGAGGGGCATGGATAGGGTAAATAGGCAAAGTCTTTTCCCTGGGGTCGGGGAGTCCAGAACTAGAGGGCATAGGTTTAGGGTGAGAGGGGAAAGATATAAAAGAGACCTAAGGGGCAACTTTTTCACACAGAGGGTGGTATGTGTATGGAATGAGCTGCCAGAGGATGTGGTGGAGGCTGGTACAACTGCAACATTTAAGAGGCATTTGGATGGGTATATGAATAGGAAGGGTTTGGAGGGATATGGGCCGGATGCTGGCAAGTGGGACTAGATTGGGTTGGGATATCTGGTTGGCATGGACAGGTTGGACCAAAAGGTCTGTTTCCATGCTGTACATCTCTATGACTTGGTCAGATGCTGTCTTTCTGTCAAGGGCAGCTGCCCTTACTACCCCTCTAGAATTCAACTTCATTTGAACATGTTAGGAGAAAGATTGTAATGAGATCAGGACCTAGCTCATTAAGTGAGCACCGCTTGATAGAATTGTTATTGACACTTTCCAGCACTGTAGTGATGATGAGAATAAACTGATAGGCCATTATTTGGTTTGGTTGGATTCATAAGAACGTAACAAATAAGAACAGGAATAGGCCATCTGCCTGCCAAGGCTGCTCAGCCATTCAATAAGGTCATGGCTGATCTTTTCATGGACTTAGCTCCATGTACCCTCCCCCCACTCACCATAACTCTTAACTCCCTTACTATTCAAAAATGTACTTTTGCCTTAAAAACACTCAACAAGGAAGCCTCCACCACTTCACTGAGCAGGAAATTCCACAGATTCACAACTCTTTGAAAGAAGGTCCTCCTCAACTCCATCCAAAATCTGCTCCTCCTTAGTTTAAGGCTATGCCTCCTAGTTCTCATTTCACTTTCCAGTGGAAACATCTTCCCTGCTTCTACCTGGTCTATTCCCAACATAATTTTGTATGTTTCATTAAGATCCCCACTTATTCTTCAAAATCACAATCTACTCAGTCTCTCCTCATTAGCCAACCCTCTCAACCTAGTGAACCTCCTCTTCGGCCTTCTTCAAATAAGGAGAGCAAAACTGTACACAGTACTCGAGGTGTAGCCTCACCAGCACCCTATACGGCTGCAGTATAACCTCCCTACTTTGAACTCCATTCTCCTAGCAACGAAGGACAATATTCCATTTGCCTTCATAACTACCTACTACATCTGCAAGCCAACTTTTGATTTCATTCACAAGGACATTCAGGTGTCTCTACACAGCAGCATGTTGCAATTTTTCATCATTTAAATAATAGTTCATTTTGCTGTTAGTCCTACCAAAATGGATGACCTCACATTTACCAACATTGTACTCCACCTGCCTGATCCTTGCCCAATCACTTATCCTTCCTATATCTCTTTGCAGACTTTCAGTATCCTCTGTACACATTACTCTACCACTTATTTTAGTGTCATCTGCAAATTCTGACAAACTATACTTCGTCCTCAATTCTAAATCATGTAAATTATAAACAACTGCAGTCCCAACACTGATCCCTGAAGCACAGCATAAGCCACTGATCGTCAACCAGGAAAACATCCATTTATCCCCCCTTTGCTTTTTTGTCAGTTAACCAATCTTTTATCCATACTAATACATTACATGCACTTTTATTTTACACAGCAGCCTTTTGTACAGCACCTTGTCAAATAGCGTCAAGTGATTTGCTCTGGTTTTCGTGTCCAGGATATACCGGGCAATTTTCTGTATTGTTGCAGTTGCACTGGAAGAGCTTAGCTCAGGCTGCAGTCAGTTCTGCAGCAAAAGTCTCTAGTACTATTGCTGGAATGTGGTCAGGGCCCATTGCCTTTGCAGTATCAACTGCCTTCAGTCATTTCTTATTATTATACGGACTAAATAGGCTGAAGACTGACATCGGAGACGTTAAGGGCCTCAGGAGAAAGCAGAGAAAGAGATAATCTAAGACCAATAAGCATAACATCTGTGGTAGGTAAGATACTTGAGAAAATTCTGAGATAAGATATACGTGCATTTGGAAAGACAGGGTTTGATTAGGAATAGTCAGCATGGCTTTGCGTGTCAGAGATCATGCCTCACAAATTTGTTACGAGTTCTTTGATTAAGTGACCAGGAAGGTTGACGAGGGCAGCAGATGTAGTCTTTTATGGATTTCAGTAAGGCCTTTCATAAGATTCCACATGGCAGGGTGCTCGGGAAGGTTGGAATGGAATCCAGGGGGAGCTGGCAAATTGGATGATGGTAGGAAGTAGAGGCTATTAATGGAAGGATGTTGGGTTGGATGGAGGCCTGTGACCAGTGGGTCAGTGTTGGGCTTATTGCCGTTTGTTATCTATATGCTTTGGATAAAAATGTACAAGGCATGATTAATCAAGTTTGCAGATGACAACTAAAACAGGGGAACATACCTGATGAATGGTTTATGCCCAAAACATTGACTCTCCTGCTCCCCAATGCCGAATGACCTGCTGTGCTTTTCCAGTGCCACACTTTTTGACTAGGAGGTATCGGAGACATGAAAGAAGGTTATCAGAAATTGGAATAGGACTGTTATCAGCTGGGGAAGGTGGCCAAGAAATGGCAAATGGAGTTTAATATACAGAAATGTGAGGTCTTGCATTTTGGAAAGTAAAATCAAGGTAGGACTTTCATGGTAAATGGTAGGGCCTTAAGGAGTGTAGTGGAACAGAGGGACCTTGGAGTTCAGGTTCACAGTTCTCAGAAAGTGGAGTCACAGGTAGACAGGGCTGTGAAGGTAGCTTTTGACACACTGGCCTTCAGTCAGGGTACTGAGTATAAAGTTGGGAAGTTATGTTGCAGCTGTATAGGATGTTGGTGAGGCCACACTTGGAGTAGTGTCCAGTTTTGGTCACGTTGCTATAGGAAGGATGTTATTGAACCGACAACAGCGCAGAAGAAATTTACAAGCATGTTGCCAGGACTCAACAGTCTGACTTATAGGGAGAAATTGGACAAGCTAGGACTTTCTCTTTACAGCTGTAGGAAGCCCCACTCTCCTTCCAAATGTATAAGATTGTGAGAGGCATGGATAAGGTGAATGCACTCAGTCTTTTTCCCAAGGTTGGGGAATCAAGGACTAAAGAGCATCAGTTTAATGTTAGAGGGGAAAGAATAAAAGGGAACTTGATGGGCAACTTTTTTTTTTACACAGAGGGTAGTACGCATATAGAATGAGCTGCCAGCAGAAGTGGTCGAAGCGAGTATATCTAACAATTTAGAAAGCATTTCGACAAATACATGGATAAGAAAGGTTTAGAAGGATATGGGCCAAGTGCAGGGAAATGGGGTTAGCATTAATGGACATTTTGGTTGGCATGGACCAGTTTGGACCAAAGGACATGTCTCCATGCTGTTGCAGTCTCTGACTCTATCTACCCCACACGTTTGAGTGATGATGGCAGTGATGCATTGGACTTCCTCATCATTTGTGGAGCTTCTTCCACCAGTGACCAGTGAAGAGCAACAAAAAAGTTCTCCCGTTATTCTGATCAATACTTATTCCACAAAAGGACATCACTAAGAAAAGTTATCTGGAGACTTAAATTTCTGGTCTTTGTGCTTCTTTGCTATGCACAAATTTGCTTTTGTATTTAATCAGCATTGTAACAACAACCACATTTCAAAAGCAGTTCGTTGGCTGCAAAATGTTTTGGAATAGCCTGAATTTAGGGAAGGCGCTGCAGAATTTCCAAGATTATGTTTCTTCCCTCCTTTGTTCATGCATCATTCCACTTTCTCTCCCACCCTCACATAGTGTAGACATTGATCTAGGTGTCATTCAAGGTACAATGCTAGCCTCCTTTAGCATTGTGAAATGTCTTTAAGTACTTTATGCGAGTCTCCCAGCATAAAACTGTGCTATATTGCACATGAACATCAAATGTCGCTCTGTGAAACTGCTTGTTCTCATAGCTTGTGAGACTAAAGTCAGGATTTGATCATTGACATTAGCAGGAATACGAGAACGTGGAGAAAGGCCACTGAGCCCTTGAATCTGTTCCTCCCCCGAAAGAAGTGATGGGTAATTTGCATTTAACTCTGTCAATCTGCCTTGGCTCAATAACCCTTCATACCTTAGACCTCATCTAAGAGGTACAAAGTTAGAAACATAATAAGCAAAGAAGGAAGCCATTCAGCAGGTTTCTGTATGACAAGCCAAAGCAAGAACATCGTAAGCACTGCTAACCAGATTAATTGGTCATCCTTTGGAAATTCTGAAAGTTTACATGATTACCATGAACCCGAGTTTCCTGGAATTCAGTTACTGACATAACAATGTGAGAAGATGGTAATGGCTGAATTATCCTCCAACCATCAGTTGCATGACCACAATATGGCACATGACTTGGGGCCCTGAGTTCATTTTTTTTTCCTGCATATATCTGATGTGGTTTGAAGATCTTTTATTCCCCCACTGTATAATCTAACTAAATGCCGCTTACTGATTAGCACTGCTGGTATAGTATTTGTGGTCTGTAATATAAATACACAGAACCTCCAAGTGCTGCCAACCCGGTCAACCGTTGTCAATACTGAGACAGCAGTCAGTGCAGGCAAACCTTATATTGCAGCTTGCAATTAACTTCTCTCTTTGGCACATTAGCAACAAATCCCACACATTTAGGAAAAATTAACAAGCACTCAGCTGTGAAAATCATGTTTAACTTTGGCTCAAACTACAAAGCTCTAACATTTGAAGGATGTCTTGTAAGATAATACCAGAGAAAAGGATGTGACTGGGAAGCAGACAAAAAATTCCTACATTTGCTGCAGTTTGTAACTCAAAATTTTAATTGATTAGCAAACCCAATGTTTAAACTGGTATTCCAAAGATTTTGTGGTCGTGCTCTTTTCTCTATGCCAGATGTCCTAGTTTATTCCCTACCTGCCCCAGTGGTGGGTCACAACATGTCCAAACAGGTTGATTAAAAATACATTAAAATGGCAATCCTGGAGTTTAAAACATTTTGGAAATATCATGTTATAAGTTTTCACCTCCACGTTTCACTTTATACTTCTCTTGATGCCATGGATGTGTCAAAACACACAGGTGGAGATCCTAGTTTAGCAACATAGCCATTGTTCATGGCTCAGCCTATGCACTAGTTTCTGAGGGCTACCCATAATGGGGGCAAGCTCAAGGAAATACCTTAATTGCTGCAGATGCTGGAACTCTGACAATTGAAAATGTTGGAGAAACACAGCAAGCCTAGCTGCGTCTCTGGTTAATGTCGAGTCCAGTGACTTTCTTCAGAATAGAAAGGGATTAGAATTTTTTTAATATATACTTTTATTAGAAGTAGTGGCCCAATGCAAAAGGAAAAAGGATTGGTGATCATGGCAAAAAGGAGCAAAGACAATGTGAAATTGATAGAAATAAGTGTAACAAGGAGAAAAGGTCCTGTCTACTAAGTAGAAAGTAAACAGGCACAGAAAAGGCTGTTTGTGGGGAGTTGCAATACAAGAAAAATGAACAATAGACATAATGTGGTCAGCTTAAGTTATTAAATTCAAAATTGAGACCTTGAGGCTGTAAAATGCTTAAGTAGAAAGTGAACTTGGACTGGGCTTTGTTGGAGCATTGCAAAAAGCCTGGTCAGTAATGTTAACATGACAGCAAGGTAGTTTATTGAAAGGTCACTTACTACCCACCAGTCTCCGCATCCAAAACATCATCCTTAAACCTTTCCGCCAACTCCAACTAGACCCCACCACCAAGAATATCTTCCCCTCTCTACCCTCCACAAGAAACATTCCTTTCGACAGTCCTTATTGGCGCCACTCTCCCCCGATCCCCCAGGTCCTTCCCCTGCAATCAGAAAAGATGCAAAACTTGCCGGTACACCATCACCCTCACCTCCACCCATGATCCCAAACAGTTCTTCTAGGTGAGACAGAGGTTCCCCTGCCTCTCTTCCAACCCAGCTTACTGCATCAGGTGTTCCTGATGTGGTCTTCTCTACATCAGGGAGACCAAATGTAAACTCAGGGAACGGTTCACGAGCATCGGGTCTGGAGGGGCCGACCTGACCTCCCACTCACTGCCCATTTCAATTCCCCCAACCACTCCCTTCCCGACATGACCATCCTCGGCCTCCTCCATTGCCAAAACGAACCACAGCGCAAATTGGAGGAACAACACCTCATCTTCCGCCTTGGCAGCCGAAAGCCCGGAGGACTCAACATTGGAGTTCTCCAATTTCAAATAACCTCCCTCCCTATCCCTTCCACTGCTCCCTACCACCAACCAGATTCAGTTCTCCTACGTACCCTCTACGTGGCTTCACCTTCACCATCCTGCCCCTGTCACCCACTTTATCTGCAGCTCCCCCATTCCCACTCTCAGTCCTGAAGAAGGGTTACACTCAAAGCATCAACTTCTCCACCTCCTGATGCTGCCTGACTTGCTGTGTTCTTCTAGCCTCCTGCCTGTCTTATTCAAAGTAGTAGAAAGTGAGGACTGCAGATGTTGGAGATCAGAATCAAGAGTGCGGTGCTGGAAAAGCACAGCAGGTCAGGCAGCATCCGAGGAGCAGGAGAATCAACGTTTCAGGCATAAGCGCTTCATCAGGAATGAGTAGCTAAAAGGTCAGGGTCAGTCCTGTGGACAGAGAGGTAGTGCTCCACAAATTGGACACCTCATCTGATTTAGATCGTGTCAATGTAAAAGAGAACGCATAATTAGCGGTGAATGGAGGAGACTAGATTGAACATAAGAACTGGGAGCAGGAGTTGGCAATTAAGTTACTTGAGACTGCTCTACCATTTGATTTCATCTCAGCCTCAACTCCACTTTCCTGCCTGCTCTCCATAACCCTTCAACCACTACTAATCAAAAAAATCCTCAGTTAAAGGGACAAAGTCAGAAATCACACACCACCAAGTTATAGTCCAACAGGTATATTTGAAATCATAAGCTTTCAGAGCACTGTTCTTTTGTCAGGTGTAGTCACCCTCTGAAGGAGCAGTGCTCTGAAAGCTCGTGATTTCAAAGACTGTACACCTGTTGGTCTATAACCCGGTATTGTGTGACTTCTGACTTTATCCACGCCAGTGCAACACTGGCACTTCCACATCAAGGGGATAAAAGACAACACAGGTATCCTTAATAAACTTCAGCCATTTCAGCACTAGAATCTCCGCATTAAAACATGCCTTTGTAAAAAAAAATGAATCTGTTATGCTGAATTGAGGGGGGGGGGGGGGGGGGGGAAGGCAGGTACACACTAAATTCACTTCCTCTCTGCAATGACATCTAAACAAAACCCAGGGATCATATGAATCATTAATGAACTTCAGTGTCAGATTAAGCAATGAACCTAACAAACAAACCATTAGGGGAGCTCTAAATAGGGCATGCTATCACATAGGTAGTAGGGAAGCAGCCAAAGCATCACTACTCCCACAGCAACATTAAAGTAATCTTGGGAAGCATGGAAAGGCTATTCGAAAATACCAAATTGTACATTTTTAATGTCAATGCATATGGGACATAATTATTGCTCCTCAAATATTTAGGGCAACAGGTCATGAGTGGATTATATGATGAAATGCCATTACTAGTTCACCAAGACTGTGTTGAATGTCCTATTGTAGTAGGACAGCCTGAGTTACATAATCTGTTTTTTTTAATATTTATCTCTGTTGTGTGGTGGGCATGCTGAATGCAGCACGTTGATGGCAGAATTAATAATACTGGAGTGTGAAAAAAAAGTTTTGTGCTAAGAGCAGTTCTAGCTTGAGAGAGAGAGAGAGAGAGAGAAGGTATAATTGGTTCATTTCAAACAGGAACTAAAGGATCTCCCCAAATGTAATCTCAATTTTTGCACGTTTGATTAAATCAACATGCAAATTTTATGGTTTTTTTGCACCAGTGCCTACAAATGAAAGTGTTTTTCTCCCCGCTACTTCCTCTTGCAGACACTGACACTGGCATTAGAAACTTGCTCAGTGAACTTTAACCACTTCAATATTATATACTGCACACAGAAAGCAAATTATTTTCATCTAGTAAAACTGATCTTCTATGATATCGCGGAGGTAGTCAAGATTAAGCAGTTCTCATAACGTTGATTTATGGGGCAGGTAGGGAATAATTGTGCAATAATATGTGGACATATTTGAAATGTTGTTTTAACTACCTATAATCAATCCTTACTTACATTCTATATAAAATCTCAGAACAGGCAAAAAAAACTTGACTCATTGAGCCTGCACTAGCAGGTGGAAAGAGGTACTGAATTAGACCCATTTCACTCGTTTGTTGCCTCAATGCCTTTCTTTTGATCCACATTTGCAATATTACAAACATTAAAAAGATGGAATTTTTCATTATAAACTCTCATGTCAATATTTATGGTGGAATTTGCCGGTGAAAACTGATCATGCCCACAATTACAGTTGCAGTTGCAATGCAGCACCTTCACAGGCAGAAGGCAATTACAGAGTGACATGTTTACACATGAAGTTCAAAACGGAAAATAATCACAGGAAGTGTATGAACCGCAAGACTAACAAAAATGGCAAATTTATGGTAATGCAGTTGTATCCACAATGCAAAAAAAGTCACTCCTGTTTAAAAGCGCTCTTAGTTTACTTCTGGACAAATCCTCCATTAAAAATGGGTTTGCAGAATGTACATTGCTAGCCAAGCCAGCTTGTATTGTACATCCTTAACTGCACTCAAGAAGCTGCCTTTTTAAACCACAGCAGTACTGTTCGGAATGGAGTTACAAACTTTTGACGCTGAGGCAGTGAAGGAACAGCAAGAGGGCCCAAAATCAGAATGGTGAGTGGCTTGGAGAGGAATTTGCAGATGCCGTTACCACACGCCTGCTGGTTTTGACCTTTATTTGGTAGAGGTCACAGGTTTGAAAGTTGCTGTCATAGCAGCCTTAGTGAATTGCTGCAATGCATCTGGTATGCAATACACATTGGCGTCACTGTGCATTGGTAGTGGAGAGACTGGAAGCTGGGACAGTGAATGGGGACGCCAATCCAGGCAGCAGTTTTGTCACAGTCAAGGTATTCTTCCGCAAACTCCTGAGACTCTTCTTGCAAATTACTTTTTGACCTTCAGGCATTTCTTTTTCATTCTTACTAACTCAGTTATTCAGTGATGCAGTCACAGCAAAAATCATTTGGAATTTGTGTTGAATATGCAGTAATTGGACTTTCAAATAAGCACAATTAGATGAATTAATCAATAACCAATACAAAACTTCCATTAAACTTAAAGCCAGAACACAAAGCAAAGCAAAGCATTCATAACAGTATCTAAATTGCTACAAGACAACAGCCATTTTGTTTTGGAAACTAACTGATGTTGCCATCAAATTATACACAAACTGGTGAGGTCACAGCTAATGTGTTTCCACCAGATTTGCCCAAAGCTTAAAGATTTCAACCAGGCAAAAGGTTTAAAAATTCATTCGCAGGAGGAGGGCATCACTGGCTTGTTCAGCATTTATTGCTCTTCCCTAATTGCCCAGAGGCTGGTTAATCACATTGCTGAGAGTCTGGAGGCACACGTAGGCCAGATGAGGTGAAGGCAGTAGTTTTCTTCCCTCAAGGACATTAGTAAACCAGATGGGTTTTTCCAACAATCAATAACGGTTTAATGGTTATCATTAGACTCAATGGGCCCAAATGCCTTGAATTGCACAATGGGATTCAAACCTGGGTCACCAAAACATTACCTGGTCTCACAAGGCCATCACTTTCCCTTAATTACTACCCTTTTTGCTGCATCCCCGATTTCAACTGAAGTTTTTTTTAACAATAGGAGCATCCACTGCACACATCTGTTTCTATTGTAATAAACTGTGTAGAAATTACTGACAGGTGTGAAATCTCTATCAACTCAGCGATTTAAGGATTTCCTGGCTCCTAGTTCAGTATTCCTTTGTTGACAGGTTTAAAACTGTTCTCCCCCCACCCCCCCTTCACAATCCTTCGCATCCACACCCTCTTTCCTATTTCCCCTTTCTACACCCTCCAACCCCCACCCAAATGCCTTGCAGTCTCCCCGTATGCTCCATGCAGCCCCATGCAGAATCCTTGGAGTCTGCCTTCAAACTTCCCTCAGTCTTCCCTCTTGCCTCAGACCTTCGTGCTGTCTGCCAGGTAAGGAGGAGGAGGAGACTGCCAGGTTGAAGAAGAAAGGCTGCAAAGCGAGAAGAGGGGCAGGGAGATGCTGCAAGGTAGCACAAGGCTACAAAGGGGAAGATGGTAAAAGAACAGAGAGGAAGACAGAACTGGCAAACAACTCTCCAGCCTCGGTACACTGGCAAAAGGCTTCTCAGCTTCAGTACACCCCAGCCTCGAATACCCTGCACTCGAGGACCCCACATTACAGTACCAGAAGGCTGCTCCAGCAGTTTCCGCCTTACCCTGCTCTTCCAATTACAGTTTGCTTCACTTCTATGTTTACTGCTGATATGTTGGTTTGGAACTTGAGGGCAAATGTGAGAACACAGCCGATGATTGGAGTAACAGATCCTGTTCCACAAAGGTAACTTTTTTCCCCCAATTTAACACTCACTGTGGGCCTGACTAGGGCTATTCTTGCTTCTCTTGTGTTGTTAAATCTGTCTCAAGTGGAATATATTCCATCACACACCAGGCTTGTGCTTTGAAGATAGCGAACAGGCTTTGGTGAATCAGGAGCCAAGCAACATTCCCAGCCTCTGACCTGCTCTTCTTGGAACACAGTAATTATTATGGCTGGTCCAGTTCATTTCTGGTCATTGGTAATTTCCAGGATATTGCGAGTGGGGGAGTCAGGGAGAATAATGCAATTGAATAGCAAGAAATGATCATTAGATTCTCCCTTGGGACATGGCCATTGCCTGACATTTGTGTGGTGTGAATGTTAATCACTGCTTATCAATCAAAGCCTGGTTACGGACCAGGTCTTACTACAACTAGACATGGACAGCTCCAGTACTTCAGAAATTAAAAAATGGTGGTGAACATTGTAATCATCAGCAAATTATCCCATTTCTGACTTTGTGATGTAGGAAAGTCACTGATGAAGTAACTGAAGCTTGGGCTTGAAACACTACCCTGAGGAACTCCTGAAGCAGCACCTCAGGACTGAGATGATTAGATACTGCAGTAACCCAAGAACATTCTCCTTCAAACCATTGCCCAGTAAAGGTGGCAGCCCTCCACTGTGATAAGTAAATGATCTTTATTCAGTTTCAAACTGCATGATTTAGATGTTTTTTTTAAAAAAAGGGTTACATTACACACATTTTGAAGCAAAACACAAACAATGGGATGTGCAAGATGGAGATGCCACTATCATTGTCAGCCCATCCACCAGCTTGTAGTGGACTCAACACAATACTTAAACCAAATTAACAAAGCTAAAAAGATTAAATTTAATTCCTGTGATTGGAGGGGTGATGGTTAGTGATATTGTCAACTAGACTATTATTCCAGAGACCCTAGTCATATTCCAGGTTCAAATTTTGACATGGCAGATGGTAGAATTTGAATTTAAAAAAATCTGGAATCAAGAATCTAATGATGACCATAAAAGCATTATCAGAAAAACCCAATTAGTTCAGTCATGTCCTTGAGGGAAGGAAATGGTTGTACCTTGTCTGGCCTACATGACCCCAGATTCCTAGCAATGTGGTTCATTTTTGACTGCCTTCTGTATAATTAGGAATGGGTAATAAATACTGGCCAAGCCAGTGACATCCATATCCTATGAATGTATCAAAAAAGAACTACAGGTTTTCGTCAAATAGAAACTTTTTAAAAAATCTACGGAAATGCCATTTTCCAACCTCAAGATCACTCTGCATCCGCTCGCTAGTCTAATCCAGGAGATATGTTAATGAGAATATAGTTATTAGGATCAGAAGCAAGCCAATCGAGCCTGCTCAGTGCTCAAATATCATGGTTAATTTTCTGCCTCATCTCAGTTTTCTCCATCTACTTGCATACCTTAATTAGCTCCCTAACAGACAGCAGAATTTACTTCAAATATTCACAAATCCAACACCAACAAAAATGCAGGAACTTAGACTTACTGACGTAGCAATCCCTCTGTAGTAGCGTTAACATGCAGGTTCAGTTGGCAGTTAACAATGGTACCATTCACTTCAAGAAGGCTAGGACACAAGAGCAGACTGCATTTGGACCTCGTATACAAGGAAAGATGTGCTAGCATTGGAGAGCGTCTAGAGATGCTTACAAGAATGATCCCAGGGATGAGGCGCTTGACAAATGAGCGGCATAGTGGCTCAGTGATTAGCACTCCTGCCTCTCAGCGTCAGTGACACAGGTTCGATTCCAGCTTCAGGTGTCTTTGGAGTTCGCAGTCTGCCCTTGTCTGTGTAGGTTCCATCCGAGGTGCTCTGGTTTCCTCCCACAGTCCAAGGATATGCAGATTAGGTGTATTGGCCATGCTGAATTACCCAGAGTGTCCAGGAATGTGCAGGCTAGCCATGGAAAATGCAGGGTTACAAGGATATGGAGGGGGATGGGTCTAGATGAGATGCTTTTCAGAGGGTTAGTGTGGACTTGCATACTGTACAGATTCAATGAGTTGAGGACTCTGAATCGGTACTCAATAGAGTTTAGAAGGATGAAGAGGGATTATGATTGAAATTTACAGAATACTGAGAGGCCTGGATAGAGTGAATGCAGAAATGATATTTCCACTAGTAGTAGAGACTAGGACCCAAGGGCACAGCCTCAAAGTGAAAGGATGACCCTTTTGAACTGAGGTGAGGAGGAAGTTCTTCAGTCAGAGGGTGCTCAATCTGTGGAACTCGTTGCCTTAGAGGGCTGTGGAGCCAAGTCATTGAGTTTATTTAAGACAGATAAATAATGGCGGCACGGTGGTTTGCACTGCTGCCTCACAGCGCCAGAGACCTGGGTTCAATTCCCACCTCAGGCGATTGACTGTGTGGAGTTTGCACATTCTCCCCGTGTCTGCGTGGGTTTCCTCCAGGTGCTCCGGTTTCCTCCCACAATCCAAAAATGTGCAGGTCAGGTGAATTGGCCATGCTAAATTGCCCGTAGTGTTAGGTGAAGGGGTAAATGTAGGGGAATGGGTCTGGGTGGGTTGCGCTTTGGCGGGTCAGTGTGGACTTGTTGGGCCGAAGGGTCTGTTTCCACACTAAGTAATCTAATCTAATAAAGTAAGTAATCTAATAAGTTCTTGATTGTTAAGGTTACAGGGAGAATGGGTGGAGAATATATTAGCCATGATTCAGCAGCAGTGTAGAGTCGATGGGCTGAATGGCCTAATTCTGCTCCTACAGCTTATGGTTATATGGTAAAGGCAAAAGAAAATGGTTTGGTTAAACCTGATCCTAACTTTGTTACTAAAATCCATTCTAAAGTCTGGTTCAGACTCTAAAGTCCATTCTAGGTTGGGAACCCTCTGCTGGGTGGTCCCTGCCTAACCCGGTGAAGTGCGAGAACAGAGTGCTTCTTTGCCTGGATCCTATGAGGCAATGCCTTGCATTGTATTTACTCACTAATGTACAGGATGGTACAGTCATCTGCAATGGATTTCTGGAAGTTTTCAGTACTGACTGTTCCTGTAACTGTGTGGATAAGTTCCTTGCATTTGCTCAGAAATCCAGATCTTCACACATGGAAGTCACAGAAGAATCATTGATTTATTGGGTGCTATACTTGTCAGAGTTTCCAAACAATATTGAACATTTAGTCTATTTTTTAGGATCAGGTGAAGGTAACCACAAGAGGGTTAACTCAGACAACGTCACAGTAAGCTTAAAAAAATGAACTTGTACTTATATCACCGCTGACTTACAAACCAGACCATCTCAAAGTAAATCACAACTTGTTGATTACCTTTAAATGTGATGAATTTATACAGGGAAACACCAGAGTCAGAGGATTTCACAGTATAGAAAGAGGTCCTTTAATGGTCATCACACCATCCATCTATTGTAGGCCCATTTTCCAGCAATTTGACCAATGTATTGTATGCTATAGCATTTCAAGTGCTCATATAAATAGTTCTTAAATGTTGAGGGTTCCTATCTCTACCAACTTTTCAGGCACTAAGTTCCTGATGCCCACAAACCTCCATGTGCAAATAATTTTACTCAGATCCTCTCTAATTCTCCAATGCCTTATCTAAAAAACTGTGCCCCTGGTTAGTGAGCCCTCAAATAAAGAAGAATCAGAAATAATTCTTCCATAGCACCTTTCAACAAGCTAAGGATACGCCATTGCCCATGATTCATTTTGAAATGTGTGGGGACAGACATGCCAGTCAATCTGCATGCAACAAGTTTAGATGAGATGAATAACCAGCTTTGGATGCTGTTAGACTAAGTGCAGGAGTTTACCAGACTGATTCGTTGGATAGCAGGATTGATGTATGAGGAAAGACTAGATTGATGAGGACTATATTCCCTGGAGTTTAGAAAGATGAGGTGGATCTCAAATAACCAATAAAATTCTAACAGGATTAGACAAGGTAAACACAGGAAGGAATCATCCAATTACCATGGAGTCCAAAACCAGGGGTCAGAGTCTAAGAATATGAGGTAGGCCATTTAGCAGTGAGATGAGAAAACATATCATCACTTGGGGTGATGCACAAATGTTTTCAAGGAGTTAGATATCTCTCTTAGGGCTAAAGGGATATAAAAAAAGTATGTTAGGTATGGATTTGGATGACCAGTTGTAATCATGTTCAATGGCAGAGCAGGCTCTAAGCCCACTCCTGCTTCTGTTTTGTACGATTCCCTCCTCAGTGAACATTCTCATCATTCCCTGTCCTGCTTCCCCATTGAGCATACCCATTGCTTTCTCTTCACCAGACAGACTTATCCCCCTAGTTTTAAGTTCTACACCACCCTTTAGTACAAGACAAACACAAAACTCAACATCATAATGGAATTAAAATAGGCTGGAAGTACTTAGCAGGCTTGTTGTGGATGTACTCAAGTTTCAGAGGACAAGAGTTGTACAGTCAGTCTCTGGAATGTTTTCAGTCCATATACTCATCAAGAATTTGGCAGTAATTAACATACACAGCCCGCAGCAAATGTACTACTGAGCCTCACAAGCATTAGCAGTTTAAAATGCACTGCCAACTTTCACAAAGAACAAGAGCAGACAAAACAGATTATATTTCTGAACAACATTCCTTCCTTAAATGATGGGTCATCTGTTCATATTGCTTAGTTTGGCATAGGATTTGGACACAATTATACCTACCTGGTTAGTTTTGGATAAAAACTGCATTAGCACAGCCTGGAATGGTATTTCAGTTAGAGTAGAAAATATTTACACCACAGAATCAGGACATATCCGCCAATAGTTCCATGGCATCATTTCTGCTCCACTTGAGTCTCCTCCCAACCCTGCAGCTAACTTTATCAAGATATTCTTTTTGCCCCTCTCCTTCTTGCCCTTGCCTAGATTTTCCTTAAATATATTTCTAGAATTTATTTTAATTGGTCCCCACAGGAGGATATTCTACATACTCATCATGTTGTCGTCACAGAAGCCTTTTATAGGATTTACTAATGATCCATGTGCACTCTAGAACTCTATAGGAAGCTAAGAAAGTGATTGCTCGAGCCCTTGCTGAGATACTTGGGTCATCAATAATTACAGATGAAGTGCTGAAAGACTGGAAGTTGACTAATGTGGTGCCATTATTTAAGAAACTTGGTAAGGAAAAGCCAGGAACTATGGACCAGTGAGCCTGACATCGCTGGTAGGTAAGCCGTTAAAGGGAATCTGAAAAACAGGATTCCTATGTATTTGGAAAGGCAAAGACTGATTAAAGATAGTCAACATGGCTTTGTGTGTGGGAAGTCACATCTGGATTGGGTATTTTGAAATAGTTACAAAGAGGATTGATGAAGGAAGAGCAGTGGATGTGATCGATATGGACTTCAGTAAGGAGTTTGAGGAGGTTCCTCATGGTAGACTGGTTAGCAAGGTTAGATTGCATGGAATACAGGGAGAACTAGTCATTTGGGTACAGAACTGGCTCAAAAGTAGAGGGTGATGGGGGAGGGTTGTTTTTCAGACTGGAAGCCTGTGACTAGTGGTGTGCCACAAGAATCGGTGCTGGGTCCCCACTTTTTGTCATTTTTATAAATGATTTGGATGTGAACATAGGAGGTATAGGTAGTAAGTTTGCAGGTGACACCAAAATTGGAGGTGTAGTGGACAGCGAAGAAGGTTATCTCAGTACAACCAGATCCTGATCAGATGGGCCAAATGGCAGATGGAGTTTAATTTAGATAAATGTGAGCTGATGCATTTTGGAAAGGCAAATCAGGGCAGGACTTGTGCATTTATTGGGAAGGCCCTGGGGAGTATTGCTGAACAGAGACCTTTGAGTGCAGGTTCATAGTTGCTTGAAAGTGGATTCGTAGATAGATAGGATAGTGAAGGCGGGATTTGGTATGCTTTCCTTTATTGATCAGAGCATTGCGTATAGGAGTTGGGAGGTCATGTTGCAGCTGTATAGGATATTGGTTAGGCCAATTCTGGTCTCCCAGCTCTAGGAAGGATGTTGTGAAACTTGAAAGAATTCAGAAAATATTTACAAGCATGTTGCCAGGGTTGGAAGGTTTGAGCTATAAGGGGGGGGGGGGGGGGGGGGGGGGCCAAGAGCCCAAAGCTTTTCAACCCTTCCTAACAAGACATAATCTCCCAGTTCCGATAAAACATTTAGTAAGTTATGTTTCTAATATGGATGTCAATACTGTTCAATGCTCTCCCGTGGTTGAATCAAGATTTTTAAAAACAAATTGAATAAAGCTTCCTGATTTTCACACTTGCCCAGAAATTAACCCAGTGCTGTAATAAAAACAGAGAATGCTACTGAAACTCAGGAAGTTTGGTCGTATTTTGAGAGAAAGAATTAATGCTTCGAGTTCAATGACTCCTCTAAAGCATCCACTGCTGTGTTTACTTTTTCATGATCTTTTCAATCTCCAACACTACATTTAGAAATGTTTGTGTCGCAGTCCAATAGTTCCTTCTGCTTTGCTACCTCATTCTGAGAATTGTTTTCTCATGTGAACGTGGACTCCTTATTCTTCACCTCTAACAGTATATGGTCACACTGAAATCCCTTCATTCATTATATAGCTGCAAGTATATTACTGTCCTCCTGCAGTTTCTCAGTCTTTAGTAATAACTACACTTCCCAATTTAGTACCACAATTCCTAAGGGCATATGGTTGATATAAATGGTGAACTCTGGCAATCCCAGAAACCAATCCTTCTATCATGTCAGTTTGGACTATCATCTGGAATCCTTGCACTGTTGTAGCCATTTTTCTGCCCATTCCGCTGCTTGACGTCCAATACCACGAATTCTGACCTTAGTCAAGAATGTGCTATGCAGAAACATTTCAAAAGCGTTTTTGTAAATCCAAATGCATTATGTTTACTCCCTTACCCATATTTTCCCTCTTAGTTAATTCTTCAAAGAATGTCATAAGTAGAGTCAATAGTGATCTCCAATTTCAAAATTGGAGCTCTTCTTTAATTTGTTTCCAGTTTTCAAAGGTTGGTCTTTAACACTCTTGAATAAGAATACACTGTTCAGTTAATTGATCCGTAGCTCTTTGGACTTGTTCTAGGGCTTTTGGGGCAGTGGTAGTATCCCTATCTCTGAGCCAGGAGGCCTGGGCTAAAGTCCCACCTGGGCTAGAGGTATGCAATAACATCTTAGAACAGATTAATATCTTGGCATTGTTCTATCCGAATCAATTCTCTGGCACTGTTTCCTTCCTAAAATAAAAATAGTTAATCTATAACTACAAAACTTGTAGTGCCTCTCCCTTCATTGTTTTAAAGATGCACAGATACCACCTAGCCTGACCATGCATTTTATCCACTCATGTTTGAAAAATTTATCAAATATCTTTCTATGATTAATATCTTTATATCTATTTTGCTCTCATTACCTGGAAATTTATAATATATAGCCCTTGACGGTTTTAACTTATTAATACATCAGTAATATACCTTAATACCTCTCTCAACAACCTTGGATAACTTTCTGTCCCCCCTATTTCTAGGGCTCTTTCCTAATTTTGCAGTATTGCCATTTATCACCCTTTTCCCTATTGGCTAGGGGTTTAGCAAATGTGTCATTACTGACAAGATTTTATTTCCTTTCATTTTCTATTCGATGTATTTCTCCTGGAACTACTGGTCATTGTTTGAAATCAATACCAGAAACAGAACTGGAAATGAAAACACCCAAACAGACCAAGACACATAAATAGCAAGTGGGACAAAACACCAACGCTTCACCTGAGGCTCACTGATGTTACCTGGCATGGTGAGGAAACATCTGAAAATAAACCCATTAGCTCAGCAAGCAAACTGGCAACCCGATCCACAATCTGAGCTACAAATCATCTCCAAGATTTCAAACACTTGCAGGTGCTATAAGCGCAAATTAACCGAAGCCATCCAATTGCCAGCAACTGTACTTCCGACATGAATGCCTCAGGAAACAGATTCTACAATGTGTCAAATACAAACCACCTCTCAACACCTCACAAGACAGGTGAACAGCAGTATAGAATGGCTGCAGAATATTATAAGAAATGACCAACCAACTCCACACATACAAATGAGAAATTTCACACCAACAAACTCTGTACACTAACGTGACTGACCCATGAATGGACAACTACGCTAGACCTAGTCATCAACATTAAACAGCAGCAGACCAGGACAAAGAAAGGTCTGGTCATACAAGAAAAACTAACCAAGCTCTCTCACAGCAGATCAGAAACCTGGATAAAGAACATATCCAACCGACCACACACACACACACACACACACACACACACACACACACACACACACACACACACACTGGGAGAGGCGTCCTAGTACGAGGGATGAACTACAAGAGTCATTGACAAAAAGGGATTCCTAGCAGCACACAAATGAACCCTAAAAGATAATGGACTTACAGGAGAAACCCAGCAGGCCAGCAGACAGACAGGAGCACCAACATAAAGTAGAAAGAAAGAAGGGAATACCGTCAACACACTTGAAAGGAAAGCCCTGGAAGGACTCAAAAGACAGTAATCGTGTAATCCTGACTATAGACAAAGGATATATGACAGTTATCCTGAATAGGACACAGTACATTGAAAAAGCAAACACACTAACTGACACCTACACCTACCAACAGGTGGTGATGGACCAGACTCCACAGCTAGAAAACTGTATTACAGTGAACCCTGAGGGAACTACACAAGACACATGAAATTACCAAGACAGACCTCCAAAGAATTAAACCAGAAGGGTCTAACACACCCCATTTCTATGGATTACCAAAGGTACACAAACAAGGGGCCCCTCCTCAGACCCACAGTCCCAGCACACTCTCAAACAGGCTAGTAAAGGAACTGCAACAAAAACTACAACACCTCAATAGAAGACTCAATCCACTCCACTCAAGAATACCTTAACATTTAAAGTCTGGTTGAAGATTTGTAGCTCGGGTGTCCGTTGTTGTGGTTCTGTTCGCCGAGCTGGAAGTTTTTGCTGCAAACGTTTCGTTCCCTGGCTAGGGAACATCATCAGTGCTATTGGAGCCTCCTGTGAAGCGCTGCTTTGATGTTTCTTCCGGTATTTATAGTGGTTTGTTCTTGCCGCTTCCGGGTGTCAGTTTCAGCTGTAGTAATTTGTATGTGGGGTCCAGGTCGATGTGTCTGTTGATGGATGTTCTTGCCGCTTCCGGGTGTCAGTTTCAGCTGTAGTGGTTTGTATATGGGGTCCAGGTCCATGTGTCTGTTAATGGAGTTTGTGGATGACATTCATCCAAACACTCCATTAACAGACACATGGACCTGGACCCCATATACAAACCACTACAGCTGAAACTGACACCCGGAAGCGGCAAGAACAAACCACTATAAATACCGGAAGAAACATCAAAGCAGCGCTTCACAGGAGGCTCCAATAGCACTAGCCAGGGAACGAAACGTTTGCAGCAAAAACTTCCAGCTCGGCGAACAGAACCACAACAATACCTTAACATCAAAGACACCAAGATAGAGGACAACAAAATGGCCCTATTCACATCAATAAACAAAACCCTAGCCAAAGAAATACTGACCTCACTGCTAGACAAACCAGGAGTACAGCACCAACTCCATCAGCAAGGAAAGCATCCTCAAACTAGATCGGTGCTTCACAACCCACTTTACCTTCAATAATAAGATTTACAAACAAATCAACAGGACATCTATGGGATCACCGATATCAGTACTTATAGCAGTAGCAGTTACACAGAGGTTAGAATGAACAGCCCTTCCCACGATCTGGCTTTGGGTCCACTATGTGGATGACACCTTTATCATCATGACCTGTTGTGCTTTTCTAGCACCATTCTGATCTAAACCTTTATCATTATGAAACATGACAAATTAGAAGAAACCTACAAACACAGACAACATAAAATTCACCAAAGAGGAAGAGAACAATAACTGACTCCCCTTCTTGGACATCATCGTAGAATGAAAAGCCAATGAAGAACTGCAGACCAGCATTTACTGGAAAGCCATACACACCGACCAGATACTCAGCTATAAAAGCAACCATCCCACAGAGTTGTACCAGGACACAATTCAAATGAGCCACAGCATACTTCAGCACCCTGGAAATACGATAAGTGGAGGAGAAACACCTATAACAACATATTCATGAACAGCCGCCCGATAAGTGCTTACCACCACACTGAAACAACTACTGATGAATTTAAAGGACCCCATACCCACAAGCAGCAGAACAAACACAATATATAAAATAGCCTGCAAGGACTGCAACAAACTTTACATTGAGTAAACCAGCAGGAAAATAATCACCAGGTTACATGAGCACCAACTATCACTGGTATCCATACACAAAGACAAACAGGGACACCGGTTCGACTGGGACATCGCATTCATGCTGAGACAGACAAAACAAAGACATTTGCTGGAAATCCTAGAGGCCTGGAATTCAAACCTGAACTCCATTAATAAACATATAGATTTGGACCTCATTTACCAACCTCTGAGAAACAGAACCGGAAATGATATAACCCACCATAACAACCCAAGACACACAAATAGCAAATGGGATAGAACACCAACGCTTCACCTAGCATGGTGAGGAAACATCCGAGAACAAACCCACCAGCTCAGCAAGCAAACCAACAAAATGATCCACAAATCTTCTCCAAGATCTCAAACCAGTTCTGCTCTATTCCCATTTTGTCAGTGCATTTCTGGTATACTTTGTATCCTTCCATTCTTATCCACAAAGTTAGTTTCTTTCCTTAATTTACTAGTTTGGTCTTAGTTCTAATCATGATCTTCTCAACAACTATAAACCTCATCATGTTATGACTCCTGTTGTCCAGGTGTTTCCCTCCGCATACTCCTCTCATTTGTTATGTCAACTTTAAGTTATAGAACGTAGAACATTACAGTGCAGTACAGACCCTTCAGCTCTTGATGTTCCACCAACTTGTCAAACCAATCTAAAGCCCTTCTAATCTACACTATTCCATTATCATCCATGTATCTATCCAATGACCATTTATATGCCCTTAATGTTGATGAGTCCACTACAGTTACAGGTAGGGCATTCCATGTCCTTACTACTCTGAGTAAAGGCTCTACCTCTAATATCTGTCTGAAATCTATCACCCCTCAACTTAAAACTATGTCCCCTCATGCTAGCTATCATCATCCGAGGAAAAAGGCCCTCACTGTCCACCCTATCTAATCCTCTGATTTTCTTCTATGCCTTTATTAAGTCATCTCTCAACCTTCTTCTCTCTAACAAAAACAGCCTCAAGTCCTTTCCTCATAAGACCTTCCCTCCATACCAGGCAACATCCTGGTAAATCTCCTCTGCATCCTTTCCAATGCTTCTACATCATTCCTATCTATGCAGCAATCAGAACTGTATGCAATACTCCAATTGTGGCCACACCAGAGTTTTGTACAGCTGCGATATGACCTTATGGTTCTGAAACTCAATCTCTCTACCAATGAAATGCCTACTTAATAACCATACCGATCTGGGTGGCAACGTTCAGGGATCTATGCACATGGACACAGATCTCTCTGCTCATCCACACTACCAAGAATCTTACCATTACCCCAGTACTATGTATTCTTGTTACTCTTTCCGGAGTGAATCGCCTCACACTTTTCTGCATTAAACTCCATTTGCCACACCGCAGCCCAGCTCTGCAACTCATCTATGTCCCTCTGTAACCTGCAACATCTTTGGCACTGTTTACTACTCCACCGACCCTAACATCATCCATAAATTCACTAACTCGTACTTCTACGCCCTCATCTAGGCCATTTATAAAAATGACCAAGTGCAGTGGTCCCAAAACAGATCCTTGCGGTACACCACTAGTAACTGAACCCCAGAATGAACACTTCCCATCAACCACCACCTTTTGTCTTCTTACAGATAGCCAATTCCTGATCCAAACCACTCAATCCCATGCCTCCGTATTTTGTGCAATAGCTTATCATGGGGAACCTTATCAAACATTTTACTGAAATCCATATACACCACATCAACCGCTTTAACCTCATTCACCAGTTTGGTCACCATCTTAAAGAACTCATAAGGTTTGTGAAGCACGATCTACCCTTCTTAAACCGTGTTGACTATGCCTAATCAACATAATTCTTTCTAGATGATTATAAACAGTCTCTTATAATCCTTTCCAAAAACTTGCCCACAACTGGTCTATAATTGCCAGGGTTGCCTCTACTCCCCTTCTTGAACAAGGGGACATCATTTACTATCCATCAGTTTTCCAGCACTATTCCTGTAGACAATGATGACATAAAGATCAAAGCCAAGGGCTCTGCAATCTCCTCCCTGACTTTGTGGTTAATCCTATCAGGATGGTCTCTGTGGCACTTTTAACATACTGTGCAAGAATGGAGTATTGCACCCAATGTAAAAACAAAGTCCATCTTTGGGTCCCTTTTCATGCCACTTATATGAAAAGTGTTGAATCTAGAGCACTATGGGGATAGGGTTAGGAAATCGGACTAGCTGGGTAGCTCTTTCAGAAAGCAGCACGACATGATGGGCTGAACAACCTCCTTCTTTACTGTAAAAGTCTACAATTCTTAGCTGTTTCTTTTGGTGTAATTAAAATCTCTCAATTATTACTCTATGCTGTTTACTTATTTCATGTTTGTTTATATATTTTTTCCTCCACTTCCACTGCTTGATTTATTTTACGGCAACTGATCCCTACCAACGTTTTACTTAGATATAGATACATCAAGTTTCTAATCTTTTGTTAGCTGTCTCTGTCTATTCTCTGATGAAATTATGTAACCTTTAATTAAATAACCACTCACCACCTCCTGCTTTGCCAATCAGTTCTGATTGCGATACATGTAATTTGTACTTGTCAGTTTTCTTTACACAGGTATGATTTAGTTATTGATGCTACTTATGATTTCTTGCCAGTCTGCTGCTTCAGTTCCTTTGTTTTATTTTGAATGTCAAGTAGCTTAAGTTATCTATATTAGTGGTTCCTTTTCCTTTTGTTTAAAAAATGGCTTTTTATAGTTATGTATCAACAGCATTTGTTCCTCTTATTCTTTATCGGAGTATGACTTTACTGTCATCTCTTATTTAATCTTCACATTCATGTTATTTATACAATATCTTTCCCCCTCTATTTAACTTGTTCAATGTGAGATTAAGAAACAATTAAAAGGTACAATTACACTCCTGGGATGTATTCTCACAGACTACTCTTTGGAAAGATAGAGGAGCAAATTTAGAGAGAAATTATATAGATCCATGAAACAGCAGAGGAGTGACAATTGGGAATTTCTGAAGCACGTTCAGGAAAACTTCTTCAGCCTATTGCAGGAGGAGGTTTGCCAGATTTTCTTCCAAAAATCAGATGGAACAAATGCATCAAGTGTCACAAAGGGAACATTTAGAGAAGCGATCACTGTACTATAAGGTTTAGATCAGCAATAGGAAAAGACAAGGTGCAAACCAGGGTAAAATATAGTTAACTGCAGGAGTGCAATTTCAGTGGGTTAAGAATAGACCTGTGCAACATAAGCTGGAAATAAAGACTGACACATAAAACTGAGTTTTTCTGGAAGAAGTGGTGCAAATTCAGACTACTTCAAGAACTCTGCACTTGTGGAGGCGAGATCTTCCATTGAACCACTGGGTTTTCAAGTCACTTAAGAAACATCAACTCCCTCATGAAATGTAGAAGTGTTTCATAGAAAGGGCAGAGGGAATGGGAGGTTGCTTTCTCCTATGCTGCCTTAAAGGGGAGATGGCTCAGGTATTGAAGTACACTTCCAAGATGGGAAAGGAAAAGCATCTAAAGCCAGAAATCCCTCAGTGACCAAACAAAAAAGAGATGAAGCAGATAAACAGTGTTTATGATATATCGGGCTAATAACACATGGGAGTTTGACTGATGATTATAATATAAAATAAGGACATAATTTTAATACAAGTGCAAGGCACAGTGGTTAGCACTGCTGCCTCACAGCGCCAGAGACCAGAGTCCGATACTACCCTCAGGCAAACTCTTGTATGGAGTTTGCACACTCTCCCCAGTGTCTGTGCGGATTTCTTCTAGGTGCACCAATTTCCTCCCACAGTCCATAGATAGGTTAGGTGAATTAGCCATGCTAAATCGCCATTTGTGGAGAAAAGGTGAATTTGCCATGGGAAATACAGAGTTAGAGAGTTAGGTAGGGAAGGAAGTTGGGTCTGGTTGGGATGCGCTTTGGAGGGTTGGTGGTGAACTCAATGGGCTAAATGGCCTGCTTCCATACTGTAGGGGATTCTATGAATCTAACAGAGACTTGGAGATATGTATTTAGAAATGGTTGAAAGACTGTGCAATTTGGGAAACTAGTTAAAAAGGAATATGGTATCCTGGACTTTACAAATTGAGACATGAACACAAAAGCAAGGAAGATACATTGAGCCTCCATAAAACGCTAACTTGACCTTAAGTCGACAAGGATGACCAGGCTTTACAGTGGGTGCTGTAAACATTTGACAATGGCTTCAAAGATGCAGGAATTCAATTACATGGATGGACTGAAGTTAGGCGTGTTTCCTTAGAGAAGGCAAAGCAGACGAGATTTGATAGAGGTATTCAAAATTATGACAGGTCAAGACAAAGTTGAAAAACTGAGAACAAAAAGCAACATAAGAAAACTATTCCTCAATGCAGAATTGTTAGGATCTGGAATCAACAATCTGAATGGATGCTGAAGGCAAATTTGATTGCACCTTTTAAGAGGGTAATCATTTGAAGATGAAAAAATTGCAAGTTAGCCAATTGTTCGAAAGCTCTCACAATGCTAGGCCAGAAGTTACCAGTTCAAGCCCCACAAGCTCCAGAATTGACATTGTGATGTAGATGGATTGCATTTTCTGTGCAGTAACTGTTCTGAGATTCTACATTTACCACAGCTGTGCTGGATGTTATGAAATAACAGAAGGAGCCCATTACGCTGATGGAACCTGCTCTGCTATTCAATAAGATCATCGCTGATCCGATTATGGGTGCAGACACAGTTACACCAAGACCAAAACCAAGGTTTATTTGTTTTAAAGAAAATAGAAGGAAAAAACAAACAATAAACAAAGTAGGGTTTTGGTAATTTTCATTATTACAACATTTCTCATCCAGTCAACTGGAGCCAAATATGACCAAATTTAGGGCTTTGCAATGATACCTCTGCAAGGAAATGTGCTCAAAACTTGCTAGCATTGGAATGATCGTTGCAGTCAAATCTTGCAGGTTCAGTGTGTACTGCAAGGCAGCAAGGTCATTTGTTTAATGCTCAGAGACAACTTAACACCCAAAACAATACTCCCAGCATCTGCAATGCTGTCCATTTTCTGTTCAAAGAGTCCCTGTATAGACATAGTAACCTGTTTTCTATCTTCTGCTATGATGTGTGACCTGAAGTATTTATTTAGAATCTATAGTGGACATAAATATTAATCATGAAGTTGTTGATAAAAACACAATAGAGCAAAAATGGTACATTCGTGAAAAACGCAAATGACTTGACTGTAGTCACCAAGTGTGCAATGCTTTCAAAAAGACGGCACATTATCCAGGCCATGGGTCTAAAATGAACAAAGACACAGAACTTGCCGCAGGGGAGCGCAGCCTTAATCCCTTCACTCCGTGAGATACCTCGCATCTAATTTTCTGAGTTGAAAACCCAATGGAAGGCCTTGTTTCTGCTTTTAAAAGTACTTGGAATCTGCATCACTACCTCCAGAAAAAGATTAAAAAATTCAAACCATGACTAATCCAGGAGGAAATTCAGTGTCAAGAGCTTTGATGAAAAGTGACTTTAGCTGTAGATCAGTGATTGCGACAATTAATGAATTGAATTAATGAATATTTTCCAAATATTACTGTCACTTGACCAGTTGGAACTGCACAGTTTTCGATATTCATGTGTTTGGAGAAAGCTGAGCACGTCTGTTATTTTTCAAGAGGATAGCTGCTTCATGCTTTAACTTTTGTTAATAAACTTTGCACCTTTACTCAAGTAAGCTTTTTTGCAATAAATGAGTTCTTTGTTAATTCAAGGAACTTGGAAGACTTGTGAGCGAGTTTTGAGAAGACTTGTTTCTGACATTAAGTTATAGAGAGTCCATAATTTTAATTGGGAATATAATCTTCCCATTTAAATTCAAACTTTGTTACTGCCATAAAACCCTGGCTGCAATCTGCATGGAGGTAGATTAATGTACAAAAGACCCAAGCTTTTGATCTGAAGTGAACAGCTTTAACTAGTCTGGACAAACCACAATCACTGTGGAATGCATTCAATTTCTTCTTTGAGCAGGTGTATAAATATATTGTATATTACACACAATTAAATGTTTCTTCAAGTTTCTTTACGTAAAGAAAAACAGATTTGTATAGTGTTTTTCACGATCACCAGGTATCTCAAAGCACTTTTCATTTTCTTTGAAATGCAATCACTGTTCTCGTGTAAGAAACACAACAGCCAATGAGTACACAGTCAAATTTTTTCTGCTCAACCCATGGAACCAGAAGCTAGGGATTCAAAGATGAATGAGCTATCAATAGCTACGGATGTCAGGGCTGAGGATGGAAACCTGGAATGCTCTCCATCAAAAAGCTGTTGAGTGTAAGGATCAACTGAAATTGGAGGATTTTTGTTAGGCAAAGGATATTAAATCAAGATGGGTTCTAACTAATTGAAAAGGGGAGGGGCTGAATGATCTCCGTCTTGCTCTTGCACACTACTGAAAGCAGTCTCAGAGCAATTGATACATAACACAGGTAGCAACTGCCTTTGTTAATCAGCCGTGTGAAACATTAATGAAAACTACAGATTCACCTTGGTATAATCAAAGTTATCACGCACTGGGACGAAGTTCTGTGCTTGTCCCAAACAGCTGTCAGCAAAGCTTATTGCCAATTTTTATTTAATCCTCTAATGTTAAACCACAGCCATTGGATTAGAGGACAGAGTAGGGACTTAACTGGGATGGATCCTCATTTACTTCATTATTAACAACTGTTGTGGTTGCAGTGGGTGATGTGGAGGTTTGGGAAAGCAATCACAGATCTAAAACAGTCAACAACTTATGTAAATTGCTTGTCGCGTGAATCAAAAATTCAGCCAGAGCTATCTGGAGGGACATCAGAGAGAGGAATGTAATTGGAATTATGGAAATCATAAACAAAATGTGCTTACAATGTCCCTCCAAAGATTGTCTCAACAGACTGTTTCCAAATTTTGAGTTAAAAAAGCAATACCGCCATCTATTGTTCATGAGTGCACCATGCACCTACCTGTATTCCTGAAGTGGTAAAATAGGGAATTTCAAACTTCACACTGATGGGTGGCTTTCCCTCTTTGTCTTCGGCTTCCACACTAGGGAGTCCAAAATGTGCTCTCATCAGATATTCCTTTCCACCCTGCAGACAGAGATGAAAAATCAAGTCAGACAGGCAAGAGGACACTGAACGTGATCACATTTACTGCACATCTCCAAGCAGCCCATTACTATTCCTGCATCTGAGCATGACTCTCCCACTCATAGCCAAACTCAAACTTCAATGTTGTTATAATTTGGGCATAAAGCTTGCATCTGTGAAAACTTGTCTAAGTTACAGAGACTGCCAACTAAGGAGGAACAGTAGAACTAGGTAGCTAAGAACCACAAATAAACAAGTTGGACAAAACATGCAAGTCTGCAAAGCTACAGTGAATGCAACTTAATACAGACAAGTGAGGAGTACTCACATAGGAAGGGAAAATGAGCACAATGTGGTACCCAAACAACAAGAAAATTGAAAGAGACCGCAGGATATTAGCATATTCAATCCTCCACAAGTGCAACCAACGCAGAGCAGCATCCAATAAAACTAGTAGAATTAGGAACTATAGAGAAAAGCAGATCCAAGTTAGGAAATGTGATGTACATGTATTGGGCACTGGTCAGTGTGCATCTTAAGTTCAGGTCACTGGACATACCAGCACGAAAGGCATTGAAGAAGAGAGTCACAAGGTGGGGTCGGCTTGTCAGTGTCAAAGGTCTGAGTCATGCAGAAAAACATTCCTGGAATGGAACATTTTAGGGGAGGATAATAGAGAGATACTAGATAACAGGCAAACCCAAAAAATTATTCCAAACTAGGCTCTGAGAATAAAACAAGAGGACACCAGTTAAAATTAGTAAAAGGCACATTTAGGATGGAGGTCAGCAAGTTCTCTGCAAAGAAAGATCAACACATGGAATCGACCCAGACAGCACAGTGAAGCCAAAAACCTGGGATCATTTAAGAAACAAATGGGTGCCATTAATCATGTAATGTTTCTAGAGAGAATCTTTACAATTACACTGAACAACACAAAATACTTAAATGTACCTATTAGGTAATAGAATTGAGACTACCGAAGAAAGAAAATTCAGTTAAGGGAGTAACAAATTAAATTCAAAAGCCTGGTGAAAAGTGAATAACTAATGCATAAGAAATCAGAGTAGTTTCACAGTGGTTAGAAGTGGGCAGTGGTGTGACATACAGCAAAGATGACAAAATAAATATTTTTAGGAACTAAAGAAATAGAACTATGAAGCAAGAAACCAAAGGAGCATGTCAACACTGATGAATAGGTAGAATAATGGCAAGGAAAGGGGATAAAAGGGATATGGGAAGAGGAATAGCACATGTGATAAGGATACACAGAATATGATGTTCACAACTGTGGAGCACACATTCCTGAACAAAACTCGGGGTGGAGGTGAGATCAGCTCATTATCTGATGATTTACTGCTAAATATGGTGAGTCTAAGGAATCCTGTTGAAATGACACACCTCACACACTAAGCATTATTGATCTGTATTGCAATTTGAATTAGAATGCGAGGTGAAGAGTGGACAAGTGATCAAATTACATAAAGAATTTCACAGAAATAGGCCATCAGCCCAACCAGTTCATGTAGAAATTTACTCTCCACTCGGGCATGTTCCCAATCTCTCGCTTATATCTGTTCTGAGGAGGTGTCATATCGGACTTGAAGCGCTGACTTTGTTTTTCTCTCTACAGATTCCTGAAGAAGGGCTTATGCCCGAAAAGTCGAATCTCCTGTTCCTTGGATGCTGCCTGACCTGCTGCGCTTTTCCAGCAACACATTTTCAGCTCTCTACAGATGCTGCCAGCATCTGCAGTACTTTGTTTTTATTTAGTTATTAACACAGCTATTAGTATAATCCTCTAATTCTCCCTCATCTTTTCATCTAACTTCCATGAAATACATCATTTTAATTTGCCTCAACCACTCTGTGGAGCTAGTTCCACATTCTCATCACACTGAATTCCTTTTGTGAATACTTGAATATTTTATATTGCTGAAAATGTGTTGCTGGTTAAAGCGCAGCAGGTCAGGCAGCATCCAAGGAACAGGAAATTCGACATTTCGGGCATAAGCCCTTCATCAGGAATGAAGGGCTTATATTGCTGATGTCTAACTTTGGTCTGTCCCTCAGTCTGGCCTTCAGTCTCTCAAAATCCACCTGCCTATCTGCCCATTCATCCATCCCTCACAGTCTTACAAAGTCCCCATCAATTTATCCATCCACTAGTCTTACACAGACTCTCTGCCCAACCTGTCTGCTGTAGTAACAACTAATTTAAAATAATCAATCAAGCCTCATACATGGTTAATTAAACCTGCTAGAAATATCAGATTTTGATAATTTGCAAATATAAGGAATTTGCTCAGGCCTTATGGCCTTTTTGAATTAGCCAGGAAACTTTGGAGCCTATAATATCCTGTATCTTGGCAAAGCTTTGGCCAATCCATGTCAGCAAATCAACATCCTGCTCACCATGGTATAAACTGTAATTGTTTGCAATTTGGCATTTTTTCATTTTCCTGATCAGTGCAAGATAGAAAAAACTTCAGCAATAGATCTCTCTCCAGCAATTTATTAATTTTATAACATGGGTTATTTATGCTAACTGTTCAAAACTTACAAGAATAGTCTAATTAAAGTTCAGTACAAGCTCAGGATAACCTCTCCACATTTCAAATTATGTCTTCTACAAAGTAAGCTGGGTTTTTTTTATAGCCTTGTTCACTTGTGTTGCCACATTTAGTGATTTACATATTCCTTTTCTCAAATCTCTTTGATCATCAATCCAGATTCTTACTTTGCAAGTAATATAATTTGCCAACTTATTGCCATTCCACAGCTTGATTAATGTAATCTTAAATTTGCTCGATGAGGTTTTAGTGGTGCAATTGTAGGTTCCTACCTCTAGACTAGAAGGCCTGGGTTCAAGTCCCACCTGCATGGGAGGTATGTCATAACACATCCACACAGGCTGATTAAAGTAACTAGCATGTGTCCTCATCTGTCATTATTGATAGTGCCCTCCCCTAATTTGATGTCACTGCAATTTAGAAGTTGTGCTTTGAATTCCAAGTCAAAAGTGTTATCAAAATGTCAAAAACAGTGGTCCCAATATTGTTCCTTCTAAGACACCAAAGTTTCCATCTCTGTCAGGCTGAATAAAGCTTTATCCTCACTCTGTTTCCTGTCTAGCAGCAGTTAGTGAAAACAACCAGTGCATTGACTGGGCTTGTTTTCTCTTGATTGGAGATGAAGAGAGACTGAACTGGATTGTTTACGATGATGAAAAGAACGTTTAATAGAGGGAAACCAGTTCTATCGACCGAGGGAGTCCATTGGAAAAGGGGATCGAAAATCTTAGAATTCAACCAGTCAGAGCAATATCCAGAAGCACTTCCTTACATAAAAGCCTTTGACATTGGGGCAATTAAAATTATCGAAGTATTCTGATCAGATTTTTTCTTAAAACAATGGTATTAAGACTTATGAAACCAAAGAAATTAAAACAAACAAGTTAAAACACTAATTGGCCGTGATATATTTGAATGGTGAAATAAGCACTTAGCCTTCCAAGTCGGTTTCTAGATTTCAATACATAGTTCACAGGCTTGCTTTTTAAAATAGTCTTTACTATACACAGAAAATAAACTCCAAGAGCCCTAATACCCTCGCTGAACAAAAATCTGATCAATCCACTTGAAAAATTTTTAAATCATCACTCCGATAACCAATAAAAAGGATCCTTACCGGGAATGATTTGATTGACCATACTATTTCACTGCTTTCTGGCACCCATTTCACATTACCCACTGTGGTCTTAAACTTGGGCGAGTCTGCATCGTTTGGGACTGGAATGTGGATCTCGACATTGTTGGCCGTCGATCTACGTTTGAACTGACTCTTTGCCTGGAGAAGGAGACACATTTTTGTAGTTTTTGATGTCTATTCATTGATAACGCAAAAACACAGCACATGACATATTCAATTAAAGTTACACCTTCTGTTACGCACTCAAATCGGAGGTACAATTCAACATACAAATGATTGACACCAGAATTATACAAACACGATCAGTGTAATTTACACAAAACCCAGTGCCAACTGGTTAATATAGGGAAGTGCAATTTCTGGAATGAGGGGCTCCTAAGAGGAGAGGATGGGTTGATATGCTCTAAGATTTAGAAGAATGCGAGATGATCTCATTTAAAACTAATAAATTTTTAAGAGAATTTTGCAGAATAGATGCAGACAGGCTGTTACCCCTGACTGAACTGAGGTGGTGGAGGCTGATGTAGACACTGTCCACATCAGCCTATACTTTGACAGAGAGTCACTATGGCCGGTACCTCCAATTCGGAGTTCCAATCAGATTGGCAGCTAGATTCCACTACTCTCACCAGGTGAACTGCTGCTTCAAGTAACCAACACAGACATCAGCATTCCTCTGTGCTTATACTGTTCTACAATTTTATGGTGTCCTTGCAGCGTGTTTCTCACAACACCGCGTGGGTGAATGTTATATCACTGCACGTTACATAGAAACATGGCCCAGAATCACCAAGAAGCAATTATCACCGGATTGCAGCTTCACATGAAAACACCTAAACACAACACTGACCGGTACTATAAACCAAAACAAAAATACTGGAAATCAGACAGCTGCCCAGCCCGCTGTGATCTCCAGCAATTTTTTGTTTTCAGTAAAGATTCTAGCATCTTCAGTAATTTGATCTTACTGGCCAGTACTATCTCTGGGATGTCAAAACATGGCCTTCAAAGTTAGAAACTGTGAAGCACATTGGGTATGTAGGAGCTCTGAATCAGAATAGAGTCAGGGAAAGGACAGAGTTGTAAGTTTAAATGTTTAGTGTGAGAAGATTACCAAAGATGGGGAAATGGAGGCAGAGAGAGTGTGGGGAGTTGTCAGTGTAGGTAGATAGATTGGTGAGTAATTGGGTAGTTTGGTCGGGAAAGGCAGTCAGGGGTCTGGTCAGCAGGACCAGAAGCAGGGAAAGGGGTGTAGTTATGCCAGGCCTGTGAGATGCAGGGGATAGGTAATGTGTTCAAGGTAGGGGAAGTTCAGGGTGGTCAATGGGTATCAGTCAGGTTGGTCTGAGCCAGAGACAGAAACCTATAGAGTCCCAATATCAGTCTTGTACCTGGTGTCCAATGATCCAAAGACCAAACATCTTTAATAAACTACACATCAGGGTAGGCACAGTACAGAGTTATATACTAGGTGGCTGGTCTTGGCAGTCACAAATTGAATACAGATTGCACATGAGTTTTTGATAGGGTGGAGTATGCTTCTCAAAGGCATCACAACCATGTGGGATAGGGTGGATGGAGCTGCAGATTTCCTAGCTGCCACTATTTTTATGCTCTTTTAGACCAGTATTATTAATGCCAGAGATTAGGTAAGAAATTGACAGTTTGGTTTTAAATATGAACTAACGTGATGCCTGGACTGCAAAGGGAATTCTGAAGTAGGCAGCACAGAGTCAGTTACATGGCACGGAAACAGACCTTTCGGTCCAACCAGTCCATGCCAACCATAATCCCAAACTAAACAAGGTCCCACCTATCTGTTCCCAGCCCATGTCTCTCCAAAGTTTTCCAGGATGATGGTTAATTGTATTTTCTACACTTCTTCAACAAAGATGATACTGATTAAGTTTATTACAGTTGATTTGTCAGAGTTAGATCTGAGTTTCTGAAAGCCCTATGGAAGCAGAATATTTCAGAAAATGGTCACTCACTCCAATATCCATTTGCAAATTCGCATGTGAGGAAAAAAAAAATAGCTGACCTTAATCATGTACTCTATTCGACTGTGGGAGTGCTTCTCAATCACTGACTCGATCCAGATCAGAGGCTTGACCTGGTGATCAAAAAGATGCAGAAGTGTTACCAACAGCTGTGGTTTTGAATGGACAAGCTGCATATTAAAAGTCAACATTCCCTAGGCAGGCTCAGTACTCATCTGTACTAAATGAAACAGTCCACATTAATGCAAGGATGTGGCTACGTTCTACTATACACATACAAGGAAACCTCGACAGTATGTGCTTCACAATTACAGATGCAGTTCTTTAAAGAAGATCAGTTAGTTCAATGTATACATTTAATCAAGAGCACATACATTAGGCATTAACTAACTCATTAAGACAGTGGTGAGAGTGGTACACCCAAAGAATTTCAATCATGAGCCAAGACCTGTACACTGCAGGCTGTTAGCACTGCATTATTGGAAATCATGCATTCTACATCTTTCTGCTTTTGTTTACTTGATTACAGATTTGGAGACAGAAATAGCTTACCAAAAATTCGGCATGCACAGAATACCAGAAAAAGTTATAAAATTCAAGAGAAAATAACTAACAAACGATTTTCTTTGGAGAAGCATTATTAGATTTGAGAGAAAAACTGTAAACCTTTCTGGGCTGTGAATATGAATTTCAAAATTGGTGGCTTACTTGTAAGATGGCCTAATTATCACGCACAGCCCTTTAATCAGGATTAATTGTTAATTTTCATGCTAGGACAACTCTAGGTTGCCTAGTCACACATTGAGGTTTGAAGACTTCCACAAGTGCTTGTTCTATAATTATAGCTTGGCATGTTAATACAACAAGTAAAAAGTGAGGTCTGCAGATGCTGGAGATCAACAAAACAAGGCAAACTAAGCGTTTTCCCAAAGTTGGAAGTTATGTTTTATACAAACCTCTGGAACTTTTACAGCTGAACATAGGACTAAAGAAGCATGGCAGCACAACTCAAGTCACAGACCCTGGCCCTCTCTTTTATTGCAACTGTAACCTGCCCAAACTGACCAACTGAAGCTTCAACAACGTCTTAACCCACACAACGTCACATATGACCACGATTCCACTCAGTCAGTCATTCTCATAATCCAGACAACAGCCCCATTCCCATCCACAACCCCAATTTATTCAGAGCAGTTTCCATTCAATCTGAGGATCCAAATTCACCCAATTAAGATAACAGATTCCTCTTATTCTGCCACCATCTAATCCAGATTCTCTAAATGACCACTCCAAAAAAAAGGTCAGCATTTGCCTTGATTTCAATTTAGGATGTTTCGTTGAAGGAGTCAGATTCTGCTGACCAGAAACATCCAGTACAGTTCAACTGGTGTGGTTATATTTATTGGCTTTCAAGTACTGATGTTTCAGATTTCAGCGGTTTCAACGAGTATAACATCCACTTAACTAATCCAAGCAGTTATCACTCCCCCATCAGCCCTTTGAGTTTGCTCCACCATTTAGTAAGATCACAGCTATCTGTCACTCCACATTCCTGCCAATGATCCCCTAATAACTTCCTATTTCCTTGCTTATCAAGGATTGATCTCTGCCTTAAAAATATTCCAAGAGCTTGGTACCACTACCTTTTAAAGAAGAGATTGCAAAGACCCACAACAAAAAATCTTAAAATAAGTGCTTTTTTTTAAAAACCAAAACCATTCATTCTGGATTCTCACAAGAGGAAATGACCCTTCCACATCCATCCTGTCAAGACCCATAGGAACTTTATATATTTTAATCAAGTCACCTCTTACTCTTCTAAACTCGAGCACATAAAGGCCAGACCTGCCCAACCCTTCTCATAAGACAATTTGCCCATTTCAGATATTAGTCTAATAAATCTTCAAATTTCTTCCAATGCATTTATATCCTTCTTTAATTAAGGTGACCAATGTGATACACAGTACTCCAGATGTAGTCTCAGCAGTGTCCTGTACAACTGAAATATTACTTTTCCATTTATTATTTTCCAATCTAATGGAAATTTTTTTTAATCCTCAGTAATTTTGCAACATTAAAAGCTTTGCAGAACAAAAGAGTTCCATGCATTTAATCCCCTGCAAGTGAGTAACTTATTGAAGTAACTGGCAATGCACTGGATCACAATACTGATAAATTCGTTAGGAATCTTAATGATTTCCCTAAGTTAATATTAGATTAGATTCTCTACAGTGTGGAAAAAGGCCCTTCAGCCCAACAAGTCCACACCACCCAGACCCATTTCCCCTACAATTGCCCCTGTGTCTATCACTACGGGCAATTTAGCATGGCCAATTCACCTGACCTGCACATCTTTGGACTGTGGGAGGAAACCAAAGCACCCGGAGGAAACTCATGCAGACACTGGAAGAATGTGCAAACTCCACAAAACCCGAGGTGGGAATTGAACCCGCGTCCCTGGTGCTGTGAGGCAGCAGTGCTAACCACAATACACACATATAATGTTGACTGCACAGTTGTTACCGACTCATCCATGGTTCATTGTGCCCAGCTCAGTACCTACATGTGTGTTCAAACGGTAGGACATCAACTCAAACTCTCCATCAGGAGGAATGAAGGAAATGGTTCTGTCATTCTCAAATCTAGAGAGGCGCACACATTGGTGAAATTTCACGTCTTCCAATTCCACAGATTTGCTTTTCCCTCCTGCCTCAGGAAAGAAAGGAAAACATTTTAACATAGTCTGGGTGTTGACACGTAGAACACTTCTCTTCAAACTAAACAAAATTTAAAGATTTTGTTGATTGTTCCTTCACTGTTCTTTGGCAACAACACAGACCCAATGTGTTAAGTGGGAAAGGATTCACATTTTTGGATCACTGGAAGCTCTTTTGGGGCAGAAGTGACCTGTACAAGAAGGACAGATTGCACCTAAATTGGAAAGGGACTAATAACTGGTAGGGAGATTTGTTAGAGCTGCTCGGGAGGATTTAAACTAGTAAGATGGGTGGGCGTGGGGGAAACCCAGGGAGATAGTGAGGAAAGAGATCAATCTGAGACTGGTACAGTTGAGAACACATGCGAGTCAAACGGTCAGGGCAGGCAGGGACAAAGCAGAGAACAAGGTAGGACTGATAAATTAAACTGCATTTATTTCAATGCAAGAGGCCTAACAGGGAAGGCAGATGAATTCGGGACATGGTTAGGAACATGGGACTGGGATATCACAGCAATTACAGAAACATGGCGTATGAATAGACTCAACTGGCAGCTTAATGTTCCAGGATACAAATGCCACAGAAAAGATAGAAAGGGGGGCAAGAGAGGGAGTGGCATTTTTAATACGAGATAACATTACAGCTGTACTGAGGGAGGATATTCACGGAAATATATCCAGGGAGTTTTTTTGGATGGAACTGAGAAATAAGAAAGGGATAATCGCCTTATTGGGATTGTATTATGCACCCCCTAACAGTCAGAGGGAAAGTTGAAGTTCTAAATGGGAGAAAGGCTAATTTTGACGGTATTAGGCAAGAACTTTCAAAAGCTGCTTGGGGGCAGATGAGCACAGGTAAAGGGGCGGCTAGAAAATGGGAAGCCATCAGAAATGAGATAAGAAGAGTCCAGAGACAGTATATTCCTGATAGGGTGAAAGGGAAGGCTGGTATGTGTCAGGAATGCTGGATGACTGAAGAAATTGAGGGTTTGGTTAAGAAGAAGAAGGAAGCATATGTCAAGTATGGACAGGGTAGATCGAGTGAATCCTGAAGAGTATAAAGGCAATAGGAGTATACTTAAGAGGGAAATCAGGAGGGCAAAAAGGGGACATGAGATAGCTTTGGGAAATGGGGTTAAGGAGAATCCAAAGGGTTTTTACAAATATATTAAGGACCAAAGGGTAACTAGGGAGAAAATAGTGCCCCTCAAAAATCAGCAAGGCAGCTTTTCTGTGGAACTGCAGGAGATGGGGGAGATACTAAATGAATATTTTGCATCAGTATTTACTGTGGAAAAACACATGGAAGATATAGAATGTAGGAAAATAGACAGTGACATCTTGAAAAATGTCCATATTACAGAGGCGGTGGCGCTGGATGTCTTGAAATGCATAAAGGTGGATAAATCCCCAGGGCCTAATCAGGTGTACCCTAGAATTCTGTGGGAAGCTTGGGAATTGATTGCTGGGCCCCTTGCTGAGATATTTGTATCACTGATAGTCACAGGTGAGGTTGGCTATCGTGGTGCCATGTTTAAGAAAGGTGGTAAGGAAAAACCAGTAAGTGTGACGTCAGTGGTGGGCAAGTTGTTGGAGGGATTCCTGAGGGACAGGATGTACATGTATTTGGAAAGGCAAGGACTGATTCAGGATAGTCAACATGGCTTTGTGCGTGGGAAATCATATCTCACAAATTTGATTGAATTTTTTGAAGAAGTAACAAAGAAGATTGATGAGGGCAGAATGGTAGGAATGATCTATACGGACTTTAGTAAGGCTTTTGACAAGGTTCCGCATGGGAGACTGGTCAGCAAAGTTAGATCTCACGGAATACAGGGAGAACTAGCCATTTGGATACAGAACTGGCTTGCGGGTAGAAGACAAAGGGTGGACGTGGAGGGCTGTTTTTCAGACTGGAGGCCTGTGACCAGTGGAGTGCCACAAGGATCAGTGCTGGGTCCTCTAATTTTTGTCATTTATATAAATGATTTGGATGTGAGCATAACAGGTATAGTTATCAAGTTTGCAGATGACACCAAAGTTGGAGGTATAGCGAGCAGCGAAGAAGGTTACCTCAGATTACAACGGGATCTTTATCAGATGGGCCAATGGGTTCAGAAGTAGCAGATGGAGTTTAATTTAGATAAATGCGAGATGCTGCATTTTGGGAAAGGACTTATACACTTAATGGTAAGGTCCTAGGGAGTGTTGCTGAGCAAAGAGACCTTGGAGTGCAGGTTCATAGCTCCTTGAAAGTGGAGGCGCAGGTAGATAGGATAGTGAAGGTGGTGTTTGGTATGCTTTCCTTTATTGGTCAGAGTATTGAGTACAGGAGTTAGGAGGTCATGCTGCGGCTGTACAGGACATTGGTTAGGCCACTGTTGGAATATTGTGTGCAATTCCGGTCTCCTTCCTATCGGAAAGATGTTGTGAAACTTGAAAGGGTTCAGAAAAGATTTACAAGGATGTTGCCACGGTTGGAGGATTTGAGCTATAGGGAGAGGCTGAATAGACTAGGGCTGTCACAGGCTGAGAGGTGGCCTTATATAGAAGTTTTTAAAATCATGAGGGACATAGATAGGATAAATAGACAAAGTCTTTTCTGGGGATGGGGCGGGGGTGGGGGGGGGCGTTGAAAGAGACCTCACCTTTTCACGCACAGGGTGCCATCGTGTATGGAATGAGCTGTCAGAGGAAGTGGTGGAGGCTAGTACAATTGCAACATTAAAATGGGTATATGAATACAAAGGGTTTGGAGGGATATGGGCCAAGTTCAGGCAGGTGGGACTAGATTTGGTTGGGATATCTGGTCGGCATGGACATGTTGGACCAAAGGGTCTCTTTTCATGCTATACATCTATGACTCTGTGACTCTATAAAAGAACACAACTTTATCATCAGAAATTTCTCAATGTGAAGAGAGATCACAGCAGAAAATTTAATGCTTCATTCTGGACCAGAGGTAAATGCCACCCCAACATCCTCTTCAATACAGACTTACAATGCACCAACAAGTAGAGATCATGTGAACTCGTACCTTCATAGTCTCATGTATAAAGATTAGTCCTCTTCAAATTTTCACTCCCTACATATCATTTCAAATGCTATCCCAACAGATAAATGTAATTATATTTTCTTAAAGAAATGCTATTCTGCCTTTATCTCTGATAAACTGATCAAACCATCAATTATAGTTTCATTAATTTCAGTCCTCATCTGAGTTTTGACTTTCACATGAAAATATTTTAACAGACTTACTTAAAAGTGTGCAATTCATTCATTACCAGCTATCCAGTAATTTACCCAAATCCTCCCGTCATTCCAGGAAAACAGATGTCTTTACTCAGTAAGCTTTTCCCTTTCTTCCTTAGCAGATGTGCATCAATATTTAGGTCACTCTTTTTTGCTGCTCCCAGATTCCTGTTTTTTTTCTTGGGGCAGGTGCAAAGTAAGTGGGATACTTGCTGCCAGGTGTGAAGCATCCTTCAGGTGAGCAGCTTACATTAAGTTGTAGCACTTGGCAAACAGTGCTTCCTCAAACAGAAGGAGTGGAACCACTCTTTATACTATACAGGCAAGACAGAAATATTCCACACCAACTCCTTTTAAATGGTTTATGCCTTTCTATTTCTGGCAAGTGTCAAAGCAGTCTTTAAATGATGTTAGTGTATTGGACATTGTTTGGTCATCTTGGGGATGTGTATGGGTGACCCACAAGTGGAATGTATTTCTTTCCTGACCTGAGGAACAGGAACATAATACGGACAAGGCAAAATCAGTTTCACTTGCTGCTGTAAAAATCACTCTTCCCTCCCCCTCCTCTCCCCTTCCCACCCAGAAGTGGAGGCACTTTGGGAAATGTGTCTGCGAAGGCTCACAACCATTCTGGTAACTGTGAGCCAGGTCACAACATCAGTCGTTCAATTTATCTGTGCAGGTTCTCTTCATTATAGACTGAATGTAACATAGCATAGCAACAAGATCCACCACTTCTCTCTCTGGTATAAATAAGCATTTTGCGGAAAACACTATTATTGACTGACTGCAGTGTTTTCATTAGAGCTCTGCTTTGGTTAAACAAACAGCTGCTTTAATCCAGTGAAATTACAAGGCACAAAACGGGGCAGCAACCTTCCAAATGGTTTGGCATAAGTCAAATTGGCTCCTAATTGCAGGAAGCATGAGGACTGCTGGCACAAACAAGACAACTGGTGGTTTGTGGGCAAGAGATCACTCCTGGCCAACACATCATCTGGAAATTAATTGGTTTTGTAAAAAATAACATTTGGCCTTTTAGAGAAGTGAGCAATCTGATTTATTTGTGAAGGTTATTTATGTTCTTCTTACAGCAGCAGCAGCAGCAATGAAGAGCATGATAACTGCAAAGTTGGCAGATCAGTACATAGGAGAAAATAAGGACCGCAGATGCTGGAGATCAGAGTCGAGTGTGTGGTTTTGGTCAGGCAGCATCCGAGGAGCAGGAGAATCTGTACATAGCGATGACTCTGTGTTTATCTGGCTATAATACACTAAAAGAGTTGGGGAGTTCTCATCAGAATCTTGCCCAGTGTTGGTCTCTCAACAAACACGAGCTGGATTCAACATTGGTATAAAATTGGCCAAGGAATAGATGGAAGAGTAAGTGGATGTTTGTCTGACGGGGGAGAAAATGTCTACACTGGAACCAATCAGTTCTCATTTTACATAGGTGACCAGGAATTGGGAGTAGATAGTAGGGAGTAGGTAATTCCAGAAGTCTGCAGATAACATTATTTACAACATGCTCATACTTTGCAAGCCTTAACAGAAGCATATTTTTAAGGGGCTTGACAAGTTACACACAAGTGGGCTGGGCAATCTCGATTACAGAGTCTAGATTAGAGTGGTGCTGGAAAAGCACAGCAACTCAGGCAGCATCCGAGGAGCAGGAAAATTGACGTTTCGGAAAAAAGCCCTTCATCAGGAATAGAGGCAGGGTGCCTCTATTCCTGATGAAGGACTTTTGCCCAAAACGTCAATTTTCCTACTCCTCGGATGCTGCCTGGCCTGCTGTGCTTTTCCAGCACCACTCTAATCTAGACTCTGGTTTCCAGCATCTGCAGTCCTTGTTTTTATTTAATCTCGAATACAGGGGCATGGCCTCTGGAAAAGGGGTCAATTATGTAAGACTGAGATGAGGACTTGAGTGTCTTTGGAATTCTCCATCTCAGATGTGGATGTGCCATTACTGAAAATATTTAAGGCTGAGATGGACTGATGCTTGGTCTTAGGAAGCTAAGGGATATGTGAAGAGAGTGGGAAATTAAAGTAGAAGACTTGAAGACAGTGGTAAAATGGGCAGATCAAAGATGAAATGACTCTTAGCAATTGTAAAAAGTGATGCAATTTGAACAAATAATGTGGCGAGCAATGTTATTTAAATGTTACAAGAACAGAGGCACGTGGGCTGGGTATTCAAACATTTGAAGACAAAATGGCAACTTGAGAAGTCAGTCAAGAAAGCTTGTGGAATATTTGGTTTTACAAATAAGAAAAGAGAATACAGAAACAAAAAAGAGTATTAAACCTTTACAAATCTCAATTTAGCATTAGCTATTGCACAAATCTGGGCACCATACTTTAGGAAGAACATCAAGGTCCTGAAATGCCTTCAAAGGAGCCTCAGCATCACTTAAGCCATAGTCCACATAGCACCATATAAGCCTCTTACAGCCAGTACAGATATTGATAGTTCAATCACCCATATCATCTACACCCAAGTCATCCAGCAAACTGACAACAAGTAGGAATGAGGTGGTTTGTGGGTGGCACGGTGGCACAGCGTCAGAGACCCGGGTTCAATTCCCACCTCAGGCGACTGACTGTGTGGAGTTTGCACATTCTCCCCGTGCCTGCGTGGGTTTCCTGTGGGTGCTCCGGTTTCCTCCCATAGTCCAAAAAAAATGTGCAGGTTAGGTGAATTGGCCATGCTAAATTGCCCGTAGTGTTTGGTGAAGGGGTAAATGTAGGGAAAGGAGTCTGGGGTTGTTGCGCTTCGGCAAGTCGGTGTGGACTTGTTGGGCCAAAGGGCCTGTTTCCATACTGTAAGTAACCTAATCTAATCTAAAAGTTCAGTGACATGGAGCAATTAGAGAAGCTGGAATTGCTCTCTTACGACATTCAAAATTATGAGAGGCTTTCATACAGCAAGTAGGAAAAAGCTATATCCTCTGACAAAGGTATGACAACCATAGATCTCAAATTGAAAGTAACTGATAAATGAACTTGGGAGGATATAATACAGAGGATTGTTAAGATCTGAATACATTGCCTGAAGAGATGGTGGAATAAGATTGACCATGTACTGAAAAAACTAATTTGCCAGTGATCACAAAAAGAAAGACATGTGGAACTAAATCTGCCAACTTTCTGAAAGCTAGGCTAGATAGCCAGCTTCTGTGTCTTAACAGTCTGTCAAGTTACAGGAATTACACTCATTATGGGATCTGGTGTGTGAATTAGCTGATGCATTTCCTACATTACACCGTGGGATCACATTTCAAAAGTAATTCTTACCTGCAAAGTGATTGGATGCAATCTAATTGTAAGGAGATTTCCTTTCATTTGCAGGTTTCACAGCCAGCTCCCCCGATTCAATGCTAATCACACAATTCATCACATGCTTCTCACATAGCACTGCACAACTCTTCCACAAATGGGCATGCAACACCACCAAATACAATGCGGTCACTGCCCTATTAACAGCTTTTATTGCATATCCTTTTATTTTTGCCCTCTGCCCAGTTTGGTACATTCAATACTTTTTCTAGCTTTTTTCTATCCTTTCACAGTTACTCGTATCTTGTCTTTTGACCCTGGAATAACTTTGCACTCTCAATTTCCTGCACTGCAACACACATTACATGACTACGCCCTAATTACTTTTCCGAGATCACAGTTCGTCGCCATTGATGACTTGTTGAAGACTGAAAAATACCTATCATGTTATGCCAACCATTTGGTTGGTCTCCACCACCTTATTAATTTTTTTGTAATCAATCATACAGGACATCCCTTCACTTGCTTATTCAGCTATTGACATTTTACTCACCTCATCAGCCTGTAGACACTCAACTCACACCATTTGTATGATCTTTTGATCTCTCTGTCCATTATTTCTGTGCCTGTGTGCTTCTCTTTACTTCACCTGACCAAGCTTGTGATTTCAAATAAACCTATTGGGACTATAACTTAGTGTGATGTGATATGATATGATATGATATGATATGATTTCTGATCTTTCCAAGAGGACAGATCTGGAATATTTAACTCCACTTCCTCCAAATTTCATCAAACTGGTAGCTTCAATTTTACAAACTATATCCTTTGGATATTAAAAGGAGTTAAACATCTCAAGAAACTGCCCAAGATTCCCTATGCTAAATCCCACAAGTATAGTACAGAGTTTTAGCCATATTTTCTTTATGCACAAGAAACAGAAGGGTTAACAATTAACAATTTGCTTGTCACGGTAACTAAAAGAATACTTACGGCCTGTGTTTTCAAACAATACTTTGTCATTAAGTCCAAGTCTTAACTCTGGCATGCCCGATAGGAATACTCTCATTTTGATTGAGCCAACTATTTCACTACGTAACACATTTCCATTAGCACTAACCTAGAGTGACAGAAAAAATGACAACTGTAGAACTGATTCACATTGATTTTCCTTTCAAACAAAGTATACAAAAGTTTTTACTGATGCAAACTAGAAAATCAAATGAAGAAACATTCAGGCATTGAACATGGGACAACACTTCAATAGAAGAAAGTGAGGACTGCAGATGCTGGAGATCAGAGCTGAAAATGTGTCGCTGGAAAAGCGAAGAAGGGCTCATGCCCGAAACGTTGATTCTCCTGCTCCTTGGATGCTGCCTGACCTGCTGCGCTTTTCCAGCAACACATTTTCAGCACAACACTTCAATAAACATTCAAGAAATGAAGTTTAACTTTTTTAATGCTCGGTGAGGTGAGCATCAGAATGGGGAATGGTAACTTTTTAATTCTTTTGCTGTGACTTTAAGGACAGTCATTCCTATACAGAGCTTTGGACAGCTGCCTCAACAAAACCCAAACTTCCATAGAAGTCCACTGCCTCAGGATGACATCCATTGCCTGCGTCTGTCCCTTTCAGATGGCATTACCAATTTATAAACATCAGTTCCACTGATATCAGCATTATGGTCACTACAGGCTGAAGCAGGATTATTGCAGCTTGTATATTTATCCAAATAGCAAGCGGCAGAATCAAAACCAGGATTCAGAGGTGAATGCACTTATCCACTGCAGAAAGCTGCCGTGATACTACTCAAAATATATTTTTGTATCCAACACACCTTTCAAGTATCAATGCTCCCTTTGTGAGCAGCCCATATCATTAGCATACAACTTCGTTAAATTCCACAGCCCAGCTGCATATGCCTCAACTTGTCACAAGGTAGTAGTCACAACTTACTGGGAAACATTTGCATCTATATGTCATACACAGGTCAAGTAGATAAACCAAAGTAGAGGAAAAGCCACCAGATCACCTGAAATGCATACAAGTGGCCTATTTAAGTTATGCAGCAGTGAAATAGTTTGGATGCAGGTCTCAGCACTCATTTAAGGGATGATCCATAGGTCATAAAACTGCTTCATTAATTGGAAAGCCACTCACATGAAGGATCTGAGCATTTACCAACGCCTGGTGCTTCATTCAAGAGTGTTGTTTGTTTTGACAGATTTGACTTTTCTCTCCTCCCTCTCTCAAATGAATTGGAAGTCTTGAACTTTGCTAAGCACAAACAGTCTACGGAGCATGAACTTACCAGTAGGTTGACAGATTCAATAACATCGAGAAAAACTTCATTTTTCCGATACTTTATGCCCTCTGATCTCCAAGATACAGCATTAGTAACTGTTGCTGGTGGGCGGGGAGCCCCAGTGTCCAGCTTATGACCTTCCTGCGTGATGTACCTAAGATTGGAATGAACACAAGCTGGAGATTCATCCTATACAAGGCCAACTTAACAAGTGACACCCAGTTGTACAGCAGTCATGTTTCTTTAATCTATCTACAGCTTTGATTCCAGTCCTAACACTTTGGTGCTGGATGGGTAAATATTGCTTGGATTTCCCAAGTCAGTAGCAATACAGAGACATACCCCACCGACCGCATTTAAAACTATGCTCTTAACTTCTGTTGCCTGCAGCAGCAGATTGCTCTACTGGCTGCTGTGGGGATTCAGTGGCAGGCTGAATAGAGGGATCCTGTGGTATAGCACAACCCTGGAATGCCATTTCCTATTTGATATGAAGAAATGATGACAAGCTCCTCGAGATTCACCTTCAACCTAATGATAAAATAATTACAGACAATTACCAAAGCGTTTTCTTCAGTGAATTTCTAATTTGAGCTATCACTACCCCAGCACCTTCCCACTGTCCAACCTCTACACCTAGCTTTGCTCGCCCATTTTACTGTCCCCCAACTATGTGGACATCCTCACTCAACTCCCATCGTTCACCAACCCTACCCATCACAGCTTTGCTCTCCCCTGTTCACCGCTATTGAGACCTCAAACTCCAGACCTATATTTTGCTCAAGACAGAAAATACTGGAAATCACAGCGGGTCAGGCATCATCCGTGGAGAGAACAAACTGCCGTTAAGTCTAAGATGGCTCATCAGAGCTTTACCAATACTAGCAATTCCATTGCGACACCAAGCTACCTGTGCCAATCAAAGAGGAAAGATCACCATCACATTCTCAAGGGAAACCTTTCCAGCAGTACTTACAACTCAAGAACTGTTTTACCATTTTCAAATAGAGAACACCTGTATCAGAGATTAGGCGCTTCCGAACTTATTACAAACACTACATTCTGGTTAAGAGAGGTTTTGAATAACCTTCATTTTAACTTCAAAGCAGCAGAGGGGGTTTGCTAGAGTGGCACAAGATAAGAAGTGCCATTCACTAAAGGGTCACAGATGTCCAGGAAGAGCTCCCATACTGGGTGGGTGGTCTGATTAAAAGTACACTGAAATGGACAGACAGTAACTGCAGCCAACCATCCTGTGGGAAAACAAACTGTTACTGAGTAATAGCATTATGTAAAGCAGAAGGAGTACCTGCATTTCATTAGCAATTATTTTCATTGGCAACTGGCAACTTCATTTTAAAAACCATTCACTCAGCAAATAACATGCCACTATTATATCCTATGACCAGATAGTTATAGAGCAAAGCAAAATGGAGAAACGGGTAGAGTAAAATAAACATAAAATCCGCAAAATTTATATTCTTTACGACCAAGCAAAATTCAACTAAAGATACAAACGAAAATTATGGTGTTTTTGCCTTCTCTACCCAAGTTCAAATGTACACTTCAACACTATAGAAAAGCAATTCCAGGTTTACATTGATACATGTAGAATGTGTATAAATCACAAGATATCAAAAGATTTTCAATTTGCAATCTTCCGATAATGGTTAGAGGAAAACTAGAATGTATTTTGATCCACCCAATTGCACCAGCTCTCAGAGAATGACCTCCCATCATCTAATTTCTCTGTCTTCGCCCAATACTTTTATAATGTTTCAACAGATATTCCTCTTCTCTCCTGAAAAGTTACAGGATTGATTCCACTTTTCACATCCAAAAGAAATTGCTTAAGGACCAAGAATCGTAATCAGCCTCTGTCTGCCCTGTGATTCATTTAAATCAGTTGTCCTTTAGTTATAAATACCAGAAAGAATGGAAATTGTCTTTTTTAAAATTTATATTATCAAAGCTCTGCAATTTTGGACACATCAGACCTCCTGTTAACTTTGTCTGTTCTATTCTCAGGAGTGCACAAAAAAATCTGGTACTTCCTTTTGTCACATTGCTAACTCTGGTTGGACACATTTCCCTGGGTGTCGTCACAGGAGACCCAGTCTCCAATGCCCCATCCCTGGTATTCAATTCCTAAAGTTTTTGGGCCACACTCAAAGGGTTGACAGCCTCCGCTGTACCAGCATTCTTCAGATCAAAAGGCAGCAAGGACAAGAGGGTTAAAGGAAGTATTATTACCGCTCATACCAGCAAAAGCGATAAAGCTTTCAGAATCCGAGCCAGCCAGGTTGTTTACTGCTTACTATGTCCAGAGTCCATCTGCGTGGTTGCAGCCTCATGCCAAAAGGTTGTGCCTGACTGATTCAGTTGCTGCTGAAGGACCGTCTCAGATAGGAAAGGCAGAGAGTATGATCAAACTCTCAGAGTTGCTGTGATGGCATTGAAGCTCATACACTGGGGTCATCATTCTACACCTCTAAACTAGTGGTCCAGTAACATTGCCTCTATGATGTTACATCCTTAACATGCATTCATTGTAGATCAGTCAACAGAGGGGTGAATGCCTTCTTGGAAGCAGGCAGCAGAGTTCTAGATAAACTCAAGGTTATGCAAGGTAGATTGGCTCTGGATGAAATGACAGTGGGACATGGGGACAAGCTAGCAGAGAGACCAACAGATTGCCAGCGTGGACATGCCCAGAAAAAGATAAGCTTTCTTTCTCACATTACCAAATTAGAAAGGTCTGCTTTGAGATAACCAAACAGCCAGGGTAATGCTGAGGCACTACAAATGACCTTAATGCCAGTGGTTGGGAAAAGGATAGAATGAGCTTTTATTAGCCAACAAGAGTCATTTCTCAGGGGTGGTGGCAAAAAACACTCAGCATTTATGGTCATAGAACCACCAAGAGTTTCAAGAAATTGGTGCATATATTAGAAAAAAAACAAGCTAAAACTGATCAGCACATTTCCCTGCACTCATTTACTTATCTGCTTTAATTCACTGCATACCTTCTTGTCCCAAAGCATTTACATTTATAACAGCACCATCTCCAAAGCAAACAAAACTGTTTGACATCCCAATACAGCAAATGCCTCGGAACGTACACCCTATCAATGACCTGGTCATGTTTTAAGCTTAAAGCTACACTGATCGGACAGTGAAGAAAGTAATCCATACCCTTGTACCACCATTTATTAGAAACCTTATCCATTTTCACTTCAGCTTTTAAAACCTTTCCATTCTCAAAAATTGTGTTATGGCATCAAGTACTTGTAAGATAAATGCCACATCATTAATTTCAGTATTAAATCTGATAGTCAAACTTAATAATGTATCTTCTCCAACTATTAAATTTGATGTATCTTTCAAGTAAAGAGCATGTTGGGAACCAAATGTGCAAATGCATTCATTAATGCTGAATTTTTAAACAATTAGGTAATGAGGTACTTTATTACTTGTCAGAAAAAGTCAACATAAGGATATCTACACAGGTGAAAGGAGGATCCTCCAGAACATAAACATTATCAAAGATCATTTGGGCTGCATTCCCTGTTTCTGTGCTATTTATGATGCATAAATAATCATAAGCAGGAAAAAAACTAACCGCAGTAAGGAATTAAACTTTTTTTAAAAAACAAAGGTAGCATACAGATTAAGGGTAAAAAATGAGGTCTGCAGATGCTGGAGATCACAGCTGCAAATGTGTTGCTGGTCAAAGCACAGCAGGTTAGGCAGCATCTCAGGAATAGAGAATTCGACGTTTCGAGCATAAGCCCTTCATCAGGAATAAGAGAGAGAGAGCCAAGCCGGCTGAGATAAAAGGTAGGGAGGAGGGACTAGGGGGAGGGGCGATGGAGGTGGGATAGGTGGAAGGAGGTCAAGGTGAGGGTGATAGGCCGGAGTGGGGTGGGGGCGGAGAGGTCAGGAAGAGGATTGCAGGTTAGGAGGGCGGTGCTGAGTTGAGGGAACCGACTGAGACAAGGTGGGGGGAGGGGAAATGAGGAAGCTGGAGCCTGGTTGGGTCCAAATTTTGTTGGTTGGAATGTAGTTCGGAGTCCGTGTGGGATCAGTCGGTTCCTTAGGCAGGTGCTGAGGAAGGAGATGTGGCTGTGGTAACAGGTCTGTTTGAGAATGTGGCTGAAGAGCTTCTGTGCAGAGGAGATGACCTGGGGGGTGCAGTGAGAGAGGGACTCACTGAAATCCTTGTAGAGGGAGGAAGAGAGCTTCTTCAAGGAAGGCATCCTTGTAAGAGGATTCGCAGTAGGTTAAAATCTTCGAGTAAAAAATGAGGTCTGCAGATGCTGGAGATCACAGCTGCAAATGTGTTGCTGGTCAAAGCACAGCAGGTTAGGCAGCATCTCAGGAATAGAGAATTCGACGTTTCGAGCATAAGCCCTTCATCAGGAATAAGAGAGAGAGAGCCAAGCCGGCTGAGATAAAAGGTATTAAGGGTATAAGTTAACCCTGTAAATCGGAGATGAGTTTTTAAAAAATAATTCATAGTGAGATGAGGGCATGGGCTAAGCCTTCATTCACTGCCATTTATTGAGCAGTTATTCAATAGATCCATTTTTGCTCATGTTGAATTTCAGCAAAATGGTAGTTACCAATGGGAAACGGAAACCTCTGGGATGTTTCAGAAAAACAGTAAGAGGATCCAGTGGAATAATACAAATGTAGCAATTACCCAATCACTAACAAAAAGATCACAGATTCTTCCTTTTTAAAAAAAGGCTAAGACTTTTGGAGGTGTATTTACCTCGTGGCTGATTACCATTTATCTTAAGAGCAATACACCAATAAACATTAAGTCACTTACTCCTGCAGAATCTTGCTGTCTGTAGTCTGTGGATAACCAAAGTCCATTAACTCATCAAGTAGCTCATAGATTATAACAAAGTTATCACGAATACTTTCTTCTTCCAGCTCTTTAAAATACTCAGAAAATACCTGGAAAGAAAAGGGGATAGAAATGTCTATGTTGGTACACCATAACCCCTACAGTTCAAATTTTCATGCAACGATGAAGCTACAGAAACAACACCTTTCACTGCAGATTGGAGAATGCAAACTCAAGCTTGTAACATAACAGTTTCCAACCTCCACCAAGCAGAAACAGGCTTCTATTGTTAGGAAAGGAACAAAAGAAGACAAGGTCAACAAAAGTCCCACAAGCCTTGATTACACAGAGGTAGCTGAGCATGTCATTCTATTCAGGGCTAGGTAATCTTAGTCACTGTAGGCAAATCTAATAGTCAGCCATCTCAGCCAGTACCTTAAAGGCAAATCTGATAGATAACAGGAACATCGTTGGCTTTAGCTAAGCTAGTTAATCTCAGAAACAGCCTGCAGAAGAGTCTAGAATCAGGGGAGAGTTAATAAATTAGAGGATTCACATTTGAGACTGAGACAAGAGATTTTTCTCTCATCTCTGAGAGTCATTAGTCTGTTGTGGTTCTGTTCGCCGGGCTGGGAATTTGCATTGCAGACGTTTCGTCCCCTGTCTAGGTGACATCCTCAGTGCTTGGGAGCCTCCTGTGAAGAACTTCTGTGATGTTTCCTCCGGCATTTATAGTGGTTTGTCTCTGCCGCTTCCGGTTGTCAGTTCCAGCTGTCTGCTGCAGTGGCCAGTATATTGGGTCCAGGTCGATGTGTTTGTTGACAGAATCTGTGGATGAATGCCTTGCCTCTAGGAATTCCCTGGCTGTTCTCTGTTTGACTTGCCCTATAATACTAGCGTTGTCCCAGTCGAATTCATGTTGCTTGTCATCTGCGTGTGTGGCTACTAAGGATAGCTGGTCGTGTCATTTCATGGCTAATTGGTGTTCATGGATGCGGGTTGTTAGCTGCCTTCCTGTTTGTTCTATGTAGTGTTTTGTGCAGTCCTTGCATGGGATTTTGAATACTACGTTGGTTTTGCTCATGCTGGGTATCGGGTCCTTTGTCCTGGTGAGTTGTTGTCTGAGAGTGGCTGTTGGTCTGTGTGCTGTTATGAGTCCTAGTGGTCGCAGCAGTCTGGCTGTCAGTTCGGAAATGCTCCTGATGTATGGTAATGTGGCTAGTCCTTTGGGTTGCGGCATGTCCACAGAGAACACCGAATGGAAAATTCGGACATAGGACAAACAGGAAGACAGCTAACGATCCGCATCCATGAACACCAATTAGCCACGAAATGACACGACCAGCTATCCTTAGTAGCCACACACATGGATGACAAGCAACATGAATTCGACTGGGACAACACTACTATTATAGGACAAGCAAAACAGAGAACAGCCAGGGAATTCATAGAGGCAAGGCATTCATCCACAGATTCTATCAACAAACACATCGACCTGGACCCAATACACCGACCACTGCAGCGGACAGCTGGAACTGACAACCGGAAGCGACAGAGACAAAACACTATAAATGCCGGAGGAAACATCACAAAAGCGCTTCACAGGAGGCTCCCAAGCACGGAGGATGTCACCTAGACAGGGGACGAAACGTTTGCAACACAAATTCCCGACTCGGTGAACAGAACCACAACAACGAGCACCCGAGCTACAAATCTTCTCCCAAACCGAGTCATTAGTCTGTGGAATTCTCTTTCCCAGACAACACGAAGCTAGGTCATTGAAAATGCTTGACCATGAGTTAGATAGTTTTGAACAACAAAGTCATGAGTCATAAACAAACGTATGTAAAGCTGTAAAAGGACGTGCAAGAGAATATGCGTCTGATTTCATTCTTCACCATCTGGCATGGAATTCATTCGCAACTTAGAAGAGTCTTGTGATGTTAGACAGCATGATTAAGCATTTAACACATTCAACAGAACTCCAAAGTTCTCAAAAATAATTGGAGAATCACCGTCTCTGTAACTAAGCAACAAACTATTGGTTGAAATTACATATTTCAGAAGTGAACATTTGCATTCTGTAGATGGGTGAATAACAGGATACATAGGGAGTCTTTCAACTTGTTTAATTCCACCCTCAATGTAAGCCAATTTGAAAACCCTCAAAACATTTAAAAAGGAAATGGGAAAGCTACTGATTCACCAGACCAGCAAAAAATTTGGGGGATGGGAGGAAGAAATAAAACTAATATTCTCACCTGAACCACCTTATATAGAAAAGCAAAAACCAGAGAGACACACGCATTCTTCTTGGAGGTTGCAACAACTGCAGAGATCAGAGTCAAGGCATTTAACCTAATGGTCATAATTGCGTACGCCACCCCACATCCTCTCCAAACAACTGGAATATGTAATCTCCTGGGAGAAAATTAAGAACCATCTACAGAATTTTCAAATATTGAGTGCAGTCAAACAAGAACAAAAGATATCACTTAATAACAGAGCACAAAAGAACACATTGCAATCTGCATAGCATCTGCACACTTTAATACGTGAGCAAAAACAACCAGAAAGTTCTGTGATTTCAGGCAAAGTCTAGAGTGTCTTTTTGATAAACAGTGCAGCTGGTAAGAGATAAGGAAATGCTTAATCATTATGCTGTAGCAATAATGGCATGCGGTAAGGTTGGTGGACCAGCTGGCATGAGAATAGGCAGCATAATAGCTGGAAAGAATAGAGTTGTGTGGATTGGACAGAACAGCCTTTTATCTAGCTTATTAAACATTCAATGGTAACACAATTAATTGACAAATTAGTCAATGACAGATAAATGAGTCAGATTTAATCTCATAATTGGCACTCTGCATTATCTAGTCTGATGATAACATACGGTACATGAACAACAAACTTGAATGATTCTGCCAAGTTGTGAGGCTGACCAGTATGAAGGAGCTCCTCTTAGGTCCTGAAAGTGACTGACATTAGAGGATAAGATGACATCCAGTTCAGACAGCTTTCCGATCTTTTAGAAATATAAGCAAGTAAACGAAAAATTGAAAAGTGGGTCAAGATAGTCCAGTGCATTATACAAATCTGTTATTAACTTGGTGAAGCTGTTGAGATTGCACATATTGATGTTGTTTTTGATGGACTTTCACATAAATTCTCCAAAGTTTCATCTAAGAGATTACCAACAAAATAAGAGCATTTTGAATTGAAGGTAACCTGTCTACTTGGATAGGGAATTAGTTACAAGGCAGAAGTCAGAAAGTTCATCGATCTGTAAGCACCAAACTGGGGGCATATTCCAGGGATCCATACCAGAAACACTACTTACAAATACAAATAAAGCAATATGTAAGGAATAGAGCTGCATATCTAAATATGCTGACAACTCTCATTGAAAAAGTGAAGCAACTAACGTGGATAGCAACAAAAAGCTGCAAGGAACATGGATAGATAAGGTGAGTCAGCAAAACGGAAACGAAAAACAAATCCAATGTAGGAGACTATGACATCATTCACTGTGGTTCAAAGAAAAGTTAGATCAGAACATTATCCAAAGGGTCACAAGTCAGGAACTGTGCTGGAGCAGGTTTAGGAATTCAAACAAAGCAAAGTTAGTGGACAAGTACAAAAGTAAATTTTAAAAAGGCGATTGGATATTGTCTTTCATCGAAAGAGGGCTGAATTCAAAGGGATGGAATGATAGGGCAAAAAGAGAAAGAATCTTGTCTGTTGAGACAATCTATAATAAGGGAGCATCATTTTAAAATTAGACCCAAGTTGTTCATGGATGCTATCAGGAACACTATTTCCAATTTTTACTGACATCCATTCATCCATCCACAATTAGACTGTTTGTTATGGGGTGCCTATACAAGGTATACCTTTGCTGAAGATCAATCCTTAAGATGTAATAGTACTACACATGAAGCCAATTATCTCTGTGGATTTGTCAGTAAATTGGCATCAGCTAATTAAGCCACGGATCATTAAAGTGGTGGATGCCAACCCACAGGTGGTTTGCCATTTGCTTTCCCAGTTCCCAAGTACAATAGTCTAGATTAGAGTGGTGCAGGAAAAGCACACTAGGTCAGGCAGCATCCCAGGAGCAGGAAAATCGATATTTCGGGCAAAAGCCCTTCATCAGGAATAAGGCAGAAGCCTCTGGGATGGAGAGATAAATGGAAGGGGGATGGGGCTGGGGAGAAGGTAGCCAAGAGTATAATAGGTGGATGGAGATGGGGATGAAGGTGACAGGTCAGAGAGGAGGGTGGAGCAGATATGTGGGAAGGAAGATTGGCAAGTAGGACGGGTCATGAGGATGGTTGGAACTCGGGTAAGGTGGGGAGGAAATGAGGAAACTGGTGAAGTCCACATTGATGCCTAAGTTTGAAGTGTTCTGAGGCGGAAGATGAGGCATTCTTCCTCCAGGTGTTAGATGGTGAGGGAATGGCGGTGGAGGATGCCCAGACCTGCATGTCTTTGGCAGAGTGGGAAGGGGAGTTGAAATGTTCGGCCACGGGGTGGTGGGGTTGATTGGTGTAGGTGTCCCAGAGATGTTCCCTCAAACACTGAGAGAAGGCGTCCAGTCTCCCCAATGTAAAGGAGACCACATCAGGAACAACAGATACAATAAATGATATTGGCGGATGTGCAGGTGAAACTTTGATGGATGTGGAAGGCTCCAAAGGCGAGGGAGGTGGTGTGGGCACAGGTTTTGCAATACCTACGGTGGCAGGGAAGGTGCCAAGAAGAGAGGGTGGTTTGTTGGGGCGCGTGGACCTGACCAGGTAGTCACAGAGGGAACGGTGTTTGCAGAAAGCGGAAAGAGGTGGGGAGGGAAATATATCCCTGGTGGTGGGGTCCATTTGGAGGTGGCAGAAATGTCGTTGGATGATGCGGTTTATGTAGAGGTCAGTAGTGTGGAAGGTGAGGACCGGAACGGTGGGGTTTGAGAGTGGAGGAGCGGGACATGGATGAGATACGTTGGAGGGCATCTTCATACACATTGGAAGGGAAATTACGGTCTTTAAAGAAGGAGGCCATCTGATGTGTTCTGTGGTGGAACTGGTCCTTTGGGAGCAGATATGGTGGGGGCTGAGGAATTGGGAATACGGGATAGCATTTTTGCAGGAGGTAAGGTGGGAAGAGGCATAATCCAGGTAGCTGTGGGAGTTGTGGGTTTTAAAAAAAAAGTTAGTGTTGTCAGTCATTGAGTTAGATGGAGAGCTTGGAGTCAGAGAGATGTACAGCACAGGAAACAGACCCTTCAGTCCAACTCATCCATACCAACCAGGGCGGCACGGTGGCACAGTGGTTAGCACTGCTGCCTCACAGCGCCGGAGACCTGGGTTCAATTCCCGACTCAGGCGACTGACTGTGTGTGTTCTCCCCGTGTCTGCGTGGGTTTCCTCCGGGTGCTCCAGTTTCCTCCCACAGTCCAAAGATGTGCAGGTCAGGTGAATTGGCCATGCTAAATTGCCCGTAGTGTTAGGTAAAGGGGTAAATATAGGGGTATGGGTGGGTTGCGCTTCGGCGGGTCGATGTGGACTTGTTGGGCCGAAGGGCCTGTTTCCACACTGTAAGTAATCTAATATTCCAACCTAATGTAGTCCCATTTGCTAGCACTTGGCACATATCCCTCTAAATCTTTCTATTCATATACCCAGACAGATGTCTTTCAAAAATTGCAATTGTACCAGCCTCCACCACTTCCTCTGGCAACTCATTCCATACATGCATCACCCTCTGCATGAAAACGCTGCCCCTTAGGTCTCTTTTATATCTTTCCCCTCTCAACCTGAACATATGCCTTCTAGTTCTGGAATCCCCCAGCCCACTAAAAAGACTTTGTGTGTATTTACCCAATCCATGTCCCTCATGAGTTTATAAACTTCTATAAAGGTCACCCCTCAGCCTCTAATGCTCCAGGGAAAACAGCCCCAGCCTATTCAACTTCTCCCTATAGTTCAAATCCTCCAACCCTGGCAACATCCTTGTAAATCTTTGCTGAACTCTTTCAAGTTTCACAATATCCTCCCGATAGGAAGGAGACCAGAATTGAACACAATATTCCAAAGCTTGCCTAACCAATATCCTGTACAGCTGCAAAATGACCTCCCAACTCCTGTACTCAATACTCTAACCACTAAGGGAAAACATACCCCTGCCTTCTTCACTATCCTGTCTAACTATGACTCTACTTTCAAGGAGCTGTGAGTCTGCATGCCAAGGTCTCTTGGTTCAGCAACACTCCCTAGAACCTTACGATTAAGTGTACAAGTCTTGCGAGGATTTGCTGTCCCAAAATGAAACACCTCACGTTTATCTAAATTAAACTCCATCTGCCACTCCTCAGCCCCTTGGTCCATCTGATCAAGATTCCGTTTTAATCTGAGGTAACCTTCTTCACTGTCCACTACACCTCCAATTTTGGTGTTATCTACAAACTTATAAAACTACACCTCCTATGTTCACATCCAAATCATTTATATAAATAGCAAGTACTGGACCCCACACCGATCCTTGAAGCACTCCACTGGTCACAGTTCTCCAGTCTGAAAAACAACCCTCCACCACCACCCTCTGTCTTCTACCTTCAAGCCAGTTCTATATCCAAATGTATATCCAAATGTACAGTTCTCCCTGTATTCCATGAGATCTAACCTTGCTCACAGTCTCCCATGGGGAACATTGTCAAATGCATTTCTGAAGTCCATATGGATCATGTCCACTGCCCTGTCCTCACCAATCTGCTTTGTTACTTCTTCAAATAAGTCAATCAAGTTTGTGAAACATGATTTCCCACAAACAAAGCCATGTTGACTATCCCTAATCAGTCCTTGCGTCTTTCCAAATGTGTAAATCCTGTCCCTCAGGATTCTCATCAATGCACCCATCACTGATGTCAGGCTCATCATTATATAGTTCCCTGGCTTGTCCTTACCACTTTTCTTAAACAGTGGCACCACGTTGGCCAACCTCCAGTCTTCAGCACCTCACCTGTGACTATCGACTATGCAAATATCTCAGCAAGAGGCCCAGCAATCACTTCCCTGGCTTCCCACAGAGTTCCAGACATCCAGTACTTCCTCCTCTCTATTATGGTCAGTTTTCAAGATGTCACCATCTATTTCCCCACATTCTAAATCCTCCATGTCCTTCTCCACAGTAAACACTGATGCAAAATACTAGTTTAGTATCTTCCCCATCTCCTGTGGCTTCACACAGAGGCCTCCTTGCTGATCTTTGAGGGGCCCCATTCTCACCCTCGTTACCCTTTTGTCCTCAATGTATTTGTAAAGACACTTTAGATTCTCCTTAACCCTATTTGCCAAAGCCATCTCATGTCCGCATTCTTCCCTCCTGATTTCCCTCTTTAGGTATACTCCTACTGCCTTTATACTTACTTCTATGCAAGAGGCCTAACAGATCAGGGAGTTGAGATTGACTTTAAACGCTAAGGATTTACTCGATCTCTCCTGTCTGTACCTGACATATGCTTCCTTCTTTTTCTTAACCAAAACTTCAATTTCTCTAGCCATCCAGCATTCCCTACAGCTATCCACCTTTCCTTTCACCCAAACAGGAATATACTGTCTTTGGACTCTCGTTATTTCATTTCTGAAGGCTTCCCATTTTCCAGCCGTTCCTTTACTTGCAAACATCCGGCCCCAATCTGCTTTCGAAAGTTCTTGCCTAATACCAGCAAAATTAGCCTTCCTCCAATTTAGAACTTCAACTTTGACATCCAGTCTATCCTTTTCCATCACTATTTTAAAACTAATAGAATTACGGTCACTGGCCCCAAAGTGCTCCCCCACTGATACCTCAGTCGCCCTGCCTTACTTCCCGAGAGTAGGTCAAGTATTGAGCCTTCTCCAGTAGGTACATCACATACTGAATCAGAAAATTTTCTTGTACACACTGAACAAAATTCCTCTCCATCTAAACCCTTAAGACTATGGAAGTTCTAGTCTATATTTGTAAATTTAAAATCCCCTACCATAACCACTCAAAGATAACTCAGGTCTCCTTACAAATTTGTTTCTCAATTTCCCGCTGACTATTAGGAGGTCTATAACACAATCACAATAAGGTGATCATCCCTTTCTTATTTCTTAATTCCACCCAAATAACTTCCCACAATGTATTCCCAAGAATATCCTCCCTAAGTACAGCTCTAACATCATCCCTCTTATCAAAAACACCACTCCCCCTCCTCTCTTGCCTCCTTTTCTGTCCTTCCTGAAGTATTTACATCCTGGAACATTAAGCTGTCAGTCCTGTCCATCCCTGAGCCACATTTCTGTAACTGCTATGATATCCCAGTCCCATGTTCCTAACCATGTCCTGAGTTCATCTGCCTTTCATATTAAGCCCCTTGCATCAAAATAAATGAAGTTTAATTTATCAATCCTACCTTGTTCTCTGCTTTGTCCCTGCCTGTTTGACTCGTTTCTTTTCTCAACTCTATTGGTCTCAGATTGATCTCTTTCCTCACCGTAACCCTGGATCCCACCCATTCACCTTTTATTAATTTAAATACACCCGAAAGCAGCTCTACCAAATCTCCCTGCCAGTATATTAATCCTCTTCCAATCCAGGTGCAATCCATCCTTCTTGCAATCCATCCTTCTTGTACAGGTCATTCTACCCCAAAAGAAATTCCAGCAATCCAAAAAAATGTGAATCCTTTTCCCATACACCAGCTCCTTAACCACACATTCATCTGCTCTATCCTCCTATTCCTACCCTCACTAGCTTGTAATCCCGGGAGTAATCCCTCAAGGACCTCCTTTTTAAAACTCCTGCCTAACTTTCTATATTCTCCCTTCAGAATTTCATCCTTTTCCTTCCTATGTCATTGGTTCCAATGTGTACAATGCCCTCCTGTTGGTCCCTCTCCCCCTTGAAAACATTCTGCACCCTCTCCGAGACATCCTTGATCTCAGCACCAGGGAGGCAATGCACCATTCTGATTTTGTGCTGCAGGCTGACTCAAGATTAGAGTGGTGCTGGAAAATTCCAGCAGGTCATCTGACTAGAGAGACCCCTGACAGAATCGACTGCTAAGAACCCAACACACCCCTCACTACATTACAGCCTGTCTGGATACCAGACATTTGGCTGTTCATGCTACATTCCCCTGAATAACCATCATCCCCTCTATTTTCCAAAAACAGCATAGTGGTTGAAATGAAGATAGCTACAGAAGACTCCTGCACTACCTGCCTACCTCTCTTACCTTTCCTGGAGTTATCCCATCTACAGGACTGTATATGCAGCTTTTCTCCCTTCCTATAACTGCCATCCATCACACCCCCTAGCTCTTGTAAATTCCTCATTGGCTCTAACTATTGCTTCAACTGATCCATTCTGATAGGATTTACAACCAATGGCATTTATTGTAGATATTATTCTGAGTAACACAAACTCTCACATCAGACAAGAAGAGCATATCACTCTACTCAAGGCCATCTTTGCTTCTTCCAATCTACAGACTCTACAAAACACTGCTCCAGGCTAACTTTATATTTCTGACTTAAACAGTCAGAAACATATAATCAAGAAAGAATCCATTCTTCTCACTATTGTTAATTTACAGAAAGGCTACTCTTAAAAATATTCACTTATCTGTTCCTGTGCTGTGAACTCTCCCAAACAGGTTCCTCCAAGATCAGTTGTGAATTTCGCTGTTTGTTAAGTGTTCCTGGATGACGTCCAGTGATATATGAATTCAGACAGCAAAGACACTAACTGCGCAGGTTCACTGCTGTGTCGGTTAGGAGTGTGGGTTTCTTTCTCTCTCTTTCCTGCACAGACCACGTGCTGCCTATTGTCTGTCCTTCTTTTTGAAAGTGCCGCTGTTTTGACTTTTTTTCTCCAAAGTTCCAACTTAATGTTTTAAATTCAAAAGTAGGTAAAAATTTGGAACACACTCCATTAAAAATTCTGGTTTTGGAGACAACTGAACTTTTCCAAAAGGAAAATTATAGATTTTTGTAAAATGATATTAAGAGTTACAGGAGACAGTGAAGAGCCACAGTAAACATATAGATCAGCTCTGTGATCTAACTGAATGGCAAATTATATTCATGGGTGGATGGCCTACTATATTCCTGGACTTTATAAAATGATCCAGTGTATCCCAGACAGACTTACAGAAAGTGAGATCTGAGAATTTTCAATTTGGCATAGCATAGTTATAATGCAGCACATGAAGTCTTTGTTGTAATGAGCTCGGTGACTGCACAAACCTTCTAAAAATCCTGATATCTCAATTAACTTTAATCTTAAAACGAGTCATTTCAAACCTCATAACCTAAGTATGGAAAGCTGGCTGCTGACAAAGTTTAATAATTTTATTATCCATGTGCAGTATCAAAAACTTCTCATTTGACAACAAGCCTTCACTAAACAAGAAACTTCAATACAGTTCACTTTAGCTAGTCACCACTTGATAGACAGGCCAACTGAGAATTGAAACATTTACCAGAAGCAAAAGCTAGGCAAGTGTAACTAAAACTACATTCTCAATTACTCAGACTGACTCATAAATCCATCAAGAAAAAGGCACAAAGGAGATTAAATATTGCAGATAAGGTAAACCAAATAGGTTACTTGCTAATCAATTTGTTCTATGTAACTTTGAGAGGTTTGGCATTTCAAGGCAAGTGTACAAAGGTTGAGCATTGATGCTAATTGTAGTTGAATGCAGTCAAATTGCAAAACAAACATACTAATTACAAATGCACACCTCAGGGGTACAAGAGACCCATTTTGCCCCAAGCTTTCTGATATATTAGGTGGGCATTGTCGATTCTGAATAGATCTGTTTGTAAGAATTAACAACACCCTTGGGAAGGGTCCAGTGCCATTTGCTAAATGTGAAAGCTCTCTTCCCACAGCGTGACTGCTTGCCAATACAGGACTCCAATACCTGTGATCTTTAAGAGCAACTGCCCAGAACCAGCTTTTTGAAGGATACGATATAAATTGTTATGTTTGATCCACATGAATCGAACCACTCCATGCGATAGGATTGGCGTGAGGGAGCACTCTTCCTCTTTCTCCATCAGAATAGACATGAAGTGTTCAATTTCCGACATCTCCACGTCTCCCCGATAATTCCGACAAATCAGGACCTGATAAACAGAAGAAATGGGTATTTTGTATATGTACAATTCTTTAAGGAAACTGAGTCACTGAATTATGAGAATAATTACTTGCAACACAGCAGTTTCAATACCTTGACACCCTGACTGTAATTTCATCTATGTACATTATACACAACTCAAGGAGCACACAGTCTTAAAATAAATTGTAGACTCATTTTTTGCTTATTTCAAAAGAAGCTCAAATGTAATTTGTCTTCTTTTTAAAATCTGGGGGAGCAGTGGGGTGGAAGAAAATATGTTTCATGCACACTCAATACTTGAAAAATGCCAGACTCACTTTCCTTGTGTCAATGAGTGTCAGGGAGTCCTTGCTTGCTAAAAAAAAACACATCCATTGCCAAAACAAACGATTAAGCAAAGCAACAAATTTATTAAATGTAGTGAGAAAATAATCTGCATTTGATTACCAGGACCTTTTGCAGGTTGTACAGGAATACACACGGCAGAATACAACTATGAGAAACTGAGGACTGCAGACGCTGAAGATCAGCGCCGGTTCTCCTGCTCCTCAGATACTGCCTGACTTACTATGCTTTTCCAGCACCAAACTCTCGACTAGAATAGAACTATGACAATTTGCTTTTACAATGTCGCCAACACAATAAAATCTTACAAGGCACTTGAGTGTTATCGGACAAAAATTAATAAAGATGATGATATTAAAGCAGTTCATCAAAAGCTAAATAAAAACTTTATTTGGAGATGCTGGTGTTGGAGTGGGGTTAAAGTTAAAAATCACAACACCAGGTTATAGTCCAACAGGTTTATTTGGAAGCACTAGCTTTCAGAGCACTGCTCCTTCAGCAGGTGGTTATGGAGTATAAGATGTAAGCACTCCGAAAGTTAATGCTTCCAAATAAACCTGTTGAACCTGTTGAATCTGGTGTTGTGATTTTTAACTAAATCACAAAAGGTGGGTTTTGTAAAATGGTTTTTCAAGAAAAGGGATGCCTAGAGACAGTTTTAGAGTTCAATTCTAAGGTAGATGAAGGCATTTAAAAATTATAATGTCGAATAGGAGAAAAAAAAACGTATGGCTAGAATTAGCATTGCTCAGAAATCTGAGAGGATTGTAGTGCTGTTGAATGTTACTGAACACTGTTTGCCCAACCCTAATTTCCCTTGAACTGAGTGGCTTGTTAGGTGATTTCAGACAGCAGTCAAGAGTCAACCATTGCTTTGGGTTTCAGGTTGTAGATATCAGACTGGGTAACAATGGCAGATTTCCTTCTCTAAAAGACAGTTATAAATCAGATGGAGTTTCACGACAGGAGATGATAATGATGACAATTACTATGACTAGCTTCCAATTCCCCATAGGATTTGAATCCAAGGCATTAACCTGGGCTTCTGGATTGCTGGTTCAGTGACATTACCACAATGCCACCATCTCCTTCCACAGCTTAATGAAACAGTGGGTATAGGGCTGCAATCAAGAAGAGGATCTCGATTTGATTTCTCATCTGACATCTCATCCCCATTCTGCCCAGGAAACTCTCAGGCTCCTTATAGTTTCCCCTTTAGCCATAAAAAAATGTTGTAATTCAGTGCAAACCTGGGATCAATCCAAGATTTTCCACAGTCTGCAAGTCTCAGTATTATTTTGCAGCTTTACAATGTTCAATATTTATACATATTAAAGAGATAAGGGATACGCAATTAAATACCACACTGGTAGAAACAAGTTACATTATATGGTTCTATACATTTGTATGCATCAACTGAAGTTTGCATTACAGCAGAGCCACCAGTAAAGTATTGAGAACGCTGGAAACTTAAATTAATAAAGTGCAGAAAATGCTAGGAATAATAAGCATAACGGGCAGCATCTGCACAGAGAGAAATACTTCATTTCTCTGAATAAATGACAACATTTATTCAGCGAACATTTCAGCATTTTCTCTTGTCATTAAGGGCAAGGTGAGATCTGATGGAGAGGTTTAAAATCATTCATGATTTAGTTGGACAGCACACATATTTAGGTGAATGGAGAAAGCAGAAATGACAGGGAGAATGTATTCACAATTCATGGCTAGGATTTGGAATGTGCTACAGAATAGGAAGATGAATACAGATTCAATGGTAGCCTTCAAAAAGAAACTAGATAAATGTTTGCAGGAGGAAAAATTACAGCTCTTTGGGAAAGCAGAGGAGGGAAATGGGACCAACCAGATTGCTTCTGGAAATAGTACTAACTTGATGGATCAAATGAAGTTGGCCTCTCCTGAACTATCCTGTTTCTGTGAAAATCTGGATAGCCCCAAGGCTCTTAGAACATGCAACTGACAATTGCTTTATTTTTAAACAAACAAATTAAGTTCATGGTTTCAATGACTACAGACAATCTTACCCACTGTTTTATAAGAAACACTTAACACTACCCTATATTTGAAAACCCTAAACGATTGAAGGGTCAAGAACCTTTACACATACATGCAACTGTAAGCAGGCTACGTGAACCAAGTTTGCCAAGATCATTTCCCACAAGGGTAATAATGCTTCCAAATAGATCATAACGGTGGCTCAATGGTTAGCACTGCTGCCTCACAGCACTAGGAACCCGGGTTCGATTCCAACCTTGGGCGACTGCATGTGGAGTTTGCACATTCTCCTCATGTCAGCGTGGGTTTCGTCCGGTTTCCTCCCACAGTTCAAAGATGTGCAGGTTATGTGAATTGGTCATGTTAAATTTCCCACCGTTGCAGGGATGTCGTGTAGGTTAGGTCCATTAGTCAGGGGAAATGTAAAGTAATAGGGTAGGGGAATGAGTATGGGTGGAATACTCTTCTGAGGGTCGGTGTGGACTTGTTGGCCAAATGGATTCTATGATAATCCATGGAACATAACACCTGGCCATGGTTGAAGATTGGGGAAATGACACTGACTTTTCCCTTAGCAAGGAAGCTGGAGAGTATGACAATCTCACTATACATTGTTTCCCACAACAATATCTATGTAGTCTGAATAATACTGTGTATTGTTGTACTGCAAAAGCACGCCAAGGGGAAGCTATGCAGAGGGCCCAAACTCACTCATCACAAATCCCTCAGGGTAAGCAGAATGCATCTAGTCATGTCTTCATTGTAACTGAACTTACTGAGCTGTCGAACCCCACTTCTAATGTGCAACCATATCTGCAGTGGCGAAAGATCACGTTTTGTGAATCCCAAACATGAATTTCCAGGTTCCATTGTCTAAACTAAAAGAAATCTGAAGTGGAAATAGTATTTCACAAGCATCTTCAGATATCTTAAATCCAATACCAACACCTCCAAGTCACTATAACCAAAAAAGTACTTTTGACACTTCTGTAATTTGGGAACAGAGGCACCCAACTTATGGGCAGCAAAATCCTATAAACAATGCAGAAATAACCAAATCATCTGTAGGTTTGTCTTACAAAGGTTTTGAATAAAAGGTTAAATGCACAACATAAAGGAATCTTCGAGCTGGATCACTTTTGCATTCAACATCAGAAGAGTATGCATTTAACACGACTTAACCAAACCACTAATTGGAATCACAATCCAAATTTAAATGCAAGACATGCTGATACTAGCGAGACACACAATGTTACAGAATGAGTTGGCCTCAATCTACAGTGGACAGAAAGATGCACCTTCAAGATTTTTTATTATGTGTAATCTGCAAAATATATTGAAATGTTCAAGATATTATTCAGTTACTGTGTTTTGTTCCCATGTCTTGGAGTCAGAGGTTATTATAATTACAGTCAACCTTTCCAAATCAACAATAATTAAAGTTGTTAGTCATAAGATCAAACAGCCTCATAATATTTCCCTTGTTTAATTCAGCAGCTTGCAGGAACGCTATGCATAAAGCCAGATTTCAAATAAGAGCAAGCTTGAATTGTGTAAGTATTTAGTGGGGAAACCTCAATGCAAATACACGAGCACGAAAGGGAGTGTTACTATGCTATCGGAGGTGCTACCTTTCAATTAAAATATTAACCCGAAATCCTACTTGACTGCTTAATTCAATATGATAAACCTATCGGAGCATGGAATTCTGCCCAATATCCATCCCTTAAATAACCTCTCAAAAAAGATTACCGATCATTACCAAAATGCTGTTTGTGGGAGCTTGCTGTGGACATATGGGTTGCAATGGTCCCAGTGTAGCAAACCTGTACACCTCTAAAGAACTTCAATGGCCATAAAGCACTTTGAGACATCAAAGTGTGTGAAAATAGCTTTATAAATGTAAATCTCTCTCAAACAAACCAATCCTACTGTCTGCTTAGAAATGGATTGCAGTCACCTGAAAAAGCTTCAAAATTAGATAAGTTTTGTTACCTTGGAAGGGATGTGGCATCATATTTAGTACTGATCCCTAATTTCCCTCGGTAAGAAGTGGACAGCTGCCTTATTAAATCACTGAAGTCCCTGGGTGTAACTGCAGCCACGGTATTAGGAAGCAATTATCAGCATTTTGAGTAAATGACAACAAAGAAACATCAAAATCAATTCTAAATCGAGATGGTGGACACCTTGGAGGAGAACTTGTGGGTTGTGTCCTTATCTTAAGTGGTTAAAGTCATGGATTCAGAAGATTCTGTTGTCAGAGCCTTGGTGGGTTGTTGTAGTGATGGTGCACACTGTTGTCACTGTGTTTCAATGGTAAGGGAATTGAGGGCGGTGGATGAGTTACTAATTAAGCTGTCTGCTTGGTCCTGAATGGTGTCAAACGTCATGAGTGATGTTGGAGTTGCACTCCAAGCAGAGAACATCATATCATACATCTGCCATCTGCCTTGTAAATACTAAACAGATTGTGGCGACAGGAGTCTAGATTAGAGTGGTGCTGGAAAAGCACAGCAGTTCAGGCAGCATCCAAGGAGCAGTAAAATCGACATTTCGGGCAAAAGCCCTTCATCAGGAAGACAGGGGAGTTGAGTTACTTGCACTGGAATTGCCAGCGCATCAACAGTAAGAGGTTCAGTAGTGGTAATGTCACTAAAGGTCAAGAGGTGACAGTGGAACTCTCTCTTATTGGAGATGGCCATTTCCTTGCATTTTTGTAGCACATACGTAACCTGCTACTTTTCAGCCTAAGACAGAATATTGACAGGTCTTACTGCATATAGACAAGCTCTAAGTGGCAATGAACATTGTTGCACATCTGCACTTCTAACCTAATGATGTAAAGGAGGAGCTGAAGACAGTTGGGCCTGGGACACTATCCTGAGGTACTCATGCAGTGATATCCCAGGGCTAAAATTATTAAAAATATGAACATTTGTTGAAGCCAAAGTAGATGCTCTTGGGTACTGCTCACAAAGTCCCAAAAGATTCATTCATGTGTGACAGGAGGTATGGGACTTAAGATTTATAATATAGTTACAACATTAATGCAAGATCACCGTCAATTAAAACTGACATATGAGTCAGAGTGCTTAAACAGGAATATCACATCCACTTGAGGAGGACTGAAGCGAAAAAGATTGAATTCAGCAAGGTTGATTCCTGCACTTCATGGATACCAGATCACGTAATTCATCAACTGGAGGTTTCTCAGCCGGCGGGGGGGGGGGGGGGGGGGGTCAATGTGCCCACCCCAACCCAAGGGGGTGTCATATGCCTACCCCGACCCAGAGTGGGAGGGGGGAATCATACGGCCAGCCTGACCCAGAGGGGGAGGGTGGGGGTCATATGGCCACCCTGACCCAGCGGGGGAGGGTGGGGGTCATATGGCCACCCTGACCCAGCGGGGGAGGGTGGGGGTCATATGGCCACCCTGACCCAGAATGGGAGGGGGGTCATATACCCACCCCAACCCAGCAAGGGAGGGTGGGGGTCATATGCCCACCCTGACCCAGAGGGAGCAACATGTGCCAGGAGAGGGGCATACGCCCAGCCCAGCCCAACCCAACGCAGAGGAGGAAGTAGGGTGATCTGTCCACACCGACCCGGGGGGGGGGGGGGGGGCATGTGCCCACCATGACCCTGAGGGGAGGGGTCAGGTGCCCACCCTGAAGAGTGGAATGTTGGGTAATGCCCCGCCCGCGCATGCTCACCTTCCCCTTCAGGTCCAGCACATAAACGGCCGAGGCCGACATCTTCCCGCTTGCCACCACCTCCTCCTCACTCCCTTCGGTCTGTCGCGGCTATACCGGGCGGGCGAGCTGGCGCTCTCTCTCTGTGCCGGCAAAACCAAACTAAAAGGGAACTCACACCCCGTTACAACCCGCTATCCTAGCCGCAGCGTCACCATAACAGTAGCGTCACTTCCGTGCACCCGCCAACATCGCACGCTCCAATTGGCCTGCTGTCCCGGTGAAGCCGCTCGGGAGCCCGCCCGCCCGCGCGCGAGCCCCGGTCACGTGCCTCGGCCGCTTAACCGTCTTCAAGGGGTCATCCATCAGCGAGACGCTATCTGAGCCTGAGTAAGGAAGCTCCTCAGGAACGGACATGGATGCTCTGGATGGAATTGCACTGCACTGCCAGGCCAGGGTTGGGCATGAGAACAGGTGCCTGGTGCTAGTGTTCTGAGAGAGGTGGTATAAATGATGGCTCTCTGCGACCTGGTGGTTAGTATTGCTGCCAGGGACCTGGGTTCGAATCCAACTCAGGCAACTGTCTGTGTGTGCCGGTTTTATACATGTCTGCATGGTTTCCTTTGGTTTACTCCCACAGTCCAAAGATGTACTACTTGGGTGGATTGGCGATGTTAATATTGCCCATAGTGTCCAGGGATGTATTGGCTAAGTGGTTCAGCCATGCATGGGATGTCCTGGAGAGAGTTGACGTGGACCTGTTGGGCCAAATAGCCTGTTTCCATACTGTAGGGATTCTATGAATGCAGAGGTTGATGAAACAGGACAAGACCCAAGACAGAGGGCAAAAGTGTGGCTAATGAATTGAACACATCAGAAGGCTCTGCCCACTGCACTGAGGTGGAAGGTCCTGGTTTAGGATAAAGGGAGACATATCAGAAATATGATTATGTATAGTTTGCAGGAAGTGGGTTGTAAGGAAGTGTTGTTGAGGTAACTGTGGAAGTTAGTGGACTTGGAGTGTATAGTCAGTGGTCGACCCACTCTGGAAATGAAGAATAGTCTGTAAAGGGAATGGAAGAAGCAGGAAGGAATGAGGTGATGGTGAGAGAAGTCAGCAAGTTGGAAAGTCAATTAAACCTTCACATTCATGATGGGAACATCAATAGAGTGCCCAAAATTATACTGTTCTACCTGGGGTGGATTCAGTACCTGCCATTTTGTACAGTCATACAGCAGAGAAACAGATCCTTCAGTGGAGTCACCCCACTGGACACACAGCAGATAATTTACTCAATTTGCATTACTATAACAACAATATGGTACTGGTCAGATAATTCTAGTTAAATCGCACTTTCCCACTGACTTGCAAATCCTTTAATATTCTAATGAGTCTAATGTCACACCCTTCACTCTTTTCAACCTACCTACTTTAATTCTACCCCCCGACTCACCATAGCCTTTGAACTTTTAAAAGTTGATTGGGGGCAGATGTTCACAGGTAACGGTACAGCTGGAAAATGGGAAGCCTTACAAAATTAGATAATGACAGTCCAGAGACAATATATTCCTGTTGCTTGAAAGGCAAGGCTGGTAGTTGTAGGAAATGCTGGATGACTAGAGAAATTGAGATTTTGGTAAGGAAAAAGAAGGAAGCATATGTCAGGTATAGACAGGAGACAAATCCTTAGAAAAGGATAAAGGCAGTAGGAGTTTACTTAAGAGGGAAATCAGTAGGGCAAAAAGAGTATATGAGAAAGCTTTGGCAAATATGGTTTAGGAGAATCCAAAGGGATTTTATAAATATATTAAGGCCAAAAGGGTAACTAGGGAGAGAATGAGGCCCCTGAAAGATCAGCAAGCCAGCCGATGTGTGGAACCACAGGAGATGATTCTCCCCGTGTCTGCGTGGGTTTCCTCCGGGTGCTCCGGTTTCCTCCCACAGTCCAAAGATGTGCAGGTCAGGTGAATTGGTCATGCTAAATTGCCCGTATTGTTAGGTAGGGGTATGGGTGGGTTGCGCTTCGGCGGGTCGGTGTGGACTTGTTGGGCCGAAGGGCCTGTTTCCACACTGTAAGTAATCTAATCTAAATGATGGATATACTAAATGAGTGTTTGGCATCAGTGTTCACTGTGAAGAAGAACATGGACAATATAGAATGTGGGAAAATAGATGGTGACATCTTGAAAATGTTCATGTTACAGAGGAGGAGGTGCTAGATGTCTTTATGCATAAAGGTGGATAGTTCCACAAGACCTGATCAGGTGTATCCTAGAACTCTCTAGGAAGCGAGGGAAGTGATTTCTGTGCCCCTTGCTGAGATATTTGTATCGTCGATAGTCACAGGTGAGGTGCCGGAAGACTGGAGTTGGCTAACATATAGAATAGAATAGATTAGATTAGATTACTTACAGGCCCTTCGGCCCAACAAGTCCACACTGACCCGCCGAAGCGCAACCCACCCATACCCCTACATTTACCCCTTATCTAACACTATGGGCAATTTAGCATGGCCAATTCACCTATCCCGCACATCTTTGGACTGTGGGAGGAAACTGGAGCATCCGGAGGAAATCCACGCAGACACGGGGAGAACGTGCAAACTCCACACAGTCAGTCGCCTGAGGTGGGAAATGAACATGGTGTCCCTGTTTAAGAAAGGTGGTAAGGAAAAGCCAGGGAGCTATAGACCAGTGAGCCTGACATTGGTGTCAGGAGGTTGTTGGAGGGAATCCTGAGGAACAAAATTTCCATGCATTTGAAAGGCAAGGACTGACTAGGGATAGTCAACATGGCTTTATCCCTGGGAAATCATGTCTAATGAACTTGAATGAGGTTTTTGAAGAGGATTGATGAGGGCAGAGTGGTGGACATCATCTATATGGACATTTGGTAAGGTGTTCAACAAAGTTCCCTGTGGTAGACTGGGTAGCATGGTTAGATCTCATGGAATTCCGGGAGAACTAGCCAGTTGGATACAGAACTGGCTCAAAGGTAGAAGACAGGATGGTGGTGGAGGGTTGTTTTTCAGACTGGATGCTTGTGACCAGTGAAGTGCCACAAGGATCTGTGCTGGGTCCACTACTTTTCATTATTTATATAAATAATTTGGATATGAACATTGGAGGTATAGTTAGTAAGTTTGCAGATGACACCAAAATTGAAGGTGTATTCGACAGCTGGATGGGTATACAAATCAGAAGGGTTTAGAGGGATATGGACCAAGTGGGACTAGATTAGGTTAGAATGTCTGGTCGGCACAGATTAGTTCAACCAAAAGTACTGTACATCTCTATGACTCTCTATATTTATATTTAAATAGTGCCTACTGTTACGGTAAGGTGAGAAGAGGTAGAATCAGCTCCCTTTCAAACTCCTCAGTTGGCCACAATACACATTTAATAATCTTTTTTAGACTCAAGGATAACCCTCTCTGAAACAAAAATGTACTTATCACTGTCTGCTGTATCAGTAAGAAGACAATTATGAGGTTTCCTTGTGTAAAAGAAAGAGCAATTTTATTATCTACCTACCTTGAGAAAAGTAATAACGATGCAGTGTCAAGCACACATACACACAAGTCCAAAGTTAAAAAAGGAATGCTTCTATCACAAAATGAAGATTAAATGCTGGCTTTTGTATTTCAATGTCTCACTTCATTATTTCCAAACTGGATCATTTCAGCTGAAGTTTTTCTTTGCCAATACATGAAATTTATTATCCAAGTATAATCAAAATAGGAGACAAGGGTTTCTTCATGGCTGGCTTGGTGGGCTAGTTTTCATGTCAGAGAGCTGTACAGCACAGATACAGACCCTTTGATCCAATCTGTCCAGGCCGACCATGTAGTTACTTAATGTCTGCTGTATTAGTAAGAAGGAGAAAGTGAGGACTACAGATGCTGGAAATCAGAGTCAAGAGTGTGGTGCTGGAAAAGCACTTGCAGGTCGGGCAGTATTCGAGGAGCAGGGAACTGATGAAGGCCTTCTGCCCAAAACGTAGATTCCCCTGCTCCTTGGATGCCGCCTGACCTGCTGTGCTTTTCCTGCACCACACTCTCAACTCTGTATCAGTAAGAAGACAGTTAAGAGGTTTACATTTGTAAAAGAAAGAGCAATTTTATTGTCTGCCTGCCTTGAGAAAACTTAGAAAAGACACAATCCTAAATTAATCTACACCATTTGCCAGCACTTGGCAAATCTTAAAGAACTCAATAAGATTTATGAGGCACGACTTGCTCTTCACAAAACTATGTTGACTATTCCTAATCAACTTATTCCTCTCTAGATGATGATAAATCCTATCTCTTATAACCTTTGCCAACACTTTATCCACAACTGAAGTTAGACTCACTAGTCTATAATTAACAGGCTTGTCTCTACTCCCCTTCTTGAACAAGCGTTTGCTATCCTCTAATCTTCTGGCATTATTCCTGTAGACAATGACAACATAAAGATCAAAGCCAAGGGCTCTGCAATCTCCTCCCTAGCTTCCTAGAGAATCATCGGATAAATCCCATCTGGCCCAGGGGACTTATCTATTTTAACACTCTCCAGAATTGCTAACATCTCCTTGTGAACCTCAATCTCGTCTAGTCTAGTAGCCTGTATCTCAGTATTCTCCTTGACAACATTGTCTTTTTCCAGTGTGAATACAGAAAAATATTCATTTAGCGCTTCCCCTATCTAGACTCGTAGAGATGTACAGCACGGAATCAGACCCTTTGGTCCAACTTGTCCGTGCCGACCAGAATATCCCAACCTAATCTAGTCCCATTTGCCAGCACTTGGCCCATGTCCCTCTAAACTCTTCCTATTTATATACTCATCCAGATGTCTTTTAAGTATTGTAATTGTTCCAGCCTCCACCACTTCCTCTGGCAGCTCTTCCAAATACACATCACCCTTGCGTGAAAAGATTGCCCCTTAGGTCCCTTTTAAATCTTTCCTCGTTCACCCTAAATCTTTGCCCTCTAGTTCTGGACTCCACCACCACAGGGAAAATACCTTGTCTATTTATCCCATCCACGCCTCTCTTGATTTTATAAACCTCTTTGAAGTTACCCCTCAGCCTTCGACGCTCCAGGGAAAACAGCCCCAGCCTATTCAGCCTCTCACTATAGCACAAATCTTCCAACGCCAGTAAAATCCTTGTAAACCTTTTCTGAACCCTTTCAAGTTTCACAACATCATTCCGATAGGATGAAGAGCAGAACTGCATACAATATTCCAAAAGTGGCCTAACCAACATCCTGTACAGCTGAAACATGACCTCTCAACTCCTATACTCAATGCTTTGACCAATAAGGAAAAGCATACCAAACACCTTCTTCACTATCGCACCTGCGGCTCCACTTTCAAGGAACTATGAACCTGCACTCCAAGGTCTCTTTGTTTAGCAACATTCCCCAGGACCTTAACATTAAGTGTATAACTCCTGTCCTGATTTACCTTTCCACGATGCAGAGTGTCACATTTTTCTACATTAAATTCCATCTGCCAGTTCTCAGCCCATTCGCCCATTTGACCAAGATCCTGTTGTACTCTGAGGTAACATTCTTTGCTGTCCATTATATCTCCAATTTTGATGTCATCTTCAAACTTCCTAACTATGCTCACATTCAAATCATTTATATAAATGACAAAAGATAGTGGACCCAGAACTGATCCTTGTGGCACACCACTGGTCACAGGCCTCCAGTCTGAAAAGCAACCCTCCACCACCACCCTTTGTCTTCTACCTCCAAGCCAGTCCTGTATTCAAATGGTGAGTTCTTCTCCATGTGATCCAACTTGCTAACCAGTCTACAATAAGGAACCTTGTCGAACGTCTTACTGAAGTCCATATAGATCACATCCACTGATCTACCCTCATCAATCCTTTTTGTTATTTCTTCAAAAATCTCAGTCAAGTTCATGAGATGTGATTTCCCACCCTCGGGGTCATGTTAATTGTCCCTGGTCAGTCCTTGCCTTTCCAAATATCATTTGATCAAATGTAAATTCTAGATCAGATGATCTTGTTTATTCCCCATTTCATGAAGATTAGAATCTAAGTGGTCAGCTGATTATTGCAGCCATTTACATCAGCGTTTTGTTGTCTTATTAAAACCAGTTCCTTTCATGGAACTCCCAGGTGTTAAAATATTAAAAGAAATTCCACAAACTCATCATCTTTGGAGGGAATAAATACCTTCTCAGTTCTGATTTAAGTATGTGACTACTTATTCTGAGATAGCGCACTCTTGTCCTAGATTCTCCCAGAAGTAACTTCTCTGCATCTACCCTGTAAAGGTTCCTAAGAATCTTGTATGTTTCAAGAAGGTTACCTCTCATTCTTCTAAATTCCAGTGAGTACAGGCAGAACCCACTCAACCTCTCCTCATTAAACAGTCTCTGATATTAGTCGAGTGAACCTTCTCTGGACTGTCTTCAATGCCAGTGTATCTTTTCTTAGATAAGGGGCCGAAAACTATTCACAGTATTCTAGCAAAACCTCCCTAATTAAGAAAAAACAAAGACCTGTAGATGCTGAAAATCAGAAACGAAAACAGTAATTGCTGGGAAAGCTCAGCAGGTCTGGCAGCTTGTGTGAAGGGAAAGCAGAGTTAATACTTCAGGTCTGGTGACACTTCTTCAAAACTGATTGGAGCGAGGAAAGGGTGGATATATATGCTGAAGATAGGGAGAGAGGAGGAGTTAAAAAATAGATGCAGATCGAGCCCAAAGAGAGAGAGAGAAAACAACAGTTGGACAAAGGAGGGGGTAACGATCAGCCTGGGAGGATCAATTGGTGCTAATGGGGTCCTTTAGTAGTTGACAATGGGATGGTTGTGGTAGCAGTCCATATGATGACAAGGTCTGGTGTGTGGGGCTTGGGGTATGGACACAGGAGAAGGTGCTCAGGCCTCAAAACTATTGAACTGAATATTGAGGCCCATAGACTGCAGAATCCCAAGTGGAAAATGAGATGCTGTTCTACCTATTCCATTCTCTTTGAAATAAAGGTCAACTGTCAATTTGCTTTCTTTATTACTCACTGAATTTGGATGCTGTTGCTGTGACCTAACAATGCATCAAGATAACCACATCAAAAGTTTCCAGATCAGTGTCTTGTAGCAGTAGTGACGGAGACGGGTGTAAATTTAGTGACTGACAGGGCCCTGGATTTTCTTTGCCTATTTTCAAATATGCTGACCAATGTTGTCAAACTTTAATCATAACGAACTGGAAGTTACTAAGCTGTTTTATTGTTTTGGTTCTGGGGTTGTATTCGTTTCCAAGTGTTAACATGCTCATAGAATCCCTAAACTGGCCATTTGACCCAACAAGTCCACACCAACTCTCTGAGTATCCCACCCAGACCCATTCCCCTGACTTTACATTTCCCCTGACTAATACACCTAACCTACACATCCCTGAACCTATTATGGGAAATTTAGCATGGCCAATTCAACTAACCTGCACATCTTTGTGATTGTGGGAGGAAACCCACACAGACACGGAGAATTTGCAAACTCCACACGGACAGTCACCCAAGACTGGAATTGAACCCACACCTCTGGCGCTGTGAGGCAGCAATGCTAACCACTGTGCTGCTTAATGGTGTTGTTTTGGAAAGTAGTTTAAAATCACTGGTTTAACACATCCTCTGACTCCCAATCATCAATGCCACAGGAGGTCAACTTATTCACAATGATAAATAATCATGAGCCAGGCTTTGCTCAGACCCGTGGTGTCTACCAATTCCCTCGAGCTGTTCAGGGAGAGGTGGGCACTGCGGGAGTGGAGTGCTTTATTTCTCCCTCCAACTTTATTTTGATTTAATCCCTGCCTTTCCCTTCACTGTTTTTGATCACACAGCATTGTTTTCTGATGAGAAGAGCATTGCTTGTCACTGGCCGCCCTTGTGTTTGCTTTCTTCCTGCTAGTGGAAATTGAGTAAAAATTTGTCCACCTGTTGTGTTTCACTGTGTCTCACACACACAACATGGGTGCTGGGGAAAATATAAGCACTACCGCAGTTAGGTGGCAGTGTGGAGGTAAAAAGTAATAAAAATTAACCAGGAGATTTAGAATCCCCTCAGATTAGACTGACTCTATGCTGGCTGGACCACAGTTAGCGTGTTCCTGCCAGACCTATTGGTTTCTGCTTTTTTTTGGAGAAAAATAAAAAATATAATACCATAAGACATAGGAGCAGAAATTCGGCCATTCAGCCCACCAGGTCTGCTCCACCATCAGTCATGCCTGATAAGTTTCTCAACCCCATTCTCCTGCTTTCTCCCCATAGCCCTTGATCTCCTTGACAATCAAAAATCTATCTATCCCTATCTTGAATATACTCAATGGGCTGGCCCCCACAGCCTTCTGTGGCAGTAAATTCTATAGATACACCACTCTCTGGCTGAAGAAGTTTCTCCTTATCTCTGTTCTAAAGAATCTTCCCTTTAAGGCTGTGTCCTTGAGTCCTAGTCTCTCCTGCCAATGGAAATGTCTTCCCAATGTCCACACTGTCCAGGCTGTACAATATTCTGTAAGTCTCAATTAGATCCCCCTCATCCTTCTAAATTCCATCAAGTACAGACCCAGAGTCCTCAAATGTTCATCATGGATTAAGCCTTTCATTCCTGAGTTCATTCTCGTGAACCTCCTCTGAACCCACTCCAAGGCCAGTACATCCTTCCTGAGGTGTGGGGCCCAAAATTACTCACAATACTCTACATCTGGTCTGACCAGAGCATTATAAAGCCTCAGAAGTACATCCCTACTTTTATATTATAGTCCTCTCGAAGTAAATACCTACACTGTATTTACCTTTCTAACTACTGACTAATCCTACAAGTTTAGCTTAAGAGAATCCTGGACCAGAACACTCAAGTCTCTTTGTACTTCAGATTTCTGAATTTTCTCCCCATTTAGAAAACAGCCATGCCTCTATTCTACTTACCAAAGTGTATGACCCCACTTTTCCTATGTTGTACTCCATATGCCACTTTGCCCACTCTCCTAACCTGTCTAAATTCTGCAGACTCCCTGCCTCCTCAATACTACCTGTCTCTCCACCTATCTTTGTATTATTTGCAAATGTAGCTAGAATGCCCTCAGTTCCTTCATCTAAATCATTAAACGTATGAAGTGAAAAGTTGTCATTCCAACAGTGACCCTTGTGGAACACCACTAGTCACTGGCTGCATCCTGAGAAGGACTCTTTTATCCCCACTCTCTGCCAGACAGCCATGCTAGCACCTTGCCGCTAACATCACAGGCCCATATCTTCCTCAACAGAGACAAACAGGAGGCTGGAAGAACACAGCAAGCCAGGCAGCATAAGGAGGTGGAGAAGTTGACGTTTCCGGATGTAACCCTTCTTATCTTCTCAGCAGCCTTCTGTGCGGCACCTTGTCAAAGGCCTTCTGGAAGTCCAGATCGATAACATCCATTGGCTCTTCTTAGTAACCTGTTCATTACCTCCTCAAAGAATTCTAACAGATTTGTCAGGCATGACTTCCCCTTGATGAAACCATGCTGACTCAGCCCTATTTTACAATGCATTTCCAAGTTTTCAGAAATCTCATCCTTCACAATGGGCTCCAAACTCTTACCCATGACTGAGGTCAAGCTAATCGGTCTGTGATTTCCCATCCCAACCTTTCTCCCTTTTTAAAATATTGTGGACCTGTTATTTTGACAGAAATATTCTGATAAATATTTGTCGTCCAATTAGTTGCTAGAGAGCTGTGCAGCATTTTGAGATGGAACCCGTATAGTGTTAGCTGCACCCCAAAATCAATCTGAAAACTGCAATCATACATGGCTAATAACAAGAGGCTATACCAAGATCATAATTAGTAAATCCAGTAGGGAATTCAAAAGAAATGTATTATCCATTGGTGAACATGTGGAACTCCCTATAATGTGTGTAATTGAATTGAATAGAGCAGAGGTCTTTAACAGAACAGGTAAGTACATTAACAGAGAAAGGAATAGAAAGCTGTAACAGAAATTGCTGGAGAAAGTTCTGAAGAAGGGTCGCTATATTGAAAATATTGACTCTGCTTTCTCTCCATAGAAAGTTCTGGAGAACATTAATTCTGTTTTTCCCTCCACAGATGGTGCCAGACCTGCACAGTTTTTGTTTCAGACCTTCAGTAGCCACAGTTCTTTGTTTTCAGTACTTGTACCTACCCCAGACTGTGCAGGAGCTGTCAGTTTACAGCAACTCCTGGACAAAGCATACACAGCTACCACATTGTAGACTGCGGTCACTTTGACCTTAGAGCACTTTTTAACATTACATTGCACTCAATCCAAATCTGCCCATCAATTTCCACGGGTGATTCGTGAATGCTTGTAAGGAAAATTGAAATTAATTACAAGCCAGCTTTCTGACCTTTGAAACTGAGCATGTGTTATGTTAATTGCCATTTAACATTTCAAGCAGATCAGCCTGCATTTAAAGGCAGAATTATCCTTCAGCTTGATATGTAAATTTGCTGAGCCACATCATGGGAAAAGTTTGAAATTTCTTTGAGCTGAGCATGAACTGGACAGGAGCTGACAGAGGAACAGGAGTAGGCCATTCAGTCCCTCAAGTTTGTTCCGCCATTCCATAAGATAATGTCTGATCTGTCGCCTAACTTTGCATACCTACCTTTGGCCCATATCCCTTAATACCCTCTCTTAACAAAAATTTACCCACCTTAGATTTAAAATTAACCACTGACCTTCCATCCACTGCACTTTGTGGAAGGAGTTCCAAACATCTACCAGTGATTATGTGAAGAAGTGCTTCTTAACATCTCTCCTGAATGATCCAGCCCTAATTCTCAGGTACGCTCCCAAGTTCTAACTCACAACTATTTATGATTTATCTTTATCAACCTTGTCTTTTCCTGTTAACATGCTTCTAACTTCAAGAGAAAACAAACCTAATTCGTATAATCTCTCCTCATAACTTAACCCCTGAAGGCCAAGTATCATTCATGTAAACCCATGCTATACTCCCTCAATGGTCAATAAATCCTTCCTAAGGTGTGGTGCCCAGATCTGCTCTCAGTGCTGAGTAGGATCTGACCAGGGTTTTGTATAACTGGAGCATAACTTGTCCATTCTTGGACTCCATTCTCTAGATAAAAAAGCCAGTATTCCATTAGCTTTTTGATTATTTTCAATAGCATCAGCCTCCCTGCAATTGTCCTGTGTTAGTAAGGATATATGCCAGTGTGCCTCCTAAAGGATGCTGTTGAAGAGACCTCAGCAGATTTGTCTACATTCAAGAAACTTTTGGGAAGGTGAGCACCAGCAAAGCAAAGCATTTACATAAAATTTCATAGACTTGGGATGTCCCAAATCAATTTACAGCAATAAATTACTTGTGACATAATGTCACTATTGTAAATGAAAGCCAACAAGACAGCCCATTTGTACAGGCTCCCAAATTGCAAATGAATGATTGACCAAACAACCCGATTTTGATTACTGGTTCAAGATTGTATATGGTCCACAATATTCAATTGTAGTGTTTAAAAGGGAATTGCAGCTCTTGTGGTACAGTGGTAGTGACCCTCCCTCTCAGCCAGGAGACCTGGATTCAAGTCCCACCTGCCAGGTGTGTAATAAAATCCCTCAACAGGTTGATTGTAGAATAACTAAAAAGGGCTTTGGATCATTATCTGAGTAGGAAAAACCTGCAAGGTCATGTGGAAAAAATTGGGGTCTCGGACTGGGGGAGTTGTTCTTGCAGAGGACAATCTTAGCAAAGACAGGTTGAACGGCCTCCTTCAGTGCTGTAATCATTCAGTGGCACTGGGACAACTTCCCTGCTACTCTTTGAAACTATAGTAGACAAGCAGGAGGCTGGAAGAACACAGCTAGCCAGGCAACATCAGGAATTGAAGAAGTCAACATTTCGGATATAACCCTTCTTCTGGAATGGAGGTGGGGGTCAGGGGAGCTGCAGATGAAAGAGGGAGGATTTTGGGTGGGGAGAGGGGTGGAGTGGTGAGGTAGGGAGAGGCAAAGACAGGTGGTGGGAGTGACCTGGTTGGTCGATGGGAGGAATGAATCCAGTTGGTAGCTGGAAGCAAGGGTCAGATGGAGGGATGGAAGGAAGGAGGCGGGACTGGAAACGGAGTCCAGAGATGAGTGGGAAGGTTATTTGAAATTGGAGAACTCTATGTTGAGCCCTCTGGGCTGTAGGCTACTCAAGTGGAAGATGAGGTGTTGTTCCTCCAACTTGTGGTCTGATTCACTGTAGCACTGGAAGAGGCTGAGGATAGACATGTGAGAAAAGGAATAGGAAGGGGAATTGAAATGGGTTGTGATCAGAAGTTCAGGCTTGGTTGAGATGATTGGTGAAATATTCCCTTAGTTCATGTTTGATGTCAGCAATGTCGGGAAGACCACATCGGGTGCAGCAGATATAGTAAAGTAGGTTGAAGGAGAGGCAGGTGAACCTCTGTTTCCCCTGACTGTTTGGAGTCATGGATGTAAGTGACGTGGGTGATATGCCGGCAGGTTTTGCATCTTTTACAGTTGCAGGGGAAGGTACCGGGGAGATTGGTGGGGAGTGTAGCATGTACTATGGAGTGGTAAAGGGAACAGCCCTTCCAGTCCTTGCCTCCCCCCTTGCTTCCAGCTACCAACCAGATTTATTCCTCCCATTGACCAATCAGATCATACCTATCACAATCTCACCATTCTGCCCCCTTTCCACCCAAACCCTCCCCCTCTTGATCTGCAGCTCTCCCTACACCCACCTCCATTCCTAAAGAAGGGTTGATTTCTTCATGTCCTGATGCTGCCTGGCTTGCTGTGTTGTTCCAGCCTCCTGCTCCTCTACTTAGGATTCCAGCAGCTACAGTTTTTTTTATCTCTAATTCTTTGAAACTCTGGCCATTGGAGCCTGCATGCCTACCTCAGCCAACCTAAAGAGAGATTACCTGTTTCTCTAGACTGAGGAATGAAAGCCCAATTACTCCTGGGCCAAGATGTGAGGCCAGTGAATCGTTTTACCCTGGTTACGGACAACACAGAACAGTACAGCACAGGAACCAACCCTTTTCCCACGATGTTGTCCCAAATACGATGCCAAATTAAACTAATCGCTTCTGCCTGCCAATGGTCCATACCCCTCCATTCCTTGCATATTCATGTGCTTATCTAAGGGCCATTTTTAAGGGGCTTTATCATACCTGCCTCCACCACCAGCCCTGGCAGCACATCCCGGGCATCTACCACTCTCAGCATAGAAAACCTGCCCCTCACATTTCCTTTTAACTTTTCCGCCTCTTACTTTAAATGCATGTCCTCTAATATTAGACATTTCAACCCTGGGAAAAGGATTCTATGCATCCATTCATTGTACAAACATCTATCAAGGAAAGAACATACAGCAATAAACAGTTATACAGATTGTGTGGATGATCTGGCACAAGATGATTGGCTGGATGGTGGCAGGCAAAGGCACTTCAGGTTCCAGAACATTGTTGCCAGAAATTTAAGTTGATTTTAGCGACTTTCATGCCAGACCCCTTATTTGAGAAATTAATTCAATTATTAAGAGCCAAACCCTTTCAGCCTCACTCAAATTTCAATGAGCAAAGTATTTCCAAACCTGACCTAGCATCTCCCATTAAATTCAGATCCCTTGCTAAAGCCCAGTTGCAAATTAACTTATATTTTACTTGCAAAAATTCCTATTTTCATTTGAATCACTTCCCTATAAGGGGCTTGTGCACAGGTCAAACAGATTAATGGGATGGCAGAGTTGCTGACTCGACTGCAGTATTTTAAAAAGGTATCATGTGATGCAATGAAACAGTTCTGTTTTGTGTTTTGAGTTTAGTAAAACAAGGATCCATTATTTACTGAAGTAAAAGAGTGAAGTCACTTCAGAGCAAGAATTGTATAACCATACAATCCCTACAGTACAGAAAGAGGCCATTTGGCCTACTAGTCTGCACTGACTCTCTGAAGATAGACTCATATTCCATCACACAACTCCACATTTGCCATGGCTAATTCACCTAGTATGCACATGCTTGGACAATTTAACATGGTCAATCCTCCTAATCTGCACATCTTTGGAACACCCAGAAGAAACCCACGCCGACACAGGGAGAACGTGCAAACTCCACACAGACAGTCACCAGAGGCTGGAATCAAGCTCAGATCACTGGTGATGTGAGGCAGCAGTAGTAACCACTGAGTTACCGTGCTGCCCAAATTGTGGCTCTCCAATCTGTGAGGTAGCTCCTATTGATGTCATAATGCAATAAACAGCTGCAGGAGTCAGCCATTTGGCAAACTGAGCCTTTCAACAATAAAGAATCACAAAATCAAAGAATTGTTACAGGGCAGGAGGAGGCCAATAGGCGCATCATGCCTGCAGTGGATCTATTATCTAGTGTCAGTCTCCTGCCTTTCCCCTACATTTCTGTACACTAGTATTATCCAAAGAAATGTTTAATATGGTTGATTACAGTGGAACATGCTGACTATCTACCTCACTTTCCCTCTGCATTGCTTTCCTTTGTGTCCAATAATTCAATCGATCTGTATCATGAATATGCTCAATGACTGAGTGTCCACAAAACTACAGATTTCCAATTCTGCAAAGCCATTTCTCCAATACCAAATAGGCCGCTCAATTTCTTAATTGTGCTCCATCATTCAATAAGAATTGATCTGATCATGGCTTCAACTCCACTTAGACTTATTTGAATCTTATCCCAGAACATGCCATAGGATGATAGGACAGTCAATTTGTGCATTGGAAACTGCCATAGACAGTAATGAGATAAATGACAAACATTGTCTGACTTTTTTTGATTATGTTTATTCAGAGAGTTTTGGCTAGAACATCAGGAATGAAACCTTGCTTTGAATAGAACTGTGCGATCTTCAAAGCCCATCAAGAAGGTTGGCCAGCCTTTGTTTGACATGTCATCTGTCAGACATTACATGTCAGTGCAGAATAGCTATTTATAGACTCCCCAACACCATGGTCATCATATCTCCCTGATAGTATTTCCAGTTGAGATTCAGAAGATTATTGATTCCAGTGCCATTCCAAGATCTTGAGTTCATAATGCAGACTAACATTCCAGTATATTACTTGCTCCAGTATACTCCAGTACTGTCTTGTCAGGAGTACCATCTTAAACATGAGTCATAAGGTATAGAAGCCTCTTGATCTCACAAATGGATGTTCAATATCTCACAGTGCTCTTCCAAAAGCAAGGAGATTCACCTATAGTTCTAACTCAACATCACTAAAAAATAAGGGCTTATGCTCGAAACGTCGAATTCTCTATTCCTAAGATGCTGCCTGATTCCTGATGAAGGGCTTATGCTCGAAACGTCGAATTCTCTATTCCTGAGATGCTGCCTGGCCTGCTGTGCTTTGACCAGCAACACATTTGCAGCTGTGATCTCCAGCATCTGCAGACCTCATTTTTTACTATCACTAAAAAATAGACCATCATTGCTAACTATTTCACCACAAGAGAAGTAAGCCATCTGGCTCATCAAGCCTGTGCTATCTTTCAACTTGATCTTGGCTGACCTTGGGATTCAACTCCACTTTCCTGCCCATTCCTCAAATTCCTCAATTTGCTAAGAGATTGAAATCTACACAACCCAGCCAGGTGGAGCATCCACAACTCTCTCACATTCCATAGATTCACAGGCCTTTGAGCGAAGACATTTCTCCTTAGCTCAATCCTACCCTAAAGCTGTGCCGATGTGTTTTAGAAACAATTCCTCAGCACCATTCCATCAAACTTCTTCAGAATTGTGTTTGTCTCAATGATTTGTATGTCATATTTCGATCTTCTAAATCCTGATTACTGTTCATGGGAATACTGTTTGCACAACCTGACAGCTGTGTTCTCTGACATTATATCAGGGAATACACTTCAAAAGATGTTACAGGCATATTGAGATCAATTCTGCTCCAATATCTCCAATCACAGGATAAGATTGATTAACATTGTAAAGGAAATCCATGAAAGGATTTATTTTCTTAGAGTTATATAGTCTTACAGAACAGAAAGACACCCTTTGGCTCATCGTGTCCACACCTGTCATCAAGTACCTAACTACTCCAACCCCATTTTCCAGCACTTGGCCCACAGCATTGTATGCTACGGCATTTAAAGTGCTCATCTAAATACTTCCTCCATATCTTGAGGTTTCCTACCTCTACCACTCTTTTCATGCAGTCGGTTCCAGATCTCATCCCCTTAGGATTTTCTTAAATTGCCTCTCAACCTTCCACCCCTCACTTTAAATCTGTGCCATAACTCCTCCCCCCTCAGTTATTCACCCTTCCATTTAAAGGCCAATTTTCCCCCATCTACTTTGCCTATGCCCCTCATAACTTCAGTCTTCTCTTTGCTGCAAAAACAGCCCGAATCTCTCTTCATAGCTGAATTGCTCAAGCCCAAATAATGTCCTGGTGAATCTCTTTGGCGCTCTCTCTGACACAATCATAACTTTCCCATAATGTGGCAACTAGAACTACACACAGTACTCCAGCTGTGACCTAACTAATGTTGTATACAGCTCCATCATAAACTCCTTATTCTTGAATTTGATGCTTTGCATCTGTAAGTGAGACTAATTTACATTCTTCAGAACTTTTTCAAAAGCTCCCTACACCAGATACTGGACTTACTAGGCTGTGATTATCCCAACTACTATTCTTGAATAATGGAACATGAGCAGTCCTCCGATCTTCTGGAACCCCTCTTCAAAAATTAAGTGTCAGGGTCCTGCAACCTCCTTGTCCTCCCACAGCAGCCTGGGATATATCTCACTTTGGCTTGGGGATTTATCCAATTTTAAGCCCATTAAAACTCACATTGCCTCCACCCTCTCGATTGTAATTTGTTCAAATATACAACAGTCCTCCTCCCTGATTTCAATGCATTCACCATGCTTCCCTGTAGCAAAGTATTCGTTTAAAACCTCAGCTACATCTTCCAGCTCCACACACAGTTTGCTACTTTGATCCCTAATGAGCCTCATTCCTTCCCTGGTCACTATCTTGCCCAATATATAATTATAAAATATCTTTAGATCTTCCTTTATTTAACCCACCAATGCTTTCTCATGCCTCTTATTCACTTCCTTAATTTGTTTTTTTTAAGAAACGCCCTCTAGGGCCTCCAGTGTATCTATCCTCAGTATCTACCAAAAGCTTCCCTATCTCCCAAGTCTATACATTCCCCGACATCCGTGGTTCTCTGATTTTGTTGGTCCCACCTTTCACCTTTATGAAAACAACTTACCGACCTGTACACTGCAGAAGCTGAGTGCCAGCTCTCTGTTACCTCCTCCTATCCCCCCCGGACAATAAGCCCATCATCAAACATTGGACTATCTGTCCACAAAAGTCACTAACCTCATTTCATTTGGTGATGACCTCCATAATGCGTCCAAGTTTATCATCCCCTAACCCCACATAGCCTGTTTCTCCCTCCTTCCCGAAATAGGACTATCCAGGCAGAATAGGACTACCCTTGTTTCTGCCTGCTCCTGCCCCACAGAAGCCATCTCTTCCTACCTCAAATTGATTTTTTTCTCCCCCTTGTCTTACATCCACACTTACATCCACAATTCTTCTAATGCTTCATGTCTGTTTCAGAATTGTCAGTTCACAGGCTCCAGCCGCCTCCTCTTCATCATGGATGTGCAATCCCTTTACACTGAGATAGTGCAGATACTGGAGAGTCAGAGAGCATAAACATGTCCATCCCCCCATGTGATGTTCTCAGGACCCTCCACTTCTTCCTGGAAAAAAAGGCCTGAACCATCCCCATCCACCACAAACAACCCATTGTCAGCCACTAACAATCCCCAATAGCAGCTATCGATTCTCTCAAGCTAATCTTTATCCATCCTTTATCAACTGTTTCGCTCTCTCTCTTTCTCTGGACTCCATCTTCACCTATCATTTACTCTTCCCTTTGCCCCACCTTCAGCATAAATACAAGCTTTTCCTAGCTAAAAATCAATTCTGAAGAAGGGTTACTGGACCCAAAACATTAACTCAGCTTTCTCTCCATGGATGCTGGTCTTCAGTATTATTGCCTGAACATCGTTAGGTCAGAGTTTCTAGTTCCTTCAGCTGCTTCTCAATATCACACAAATTGAATTGAATTGTTTGACTATTGTGATGCTGAAGAACTCAGGAGGAGGCCAAGACAGCCATTTACCCAGTACATCTGGCTGAAAACGGATGCAAACTCCTCAGCCTTTCTTTTGCGTTGATGTCCTGGGCTCTCCCTTTATTGATGGAGATATTTTTAGAGCCTTCTCCTCCTTTAATCATTTACCCATCACCATTCATGACTTGATGTGGCAGGACTGCAGAGCTTAGATCAGATCAGTTGGTTGTAGGATAACTTAGCTCATCAATTGCCATACAAATCATCAAATGTGGTTTGTTGACCAGGTTGACACCTCATTTTTAGGTATGTCTGACGTGTCTTTCTACATGTCTCCTGGAACCAGGGTGATGATAGACTAGGGGAGCTTACAGATGGTGGTTAGAAAAAAACTTTGCTGCTACTAATAGCTTAAAAAGCGATGAGTGGCTAGATCTGTTCAAAATTTGTGCTGTTTAGCACATTGGCCACACATCATGGAGGGTATCCTCAATGTGAAGATGGAACCTTGCCCCCAGAAGGACCGTGCAGTGGCCACTTTTACCAATACTAGACAAACATCTGCCTCTGAAAGACTGGTGACGACAGGATCAAGTACTTCTCTCTTGCTGATTCCACCTCCACCTGTCACAGATCCAGTCAAGCAGTTATATCCCTATAAGACCAGGTTTGTCATTTCAATGTCATTTTCTGTTCTCTGTCTGATATTGGATGGTCCATCCAGACTTCGTTATGGGAAGAAGATGATATCATGTATTTCATGGTTTGTTTGTGGGATCTGCTTTCACAACAGCAGCTGATTTGGGAACACCTCAGACTACATAAAAACAGGTTCTTTCTTTCAAATGATTACTTATAGGCAGAATTTTCCAAGGGTTCCAAAGTCGATGGTTTTAGGTGGTGTGTTACTTTGCGTGCACACATCATTGGTTTAAGATAAGGTCTCTTGCCAGCGAGCAGGAATAACTGCTTGAGGAGCTGGCAGCACTCTACATTCACGTGATGATCAAACATTGCATATCCCCTCATGTTCCATTCTCATTCTGATATTGCAGGCACTCATTCCTGATGAAGGGCTTATGCTCCTGCTCCTCGGCTGGTGCCTGACCTGCTGTGCTTTCCCAGCGCCACACTTTTCAGCTCCTGTTTTGATCATGTCAAACTAATCCTCATCCTCACAGCCCAACCTTAAAGAAGTATAATAAAGAGCTAGATATCAGAGTGTGCTAAAGGACAATTGTGTGTGCAAAATCTTTTCCTGGAAATTATCAGTGCTTTACATAAAGTACAAATATTTTTCTAAGGCAGGAGTGAATGTTAAGAGGTTTTATTTAGCCAGATTTTGAACATCAGGAGGAAGGCACCCTAATGAACAGCAACCAATGAATCTGGCTCAGCCACAGGGCAAGAGCTCAACTGATAGAAATATGTGAAGGAATGTAGTTCAAAGGTACAGCTGACAGTCCAATCATGTTATAGAATGGCATCAACTTTGGTCAGACTCCCAACAATAGAAGGTATATCAATGAGCTCCTTTATAAAATTTCTGTGACATCACAGAAATTCAACAATCACCACTTCCCTCCCTCTGCCCATGAGTTTCCTTTCAGTCATACTCAAAAACAAATTCAAAACTAATTCAATGTTGACTATGGTTGAAAGGGATTGTGTGTTTAAAACAAAAAAAATCTATACCCACCATTTATGCAAGGATCAGCAAGCTGGTTAGCTTCAGATCTGAATGTTGTGATACATTACTGCAGAAAGACACAACTATGCATAAATTAGAGAGAAATAAAGCAATTCTGCCACAGAATAGTTGACGCCTCACTCGAAGTCACATGATCAGCTATTGTTTTTTTTCACAGCATTGCAAACTGTTCTAAAGTTAGAGAATATGTAACCACAAGAATCAGGTCAACAGAAACATTATATTTACTGTTAAACTGTCGAATGAGAGATTAATCTGCAACGGCTCAGGTCTCTTCCTCACAGACCAACTGATACAGACAGCAAATCCATTTTAATTTACTGCAAATACAATGAGTTCAGAAAACAAAAAAATCCCAATAAAAAGATGCCCAAAAGATTTCTGCATCTCATTTCGTCCAGCTGACTTTGGGAATATCATAATGTTCTGTGAGCGTATCCAGATGTCGGTTAAATTCCTGCAAGAAAAGCAAAGTGACAAGTTAGTGTTTTGGATAACAAAACAAACCAACTCGTGCCCAGAGGAGCCACTCAGAGTCTGGCTGGGCTGGGGTATGATGTGGAGATTCAGGGACAGTGGATGGCAGTGCTGGTGGAGGGGATGCTAAAGGGAGTAAATCTGGAATATACAAGAGTCTTCAAAAGGGCACCCCTGCTTCTGGACAGAGCCAGACTCTCAATCAACCCACGACTCGGAACTGAGCTGGTTTTGACCAGCTTTTTGGACTCTTGTAGGCAGTAGATGCCAAGCAGACTCACCCTCATACCCCATCCAGACCCAAAACCCAAGAGTCATAGAGTCGTAGAGATCATCATAGAATCCCTATAGTGTGGAAACAGGCCCTTCGGCCCAACAAGTCCACATCGACCCTCTGAAGAGTAACACACCCAGACCGATTCCCCTATACTTTACCCCTGACTAATGCACCCAACCTACAAAATCCTTGAACAGTGGACAATTTAGCATGACCAATCCACCTAACCTGCACATCTTTGGACAGCGTGGAAACAGACCCTTCGGTCCAATTCATCTATGTGGACAGATATCCTAAATTAATCGAATCCCATTTTCCAGTATTTGCCCCATATCCCTCTGAACCCTTCCTATTCATATACCCATCCAGATGCCTTTTAAATATTGTAATTGTACCAGCCTCCAGTACTTCCTGTGGCAGCTCATTGAAGGTCAAACTGCAACACATACTCCTCTTCATCCAAAACACAATATTTTCTCTCCTCATCCTTAACAATACAACAGAAATGCAGTCAATGTGCACAGATACTATCAAGACAACTCTGCACTGAGCTAATTGCCATCCACGAACTACTTACTCAAAAGATTAAAATGGAAAGCAAAAGCTCAAAACAATCAGTTATCATAAAGTATAATTGTTCAAAGTGATGCTAAACTGAAATTTCCTTTTAGGTAAAAGGAAAGCTACAATTTGGGATGGAGCTGAAGAAAACTTTTACTTGGTTTTTTTAAAAATAAAATACCAGCAGCCATTCTCTTGGCTAATGTTTTGCCGTTTATGGTGCAGGTACAATGTGCAAAAATGCCTCCTTCTGCGTTGTTAACACTCCTGGGAGTCTGTGATTCTACTTAAACTAGTTTCAACAACTGCCTCAAAATTTGTCATCAAGTCAACTGACTATCCTTGAGATGCATTGGCCTTTCTTTCACTGTTATTGGGTCAAAACCCTGGAGCACCATCCCTAACAGCATTATGCGATTAGCTTCACCCCACACACTGACACAGTTCCAGATAGAGGCCAATCAAGCACTTTGCAGGGACAATTAAGAATGGGTGACCTCATCGCCAACTCCCATATCTCAAGAATGAAATCTTCAAACACTAGTTACTTCAAAATTCTGCATTTGCCTTCAAAGAAACTAATTTTATTTACAGGAGCAGGAGAGACGACATTTCGGGCAAAGGCCCTTCATCAGGAATTCGAACCATCAACTCTCCTGCTCCTTGGATGCTGCCTGACCTGCTGTGTATTTCCACCCCACACTCTTTACTCTAATCTCCAGCATCTGCAGTCCTCACCTTCGCCTACTTTTAATTACGGTCATTTTCAAATGACAGGAACAGTTGTGTTAATCAGCATGTTCAGTAAGTAGCTGGTTATGGTTAACTAATTAAAATTGCTAGTTAGTGTGAAGCTGCTCTTCTATTTCCGAGTTGTTGGGGGGGGGGGGGGGGGGGGTGAGGGACAGTATGGGATTACTATAAAACCAGAAGTAAACAAACCATTGTAACTGAACACCAACCTAAATGGAAACTTTCACTTGTTTAGATAATCAGCTCTACTCTGAACAGATTTAACTGTACAGCGATTGAACAATATATTTTTATCAATAAATTATAAAATGCATGTTATATCAGGACAACATGCCCAGGGATGAGAAACTTCCACTGAAAATGGATACTGAACACTAGAGATTTGATTCTTTATTATGTACCTCCAGATCAACTTTGGAAAATAACAAAATCCAAATGTCAATATCACTGACAACTGCTCCAAGCAGTAACTGGGGGCAACTGAGTTTCCAAATGGCTTTTTACTAAAAGGGGAGAATAAAATTGAAATTGGAAGGAATTGGGAGACGTTGGAAATTTCTGTTAAGCGTTCATTCTGGTCAGTACGATGTAGGATAACAGAGTTTACTGTAGGTTCTCAGATATTAGTTAGACTAAAATACAGTAACCTCACATCAAACACCTGATGTTGGGAGACATACTCAAGCATTCATAGAGCAACCTCGAGACCTTCCCATTCACAGGTACTCAAAATCACAGGAGATGGTTTCAGGTGATGAATACTTTAATAAAGTCAGAAGTCAAACGACACCAGGTAATAGTCCAACAGGTTTATTTGAAATCACAAGCTCCTTCGTCACTTGACCGTGCACAAAATGTTAAATCCTCTTGAAGTTCTCTGAAAAACTTGTAAGTCTCATCAGTTTAAGAATAGATTCTATAATAACCAGACTGTTGTTTATTTCCCCACTCCAGAGACTGCACGACAGAGGGAGAAGACACAGTAGATGGTCATACATTACATGAAGCAGCAGGTCATTTCCTTTTAGTTTTTAGTTGTTTGGTTTAGCCACATGTGCAAGGGAAATGTCAGATGATGTAGAACAGCTCAGAAGTGTACTGTCACAGCCACCCCACAGCATGGGGCTCTAACCACCAACTGAACCAGCCTTATTCCAACTCTTTCCAGCTATACAGCGCCATGCAGGGGTAGAAAACAGACACTACAACAATTGCAGAGAACCCCGTAACATTATAGAGATGTACAGCACAGAAACAGACCCTTCGGTCCAAACCATCCATAGAACATAGAATATAGAAAAATACAGCGCAGTACAGGCCCTTCGGCCCTCGATGTTGCGCCGACCCAAGCCCACCTAACCTACACTAGCCCACTATCCTCCATATGCCTATCCAATGCCCATTTAAATGCCCATAAAGAGGGAGAGTACACCACTGTTACTGGCAGGGCATTCCATGAACTCACGACTTGCTGAGTAAAGAATCTAACCCTGACATCTGTCCTATACCTACCTCCCCTTAATTTAAAGCTATGCCCCCCGTAATAGCTGACTCCATACGTGGAAAAAGGTTCTCATGGTCAACCCTATCTAAACCCCTAATCATCTTGTACACTCTATCAAGTCACCCCTAAACCTTCTTTTCTCCAATGAAAACAGCCCCAAGTGCCTCAGCCTTTCCTCATACGATCTTCCTACCATGCCAGGCAACATCCTGGGAAATCTCCTCTGCACCTGTTCCAGTGCCTCCACATCCTTCCTATAGTACGGCGACCAAAACTGCACACAATACTCCAGATGCGGCCGCACCAGAGTCTTATACAACTGCAACATGACCTCAGGACTCTGGAACTCAATTCCTCTACCAATAAAAGCCAGTACGCCATATGCCTTCTTCACTGCACTATTTACCTGGGTGGTAACTTTCAGAGATCTGTGTACATGGACACCAAGATCCCTCTGCTCATCCACACTACCAAGTATCCGACCATTAGCCCAGTACTCCATCTTGTTACTCTTACCAAAGTGAATCACTTCACACTTAGCTACATTGAACTCCATTTGCCACCTTTCTGCCCAGCTCTGCAGCTTATCTATATCCCGCTGTAACCTGCCACATCCTTCCTCACTGTCAACAACTCCACCGACTTTCATATCATCCGCAAACTTGCTCACCCAACCTTCTAGCCCAAAATGACCAACAGCAATGGTCCCAAAACAGATTCTTGCGGAACACCGCCACTAACTGCACTCTAAGATGAACCTTTACCATCAACTACTACCCCCGTCTCCTTCCAGCCAGCCAATTCCTAATCCAAACCTCCAACTCCCCCTCAATGCCATACCTCCCGACTCAGGCGACTGACTGTGTGGAGTTTGCACGTTCTCCCCATGTCTGCATGGGTTTCCTCCGGGTGCTCTGGTTTCCTCCTACAGTCCAAAGATGTGCAGGTCAGGTGAATTGGCCATGCTAAATTGCCCGTAGTGTTAGGTAAGGGGTAAATGTAGGGGTATGGGTGGGTTGCGCTTCGGCGGGTCGGTGTGGACTTGTTGGGCCGAAGGGCCTGTTTCCACACTGTAAGTAATCTAATCTAATCTAACCTCCGTATTTTTTGCAGTAGCCTACCATGGGGAACCTTATCAAATGCCTTACTAAAATCCATATACACCACATCTACCGCTTTACCCTCGTCCACCTCCTTAGTCACCTTCTCAAAGAATTCAATAAGGTTTGTGAGGCATGATCTGCCCTTCACAAAACCATGCTGACTATCCTTGATCACATTATTCCTGTCCAGATGTTCATAAATCCTATCACTTACAATTCTCTCTAAGACTTTGCCCACAACAGAAGTATGACTCACCTGCCTATAGTTACTAGAGTTATCCCTGCTCCCCTTCTTGAACAAGGGGACCACATTTGCTATCCTCCAGTCTTCTGGCACTATTCTTGTAGACAACGAGGACATAAACATCAAGGCCAATGGCTCCGCAATCTCCTCCCTTGCTTCCCAGAGAATCCTAGGATAAATGCCATCAGGCCCAGGAGACTTATCTATTTTCACCCTTTTACAAATTTCCAACACTTCTTCCCTACATACCTCAAAGCCATCCATTCTAATTAATTGTGACTTAATATTCACATCGGCAACAATGTCCTGTTCCTGAATGAATACGGACGAAAAGTATTCATTCAGTGTCTCTCCAATCTCTTCAGCCTCCACGCACAACTTCCCACTACTATCCTTGACTGGACCTATTCCTACCCTAGTCATTCTTTTATTCCTGACATACCTATAAAAAGCCTTTGGGTTTTCCCTAATCCTACCAACCAAGGACTTTTCATGTCCCCTCCTTGATGCTCTTAGCTCTCTCTTCAGATCCTTCCTGGCTACCTTATAACTCTCAATCGCCCTTGAACCTTCACGCCTCATCTTTACATAGGCCGCCCTCTTCCCTTTTACAAGGGATTCCAATTCCTAATTAAATCATGGCTCCCTCACACGACCCTTTCCTCCCTGCCTCACAGGTACATACTTATCAAGGACACCCATTAGCTGTTCCTTGAACAATCTCCACATATCATTTGTGTTCTTCCCATGAAGCCTACTTTTCCAAGCCACGCATCCTAAGTCATGCCTCACCGCATCATAATTTCCCTGTCCCCAGCTATAACTCTTGCCCTGCAGAGCACACCTATCCCTCTCCATCACTAGAGTAAAAGTCACCAATTGTGGTCACTGTCCTCAAAGTGCTCACCTACCTCCAATTCTAACACCTGGCCTGGTTCGTTACCCAGAACCAAATCCAGTATGGCCTCACCTCTTGTTGGCCTGTCTACATATTGTGTCAGGAAACCCTCCTGCACACATTGGACAAACACCGACCCATCTAACGCACTCGAGCTACAGCTTTCCCAGTCAATATCTGGAAAGTTAAAGTCCCCCATAACAACCACCCTATTACTTTCACTCTTCTCCTGAATCATCCTCGCAATCCTTTCTTCTACGTCTCTAGGACTATTAGCAGGCCTGTAGAAAACTCCTAACAGGGTGACCTCACCTTTCCTATTTCTAACCTCAGCCCAAACTACCTCAAATGGCGAGTCTTCATCCATCGTCCTTTCCACCGCTGTAAAACTATCCTTGACAAGCAATGCCACACCTCCCCCTCTTTTACCCCCACCTCTGACACTACTAAAACATTTAAACCCTGGAACGTGCAACAGCCAATCCTGTCCCTGTTCTACCCATGTCTCTGTAATAGCCACAACATCAAAATCCCAGGTACCAACCCACGCTGCAAGTTCACCTACTTTATTTCGTATACTTCTTGCATTGAGGTATACACACTTCAAGCCACCTTCCTGTTTATAGGCACCCTTCTTCGAGATTGATGCCATGTTCCTAACCTCCCTACACTCCAGGTCCTGCACCCTAATGCTACAGTCTAGGTTCCCATGCCCCTGCAGAGTTAGTTTAAACCCCCCCAAAGAGCACTAGCAAACCTCCCCCCAAGGATACTGGTGCCCCTCAGGTTCAGGTGTAGACCATCCTGTTTATAGAGGTCTCACCTTCCCCAGAAAGAACCCCAGTTATCCAGATATCGGAATCCCTCCCTCCCACACCATCCCTGTAGCCACGCATTTAACTGTTCTCTCTCCCTATTCCTCGACTCTCTATCACGTGGCACAGATAACAAACCAGAGACAACAACTCTGTTTGTTCTAACTCTGAGCTTCCAACCTAGCTCCCTGAAAGACTGCCTAACATCCTCATCCCTCTTCCTACCTAGGTCTTTGGTCCCAATGTGGACCACGACTTCGGGCTGCTCCCCCTTCCCCTTAAGGACCCGGAAAATACGATCAGAGACGTCACGTACCCTTGCACCTGGGAGGCAACATAGCAAACGTGAGTCTCTCTCGCCCCCGCAAAACCGCCTATCTGTGCCCCAAACTATTGAGTCCCCAATAACTATTGCTCTGCTCTTCTCCACCCTTCCCTTCTGAGCAACCGGGACAGGCTCCGTGCCAGAGGCCTGAACCCCATTGCTTACCCCTGGTAAGTCCCCCCCCCCACAAGTATCCAAAACGGTATATTTGTTCTTGAGGGGAACAACCGCAGGGGGTCCCTGCACTGGCTGCTTCCTCCCAGTCCCCCTAACTGTCACCGATCTGTCTGCAATCTTTGGAGTTACTACTTCCCTAAAGCTCCGATCTATGACCCCCTCTGCCTCCCGAATGATCCTAAGTTCATCCAACTCCAGCTCCAGTTCCTTAACACGGTCTTGGAGGAGCTGGAGATGGGTGCACTTCCTGCAAGTGTAATCAGCAGGGACGACTATGGCATCCCTCACCTCAAACACGTTGCAAGAGGAACATTGCACTGCCTTCACTCCCATCCCTCTAAAAGTAACCTTAAAAAAAACTAGGTCTAAAGAATAAAACAAGCAAAATGCAGCTCTTACCTGCTTACCACAACGAGTTTTATTATTAGGTTAGAGGATTAGAGGAGGGCAGGTGGGAGGCACTACCCCTGTAGTGCCTCGGGTTCCTCTCCTGCGCGCCTTTATTGGGAAAACCTACCCAGGTAAGCTTGCGCTACACCAGCTTCCGGGTCTGCTCCGCGCTTTTAAAAAAAACTTTTAAATTTAAACCGTTAAAAAAAACTTAACCGCGACTAACTGGTCACCTGTAGGTGACCACAAATGCTGACCAGATATCCCAACTCAATCTAGTCCCACTTGCCAGCACCTGGCCCATATCCCTCCAAACCCTTCCTATTCATATATATATCCAAATGCCTCTTAAATGTTGCAATTGTACCAGCCTCCACCACATCCTCTGGCAGCTCATTCCATACACGTACCACCCTCTGCATGAAAAAGTTGCCCCTTAGGTCTCTTTTATATCTTGCCCCTCTCACCCTAAACCTATGCCCTCTAGTTCTGGACTCCCTGACCCCAGGGAAAAGACTTTGCCTATTTATCCTGCCCATGTCCCTCATGATTTTGTAAACCTCAATAAGGTCACCCCTCAGCCCATGACGCTCCACGGAAAACAGCCCCAGCCTGTTCAGCCTCTCCCTGTAGCTCAGATCCTCCAACCCGAGCAACATCCTTGTAAATCTTTTCTGAACCTTTTCAAGTTTCACAACATCTTTCCGATACGAAGGAGACTAGAATTGCACGCAATATTCCAACAGTGGCCTGACCAATGTCCTGTACAGCCGCAACATGACCTCCCTCCCAACCCCTGTACTCAATACGCTGACCAATAAAGGATCTGATAGGAGATTACACAATGTCTACAAGACAGATCTAAGTAGACAAACAGGAGGCTGGAAGAAGGCAGCATCAGGAGGTGAAGTCAACTGTTTGCGTATAACCCTTCTTCAGGATTGGATATGGGGGCAGAGGGAACGACAGAGGGAGGGCAGTGGGGGAACAGAATGGTGAGGTGACCACAAATGCTGGGTATGAGGAAGGACACAAAGGGAAAGCATAAAATTAAAGAACCCAAAGAATATTAGAAATAAAGCAAAAGGAAAACGTATTAAGAAAGACAACTTCGCTGGGAAAAGCAAGTAGTCCAGCTCTGTACAAGAACAAATTTAGGCAGCTATGAAACTTAACAATTAGTCATTAAGGAGGAGCAAAAGCCTTTAACAGATCACTTCAAGTACTTACAAGGAATGACAATAGGGGTTTGACCAATCATGTGTGGTGTGGTGGAAAACAATGAGGAATGCGTTTAAGACATAAAAAAAGTCAGTGATCAGATTTAAACAAGGACATGAGGTAATGAGTATGTGACCAAACCTGAGAGGATATCAACACTTAATGTCATCGCCCAAGTCAGTACAAGGGCAGTTTCATCATCGCTATTCTAGTAATGTAATCAAAAGACTAACAGTTCATCACAGCAGAAATGTGGGGAGGACATTGTGTTCGTCAGCATGAGTTTGATTGACATGTTTAGTGGACAAAAATCATATAAACACAAAAGATTGAGTGCGCCATTTTTGGAGTAGTCTCTGAGAGCACGAGGTGGTAAGTGCTGATACCGCTACTCTGCTGAGGTTTTAGAACCTCTGCTTCAACTAGGGCTTAGTGTATTGTTAATCTGTAACCGTGACACTGTAATAAATATTTAAATAAATGTGCTAAACCTTTAGTGGACTGATTGTAAGACTTTTATTCCTGGCAATTGAACGATCTCTCAGGAAAAGAACCAGAGAAGGTTGAGTAGACTCCAGTAGGAAGACCTCCCTTACCCATTAAAATTCTCGGGGAGGCTTCGACAGGCATGACCTGGTTGGTCGATGGGAGGGATGAATCTGGTTGGTAGCTGGAAGGGAAGGGGGGTGTCGGGGGTGGAAAGAGAGCCAGGGGATGGGTGGGAAGGTTATTTGAAATTGGAGCATTCAATATTGAGACCTCCAGGCTGTAGGCTGCCCAGGCAGAAAACAAGGTGTTGTTCCTCCAATTTGTGGTCTGATTCACAGTGGCAATGGAGGAAGCCAAGGATGGATATGTCAGAGTAGGAGTGGGAAGGGGAATTGAAATGGGCGATGACCGGGAGATCAGGCTGGCCCTTTCAGGCCAGATGTAGATGCTTGGCAAAACAGACACCTAGTCTACATTGGGTCTCACCGATGTGGAGAAGACAACAACAGGAACACCAGAAGCAGCAGACTAGGTTGGAGGAGATGCAGATCTCACCTGGAAGGACTGTTTGGGGCCCTGGATATAGGGGAGGACAGACCTAGGCCAACTGGATCAACTGGTTTATGATCTATACATGTTTCTTCTCTGTCACCTTCACCTCACCTCATCCTATCAGCCTCTTCTCTTCAACATCATCACCCCCATCCTCCAAATCTGCATCCTTGTTATACAGATTTCTGAGGTTTCTTTGCAGCAGTAACGTCTGGAATTGGAAGTCAATCTGTCAGCACGCTGACTGACGTGTGGTACCTCCGTGCAACTGCAATTCAGAGGGAACACTGCTCCTATTTTTTGTCCCTTGTGCTTGTCGAGAGGCAACATAAATGTATCTATGCTCTTCCAGCTCAGCTGTTCCTGCAGCAGCACGTTACACATTCTCTGGGTGAAGAACCTTTCTTGAATTTACTTGTTAGTCACTAAGGTAACGACCAAACAATACGTGGCTTGGAAAGGGTGGACGCTAGGAAATTGGTTCTGTTAGGCAAGGAGACTAGGACCCGTGAACACAGCCTTAGAATTAGAGGGGGTAAATTCAGAACAGAAACATGGAGACATTTCTTCAGCCAGAGAGTGGTGGGCCTGTGGAATTCATTGCCGCAGAGTGCAGTGGAGGTCAGGACGCTAAATGTCTTCAAGGCAGAGATTGATAAATTCTTGATGTCACAAGGAATTAAGGGCTACGTGGAGAATGTGGAGTTGAAATGCCCATCAGCCATGATTGAATGGCGGAGTGGACTCAATGGGTCGAATGGCCTTACTTCCACTTCTATGTCTTATGGTCTTAATTGGAAGCATTCTTAGTTCATCCTATCAAATAGAAACACAATGCTCGATATCCTTTGGCTCCCTCAAACCATTCACTAACGCTGTTGCTGTTAACCCTTCACTTACCTATATTCCCTTTGTACTCAAAAAGTCAATATTGGTCTTGAATGTTTTCTTTGATTAATATTGCCTTTAGTAAGTATACTAAAACTGTACACCCGTCCAGTCTAATCAAAGGAGAAAGCGAGGACTGCAGATGCTGGAGATCAGAGCTGAAAATGTGTTGCTGGAAAAGCGCAGGTCAGGCAGCATCCAAGGAGCAGGAGAATCGACGTTTCGGGCATGAGCCCTTCTTCAGGAAGGGCTGAAGGGCTCATGCCTGAAACATCGATTCTCCTGCTCCTTGGATGCTGCCTGACCTGCTGCGCTTTTCCAGCAACACATTTTCAGTCCCAGTCTAATCAAAGACCTACATAACCTTAGCAAGACCCTTTTACTCTTGTATTTGACAACATCTTTAAAGAACAAAGAAAATTCACAGGCCCTTCGGTCCTCCAAGCCTGAACTGATCCACTGTCTAAACCTATTGCCCAATTCCTAAGTATCTGTATCCATCTGCTCCCCACCTACTCATGCATCAGTCCAAATCCATCATAAATGAATCTACTGTGCCTGCCTCTACTAACTCTGCTGGCAATGCATTCCAGTACCTACCACCCTCTGTATAAAGTACTTTCCGCCTGTATCCCCTTAAACCTTTCACCTCTCACCTTGAACACATGACTGTGTTATTGAATCCCTCACCCTGGGAAAAAGCTTATTTCTGTTTACCCTGTCTATACCCTTCATGATTTTGTAAACCTCGATCAGGTCCCCCCCATAAATCTTTTTCTAATGAAAACAAACCTAACCTATTCAACCTCTCTTCAGAGCTAGCACCTTCCATGCCAAACAACATCCTCGTAAACCTTCTCTGCACCCTCTCTAAAGTGTCCACATCTTTTTGGTAATGTGGCGACCAGAACTGTACGCGTATTCTAAATGTGGCTGAACCAAAATCTTGCACAATTTTATCATGACCTGCCAGCTCTTACACTCAATACTTTGTCCAATGAAGGCAAGCATACTATATGCCTTCTTAACTACTCTATCCACCTGTGCAGCCACTTCAGGGTACAATGGACCTGAAATCCCAGATCTCTCTGCTCTTCAACTTTTCCCAAGGCTCTTCCATTTACAGTATAGTTTGCTCTAGAATTAGACTTCCCAAAATGCATCACCTCACATTTGCCTGGAAAACATTAAAAAGTCTCAAGGTGCTTCATAGAATTATTAAAATACAAATCTGGCACCAAGCCACATGAGGAAGAATTAGGGCAGATGATCTCAGTCAACAGGTAGGTTTCAAGGAGGGCCTAAAAAGGAGGAAAGAGAAGTGGAGGGGTTTATGGAAACCGTTCCAGTACTTCATCTGTTGATAACTGAATGCACAGCCTGTTTTGGTGCGACATTTGAAGCCGTCGATGCTCGAGAAATCAGAATGAATACATTACAGTGGATTCTGGGGATGGAGGAGATAAATATTGACAGCATCAACCCCATTGTAGGATTTGAAAACACAAATCAGAATTTTAAGACCTGGGTGTTTTTTAACTTGGAGTCAATACAAGTCACCCACAAGAGCTTGCATACCATTCCAACTCAAAAGCAAACATTGTGGATGCTGGAGATCGGAAATGAAATCAGCAAAGGCTGGAAATACACATCAGGTCAGCACCCATGAAATAAAGTTGATAACGGGCCAATAACTGATTGGTGACAGAGACCACAGGATCAGCATTTTTACTGATAAAATGAGTGCAAATCCCCAAACCCAAGGAACAATTTCCTTACCTGTTGAGTTTGGGTGATTAGTCTCTAAGCGGTGACACTCCCCAGTGATATGTATTGTTTGTGTTTCTCCACATATCAATAAGACATTTGTACAGTGGCCCCAGTGCTGGAGTTTTGCTACCCTATGCCAAGCAAAACCTCATTGGGCATTTTGCCAACCGACACCTCAAAATTCACCTTCATTAAACCTGGTTTGAAAATGAAGAAGCAGGTTGCTATTACATTTAAGCTTCAGCATTAAGAAGGGTGAGACAGATGGAAATGAGGTGGAAAAGGTTAGCACTTAGTGGAATCACTATATGGGAAAGTTCTCATGGAAAGCGAATGAGCTGGTTGGGTCTGTGGCCCAGAAAGGGTCAGCAATGAATATTTCGCTGAGCCATACACAGGATGCCAACAGAGAGACAGGAAGAAGTTGATGTGTTGGGCTATTAACCTGTGCTATTACTTAATGTGATTTGTTTATCTCTACACATAAATCCCCCTTTGCTGCTCTATTTCAGTTCGATTTTTTTTGCAGCAATAGGAAATCCATATCCTTATAAAAATGCATCAGCTCACATACAATTCAGAAATTGATTTACCAAATGTATGTCCATTATCCAGGTTTATTAATGTAATTGTGTAATTTGTCAGTCTTCCTTGGTATTAATCACAAGCCAAATTTAGCACCTAGATATTTTGAAAATGCACTCTATTTCCTAATCCAAATCATTAACATAAATGGTAGAGAGTCATCCCAGAATCTGTGGAATATTACTTCGCAGTTACCTCTCACTTTACTACTGTTTTATATCCAGACTGCTATCCATTCTGCTACATACACAATAAGTCACAGCAATTACAGGTCATGAGTTTACTGTATGATACCTTACCGTTTACCTCCTATTTCTGTTCTTTCTCTATAAAATTCACAAAGCTTGGTCATTCATGTCCTTACCTTTTGCAATCCACATGAACTATTGTTTAATAATTTAAGTTTCTAGGTGTTTTTCTATTTAATCTTTGGGTAAGGTTCCATTGTCCTTCCCATCACCAGCATTAAGCACATGAGTCTGCAGTTCCCTGGACTTGTTCTATCTTCTGGGTGGCACAGTGACTCAAGTTAGCACTGATGCCTCACAGCATCAGGAACCGGGTTCCATTTCACCCTCAGGCAACTGTCTGCGTGGAGTTTACACATTCAATTTGTGACAGCTTGGGTCTCCACCAGGTGCTCTGGTTTCCTCCCACAGTCCAAAGATGTTAGCTGGATTGGTCAAGTAAACTGGCCATGCCAAATTGCTCATAGTATCCAGGGATGTGCATGGCTGGGTGGATTAGCCATGGGAAAAATAGGATTATAGGGTAGGGGAAGTTGGGGGCGTGGTGGTGGGAGGGGTCGATCTAGGTGAGATGTTCCTCAGAGGGTTGAGGTGGACTCATTGTGCCAAATGGCCTGCTTCCACACTATAGGAATTCTATGATTCTGATTAAATGCAGGAATCAAATTATCTGTTTGTAGGTCTTCTGGGTGGCATTATTCCCTTTCATAATTAGTGTAGATAAACATAAAACAGTATCCCCATTATCTCTTCCCCAACTACTTTTAATATGTTGCCTGGATGTAATATATCTGGATCCTTGCTTAAATTTGATCCATTTCTCATTTATCTTACATGCGTCTACTTCGATCTCCTCTTCAACAGCAGATCCATTATGTTCGTCTTCCCGGTAAACAGTAAGGCAATGCAGTTCACTCAATATCTGTGAGTTTTCCACATGTTTCTTGACGGTCAGACTCTAATCCTGACTTTTCATTAGGCAACGTGCTTGTAGAATATTTTTACACATCTTTATTTTACTCATTTGAAGAAGTGTCTTTAATACATTCTCCTAAAGCTCTCCTGTCAGTTTATTTCCCACTTTATTGTTTTGTCATTCCTTCCAAATCAGCATTTTGCAATCTATTGCTTTGGTCTTGGTCCAATTTTGGTCTCAAATAGTATGTATTTTAACACTGGTAACACTATTACCTTGATGTTCTCCTATTCTTACTTCTATTACTTTTGCTGTTTCATTTTCTATTTCAAAACTTAGAAATGGCTTCTCTTTCGGAGATTTTTAGACAAAACAAAAATTGACTATTTGTAAGCATTCTGCAAAAATCTCAAAGGTAATATGAATTTCAATATCAATATTGAAATATCAATAAAACATTTACATTAAAGATGAAAAAAACCTTAACATCTTACCTCCACACTCTGTTTGTGAGTTTTTGATGCTTTCTTCAGAATCCTTTCAATTTGCTGGAAAAATGCAAAAGCAGGAAATGAGTGAACAGGACTGTACTCATTGAGCTAAGCAACCACACTGCCTTCAGTAAGGAGAGCAAATCTATAGGCAGACCGGTCTAATCAAAGACCTACTGTAAGTTTGGCAAGATCCCTTTATCCTCATATTTGTATAGAGTCATACAGCACAGAAAGAGACCCTTCAGTCCAAGCTCAGCATATTCCCAAACTAAATAACATTTTTAACATGTCTTAAGGTGTTTCATGGGGTATATAGGATTAGGCCTTTGTTCTCAGGTGTTTAATAGACAGAGTGGTGATCTACTTGAAACATACAAAATTCTCAGATGTTGAGAAAATGTTTCCCTGGCTGGGAATCTAGAACAGAGGGTCATAGTCAGTGACTGAGGGGCTGATCATTTTGCAATTTCTTCACTTGGACAATTGTGAATCTTTGGAATTCTCTATCTCAATCAGCTATGAATGTTCACTCTTTGAATATATTCATGTCTGCAGCTGACAACGCCTCTTGTATCAAAATAAAACTAAGGAGTAAAGAGATGGTGTGGGAGGGTGGAGTTGAAACAGAAGATCAGCCATGATACAAAGCACTGAATATGACCATGGCTGATCTGGCCTCAGAACCACTTCCTATCCAGCTTTGATGTCATTTGATTCTGCCATGCGTCGAGAATCTCTGTTCTAAAATATTCAAGACCCAGTTGTAATGCTGTCTGGGCAAGTGAGTCCCAAAGAGCTCGTGAGTTCACGAGCTTCCAAGTGGAAAAAAAAACCCTTTATCAGATCTTAAATTGCAGGTCCCTCACTTTATTTGTTTCATAGTTCCAGTCTCTCCCAAAAGGGAAACATCTTCTCAACATCCACCTGTAAAATTCATTTTAAATTGTTGATGATGCATTCCCCATCTTCTCTCAAAGATTGAATGCTCTCATTACAGGTGGCAGAGAGAAAGGACGGGATGCGGCAGGAAGACAGAAAGTATTTTAGAGGACAACAGAAGACAATGAAACTGTAGATATGATGTTTACACTTTGTCCATCATCATTCTGCCATCTAATGTTTTCTTGTTCCCCGTTAAATATTTTATATGTGAGAACACGCGCAAGGCAGAAGGAAAGGGAGTGTCTTCCTCCTTTTCAAATGTCATTCATCCATACTTACTCCTGTTATAACTGAGGATTTACACATGAAACATTCACAGATGCTTGCTGGTCTTTTGAGCATATCCAATTTTTTTCTAGTTTTGATTCACAGTTCCAAGATCTCCTGAATTGTTCTCCCTTTTAGGGAGTCCCAAGCTGCCCAGGACCTTCGTGATTGATGGACATGATTTCAGAGATTTCGGTGCTCGCCATGTTTTGTTCAAAAGACGACGGCTAGCATGTTCTTTTCTTAAAATCGAGTCTGGTTATGTCCTCAGATCACAAACATGCTCGGTACCAGGTTCGTTTAGATCACAGGCAACATTACGTTCCCTTTCAGGTTTTACGTTTTGACAGTTTATAGTAGTCTAGCATATGCTGCATTTGAACCAAGACTTTTACATTTTAAAAACTGCACAGAAAAGCCCAGAAAACATGATTGCCTGGGGTTCTCACATCTGCTTTTGTGGATTAAAACCACTCCAAGGAACATTTCAAATGAATGTGAATCAATGCCCTTTCCTTAATCAATTCAGAAGGGATTTTATCAAAACTAGGAGCAGGTGTAGGCCATTCTACTCTTCGAGCCTGCTCTGCTATTCAACATGATCATGGCTGAGTGTCTATCTCAAGACCATATGACCATTTTGCTCTCCAAAACCCCTTGTCAAAATAAGTAGCAAAAACTTTAATGAATGCACTTCATGAGTTGGTCTTTTTGTGGGTGCAAATTCCACAGGGTCACTACCCTCTGAGTAAACGAGTAGGAAGGGTTTGGAGGAATATGGGCCGGGTGCTGGCAGATAATGACTAGATAGGGTTGGGATATTTGGTCGGCATTTACAAGTTGGACCGAAGGGTCTGCTTACGTGCTGTACATCTATATGACTCTATAAAGAGATATTTCCTCATCTTAGTCCTACATGGTCTACCCCATATTCTGAAATTGTAATCCAGTTCTAACCAGGGGAAAACAAAATTCTCTGCATCTAGCCTAGCCCTTATTCAAATTGTATATGTTTTAATCAGATCTCCCTTTCCTCCTGTACCAGTATTAGCCTTGTGCCATGCTCCTTGTATGGCAGACCCACCTGTCAAATTAACTGGGTCATTAAAAATAAAGACAGTCTCATACTCTCAGAGCATTAAACAACAACACGGTATTTTAGAAGCAACACACACTACCCGACATTTGGAAAGGACTGTGAATTCGTAAAAGCAAAATCCTGCTGGAAATCCGAAACAACACAGACAATGCTGGCGAAACACAGCATGTTTGGCATCAACTTTGGATACAGAAACAGAGTTAACATTTGATGACCAGTATGCCTTGGCTTTGAAGAAGAGTCATTATGGGCTAAAGAAATTTTCTCTTGATAGATGCTGCCAGATTCACATGATCGGGGGCCAGTGCTGCTAACCAACAATGTGGAATATTATCCAAGTATGGCCAATTACTGTCCTATTACTCTACTCTTGATCACCAGCAAAGTAATGAAGAAAGTCATCAACAGTTAGCGTTCTGCCGTGGTCATTTGGTTCCTGACATCCTTACAGTCTTGGTCCAGATATAGGCCAAAGAACTGTGCTTTCTATGTGAGGTTAGCATGATAGTGACATGAAGCGAAAGACAGCTTTTGACCAAATAGCGTGACGTCAGGAGTTCTAACCAAAGTCAATGAGATTCAGGGAGCAAACCCCCCACTGGGTACTGTCATATTTTGTATTAGGAAAGATAGCTGTCGTTGTTGGAGATTAGTAACTCAACTCCAGGATATCATTCCAGGATTTCCCTTGGGTAAACGTTTTTTAAAAATCTACCCATTTAGAGATGTTATAATTCACCTCTGACACAGGGACCTGAACCATGACCTCCTGGCTCAAAGGTAGGGACGCTGCCACAACAAGAACTCTTTGTTGGTTGGACCGAGGATACTACCTTATCTTCTGCTGCTTTATCAATGTTCTTCCCTCCATCACGAGGTTAGAGGTGGTAAAATATCCATTTCTGTACAGTTCACAGCTACAAAGGGAGATCAAAAGCTAGGAATCTTGCAGCGTGTAATTCACTTCTTGTTCTCTCAGGCACCATGTTCAAGATACACGGCAGTAAACTTACCTTGCATAGTCCAAACCCACAACCTCTATCACTTAGAAGGACAGAGGTAACAGCTGTACAGGGTTCCACCACCTGCAAGTTCATACTTCATCCTTGATTTGAAAATACATTGCTGTTCTGTCAGTTACCTATGACTCTATAATTCCTTTTCTAACAGGACTCTAGTGTCCCTACACCCAATGTCTGCAGCAGTTCAACCAGGCAGCTCACCACCACCCTCTCCAGAACAACTAGTGACAGTTATTAAATGCTGACATACCGGAAGTAGCCATTTCCCATGAATGATTTTTTTAAAAGGTCCATGCTGCTGTTCACTTTTGATATCACCTAGCAACTGCAAGTGAAGGTGCCAACAGAAGGAACTCCCCCACCACTTGAGATCCCATCACCAAGAATTAATGACAATGAACCTCCCAGTCTGCTAAGATCCTCACTTCAACTTTAAAGAATTCACTTCAATCAAAAAACCAGGCCTGTGATACAGGAGACAGAGATCATAAACCAAAGACAGAGCTAACCATAACTTGTAACACCGTTCACAAAAGTTACAAATACAGTGTGTGTGATATCATGTTTTGAGTATGTGAGAATAAATAATGCTTTATGTTAAACACTGGAAACTTCATTGTTGAAATTACTGATACTTAATTCAATTTCCACACTTTGCAGATATGAAAACGCAACCTTTACATACAAAACAGACTGAACAGCAACAGGAAATGGGACCACACAAGAAATGACAAGCACCAACTGCAACAGCTTCAAACACAAACTAGATCAGTCACTTTGTTAGGATAAGGAACAAAGTGGCAGTGCAGATAGGGGTCAGGTGCAGCCAGCAGGCTAGAGGGCTCACAGTACTCCCTCAGAGTTCGAACCAACGGAGGGATCAGCAGTCACCTGCAGTTCTGGCTTACCTTTTAAATTAGTTTACTAGCTGCTTCTAGCTTTTTCTGTTAATTTCAGATTGCATCAGTTTGCAGCTTCCTCCTTCTGAACATGTTTCCCTGCTCCAGTTTCTCTTTTCCACATTTGCGTCTTTCCATTTTAGGGGTACAAAAGCAAAATGGTTCTGCAACTAGGCAAGGAATCCAGGGACTTGGACCAACAAAGCTTGGTACTCCCATTCTCTCACTTCAGCTGGAACTTTTAAATCCAGCTAATTAAAGTCAGTTAATCAAAGTTAAATTCAGTTTATTCATTGTTGTGGTTCTGTTCGCCGAGCTGGGAGTTTTTGTTGCAAACGTTTCATCCCCTTTCTAGGTGGCATCCTCAGTGCTTGGGAGCCTCCTGTGAAGCGCTTCTGTCATGTTTCCTTCGGCATTTATAGTGACTTGTCTCTGCCGCTTCCAGTTGTCAGTTGCTGTCCGCTGCAGTGGCCGGTATATTGGGTCCAGGTTGATGTGTTTGTTGATAGAATCAGTGGATGAGTGCCATGCCTCTAGGAAATCCCTGGCTGTTCTCTATTTGGCTTGTGCTATAATAGTAGTGTTGTCCCAGTCAAATTCATGTTGTTTGTCGTCTGTGTGTGTGGCTACTAAGGATAGCTGGTCGTGTCGTTTCGTGGCTAGTTGGTGTTCGTCGATGCGGGTTGTTAGCTGTCTTCCTGTTTGTCCTATGTAGTGTTTTGTGCAGTCCTTGCATGGGATTTTGTACACTACGTTGGTTTTGCTCATGCTAGGTATCGGGTCCTTTGTCCTGGTGAGTTGTTATCTGAGAGTGGCTGTTGGTTTGTGTGCTGTTATGAGTCCTAGTGGTCGCAGCAGTCTGGCTGTCAGTTTGGAAATGCTCCTGATGTATGGTAATGTGGCTAGTCCTTTGGGTTGCAGCATGTCCTCGTTCCGTTGTCTTTCCCTTAGGCATCTGTTGGTGAAATTGCGGGGGTATCTGTTTTGGGTGAATACCTTGTATAGGTGTTCTTCTTCCTCTTTTTGCAGTTCTGGTGTACTGCAGTGTGTTGTGGCCCTTTTGAATAGTGTCCTGATGCAACTTCGTTTGTGTGTGTTGGGGTGGTTACTTTCATAGCTCAGGACTTGGTCTGTGTGTGTGGCTTTTCTGTATAACTCCATGCTGAATTCTCCATTCGGTGTTCTCTGTACCATCACGTCTAGGAATGGGAGCTGGTTGCCCTTTTCTTCCTCTCTCGTGAATCGGATTCCTGTGAGTGTGGCATTGATGACTCATGGGCTCACCGATCTCTGGATTCATAGCAGAAGCAGTAATACAAAGGTTAGAACAAACACTCTTACTGCAAATACAACCCAAACTCTGGGTCAGATATGTGGACGACACCTTTGTAATCATTAAAAACACAGAAATAGAGAACACACACCGGATCATCAACGCCACGCTCACAGGAATCCGATTCACGAGAGAGGAAGAAAAGGACAACCAGCTCCCATTCCTAGACGTGATGGTACAGAGAACACCGAATGGAGAATTCAGCATGGAGGTATACTGAAAAGCCACCCACACAGACCAAGTCCTGAACTATGAAAGCAACTACCCCAACACACACAAACGAAGTTGCATCAGGATACTATTCAAACGGGCCACAACACACTGCAGTACACCAGAACTGCAAAAAGAGGAAGAAGAACACCTATACAGGGTATTCACCAAAAACGGATACCCACACAATTTCATCAACAGATGCCTAAGGGAAAGACAACGGAACGAGGACATGCCGCAACCCAAAGGACTAGCCACATTACCATACATCAGGAGCATTTCCGAACTGACAGCCAGACTGCTGCGACCACTAGGACTCATAACAGCACACAGACCAACAGCCACTCTCAGACAACAACTCACCAGGACAAAGGACCCAATACCCAGCATGAGCAAAACCAACGTAGTATACAAAATCCCATGCAAGGACTGCACAAAACACTACATAGGACAAACAGGAAGACAGCTAACAACCCGCATCGACGAACACCAACTAGCCACGAAACGACACGACCAGCTATCCTTAGTAGCCACACACACAGACGACAAACAACATGAATTTGACTGGGACAACACTACTATTATAGCACAAGCCAAACAAACAGAGAACAGCCAGGGATTTCCTAGAGGCATGGCACTCATCCACTGATTCTATCAACAAACACATCAACCTGGACCCAATATACCGGCCACTGCAGCGGACAGCAACTGACAACTGGAAGCAGCAGAGACAAGCCACTATAAATGCCGAAGGAAACATGACAGAAGCGCTTCACAGGAGGTGCCCAAGCACTGAGGATGTCACCTAGAAAGGGAACGAAACGTTTGCAACAAAAACTCCCAGCTCGGCGAACAGAACCACAACAACGAGCACCCGAGCTACAAATCTTCTCCCAAACTTTGATCAGTTTATTCATCTTGGTGGGATGCTCTTTGGATGGGGTGGTGTGGACTTGATGGACTGAGTAGCCTGCTTCCACACTGTACGGATTTCTATGAAATAAATAAATCTGGGATGAATAAAGCCAGAATCTGAAATTACTGAACTGTCATCAAAATCCCAAGTTCATTAGTGTCTTCACAGGAAGGGAATCTGCCTCTCGAATCTGGTCTGGCCAGCATGTCATTCCAGACCAACTTTAACATGATTGATTCTGAACTGCCCTCAAAAGTATCCAAATAAGCCATTCAGTTCAAGGAAATTAAGAATGCTGACCATACCAGCAACATCCATATCCTGAAATAAAATGATTCTTTCAGGAGACAAGTTGACGCAATTGACATGGTCACTTTTTTCATGCATGTTCAAATGGCTCAGAACTGAAACACTAATGTTGTAGACATACAATGAAGAGCTGTGAACTGTCAATAAATTTCCCTATACTTATCAGGTGCAACAACTCACCCGCTTCTCCTGCATCTTATCAAACGCCTTCTGCGCTGGAGTTCTTTTATCCACAGCTACTCGCTTATGTTCTCCTGCCTCCTCTCTCACCATGTGCTGTTTCTGATTTGAGATGATCTGTTGCAGCATTTTTTTACTTTCTTTACTTTTCTTTTTCTTCCTGTTATTAAAAAAAACACACACAAAAAATCCAGATTTTTAGCACTTGTCTTGAAAATTGAGGATTATGAGGGAAACAAGGTGCACAGATTAGTAATAAGGGAAGTGATATTCCAATGAAATAAGAGTGGTAGATGCATAGAGGACAGGGTTGGGGGAAGAGAGAAAGGGGAAGGAGCTCTGACTTCAAACAGCAAAGGTCTTTTTCCAAGGGTAGGGGAGTCCAAAGCTAAAGGGCATAGATTTAAAATGATGGGGAAACACTTTAAAAGGATCCTATTCTTGCAAAGGGTGGTGCATGTCCTCTGTCAGCTCATTCTGTACATGGTGGAGGCTGGTACAATGACAACATTTAAAAGGCAGCTGGAGGGTACATGAATCGGAGGGATATGCGCCAAGTGCTGACCGATAGGACTAGATTAATTTAGTTCATCTGGCATAGTTTTCCTCCAAGTGCATCAGTTTCTTCCCACACTCGAAAGATGTGCAAGGTAAGTGCATTGGCCATGCTGAATTGCCTACAGTGTTCAAGGATGTGTAGGTTAGGTGCATTAGCCAAGGGAAATGTAAGGTTACAGGGATCGAGTAGAGGAATGGGTCTGGTTGGGATGCTGGTCAGAGGGCTTATGTGGACTTGTTGGGCCGAATGGCCTGTTTCCACACTGTGGGGATCTTTGATTCTATGATGGTTGGGATAGACAAGGTGGGCCAAAAGGTCTGTTTCCATGTTGTACAACTCTATGGCTTCAGGTGAAGCTCCAGAAACAAATCCTCTCCTGGGTCCTCTAGATTAGATTAGATTAGACTTACAGTGTGTCTACTTTTTGTCATTTATATAAATGATTCAGACTATGACTCTATAAGAGGTACAGTTAGTAAGTTTGCAGATGACACCAAAATTGGAGGTGTAGTGGACAGCAAAGAGGGTTACCTCAGATTACAACAGGATCTGGACCAGATGGGCCAATAGGCTGAGAAGTGGCAAATTGAGTTTAATTCAGATAAATGCGAGGTGCTGCATGTTGGGAAAGCAAACCTTAGCAGGAATTATACACTTAATGGCAAGGTCCTAGGGAGTGTTGCTGAACAAAGAGACCTTGGAGTGCAGGTTCATAGCTCCTTGAAAGTGGAGTTGCAGGTAGATAGGACAGTGAAGACGACGTTTGGTATGCTTTCCTTTATTGGTCGTGGTATTGAGTACAGGAGTTGGTAGGTCATGTTGCGGCTGTACAGGACATTGGTTAGGCCACTGTTGGAATATGGTGTGCCATTCTGGTCTTCTTCCTATCGGAAAAATGTTGTGAAACTTGAAAAGGTTCAGAAAAGATTTACAAAGATGTTGCCAAGGTTGGAGGATTTGAGCTATAAAAAGAGGCTGAACAGGCTGGGGCTGTTTTCCCTGGAGCATCGGAGGCTGACGGGTGACCTTATAAAAGGTTTACAAAATTATGAGGGACATGGATAGGATAAATAGAAAAAGTCTTTTCCCTGGGGTCGGGGAGTCCAGAACTAGAGGGCATAGGTTTAGGGTGAGAGGGGAAAGATATAAAAGAGACCTTTTTCACGCAGAGGGTGGTACGTGTATGGAATGAGCTGCCAGAGGAAGTGGTGGAGGCTGGTACAATTGCAACATTTAAGAGGCATTTGGATGGGTATATGAATAGGAAGAGTTTGGAGGGAAAAGGGCCGGGTGCTGGCAGGTAGGACTAGATTGAGTTGGCATGGACGGGTTGGATCAGAGAGTCTGTTTCTGTGCTGTACATCTCTATGACTCTATAGAAAACAATGAGGGCTAAAACATATCATTTAAAGAAAAGAGCAGAAGGATAGACAAACATGCATTTGAATTAGGAGCTGGAGTAGGTCATTTAGCCCTTGAGTCTACTCGACCATCCAATAAAATCAACTCCACATTCCCACCTACCCCCAAAACCTTGCCTCCCTTGTTAGTCAGAAACCTAACTATACCTTAAAAATACTCAACCAATTTGCCAATTTGCAACCATTCTCTGGGAAAAATTGTTCCAAAGATTTATGATGTCAAAAGGTTAAAAAAAACCTTTAAAAAAAATTAACCAATTTTCCTCATCAACCTGTTCAGAGACGCTATAACACATCTGTGGTGCAGATGGGACTTGAACCCAGGCCTCCTGGTTCAGGGATAGGGACTCTACCTCAGTGCCACAGGAAGGGCCTCTCATCTCCATCTTAAATATCTTCAGCCCCAGGATCCCATTCCAATCTGAGCAGATTTCCTGTGGACACAGTAAATTTGAACGTGTACTTTTAGGAAGACTGCATCAACTGTTTACAAAATTTCTGAGCAGCATTCCAGCTAGCAATTCAAGGTCCAGATGCGGTAAACGGACTAACCGCAAATCTGGCTTTCTATCTGCCAAATATTTGTAAAATCTCAATTAAACTAATATAGATGTACAAAAAAGAACAAAAATAGAGGACAAAATATTATGGGTCACATTATCCTGTCAAAATGCCAGGGTTAATACTATCCTCTGTAAATAATGCGCACGTGTTACCAAAGCAGAGGACAGCTAAAGCAAACAGTTAACACAACTCTCAAAAGTTGCAACACACTGTGTTTTGATTGGCAAAATTGAATCTCTAACTTCTGATGATTGCCTTTTACATTTTTCCAATCTACTCCTTTCCCTCCTCTCTCAATCTTATTGTTTATTTGTTCGCATTAGTTTCTTTCTGTATCTCATTTAACAACAATTTCACTCACTTGAGAATTTTTCCTTCTGAATGTTAATTCCTCAAAAGTCCAATTTGATTGGTTAAGATATATATAGATGCTTGCTGTATTTACTCAAGATGCCCTGCTTGGCTTCTGAAACATTAAAGCTCCCTCTTTCTGCAAAAGAATAAAGAAAATCTAAATGTACAAAGGCATGTCTCATGATCCATGCTATGAGATGTCAAACCCAGCAACAATTCCGTTTTATTTATTTATGTCCAGGTCCAGGTAATGGGAGAAACTATTAAACATTTGTGTTTGTATGAACAGCAATGAATTTTATATCAGTACAGATAACAATCTCATGAAATGTATTGCTTTTTCTGGGGTTTACACTGAATTCTTCATTCAACAATTCCGATTACAGCTTAATGACTTCATTCTGTTCTTCCCTGCAATAGTTGCTGCAAATCTCCAGAAGTTACTATTTTAATTTCAGATTAACAAGTATCCGTCACATCCAAGTCACAAAGCTTCGGGTGAGAGGGAGTCAGCATCAGTTTGGATAAAAACATTGGTTCAAAAACAACAACTTGTGTAAAATGATTATATTTCATTGACAAGGATGATAATGGTGTTTAGGATCAGTTAAAGTGATGTTGGTTCTGGTATACACAAACGACATGGATATTGGAAAATAGGCAGTGTCTGAAATCTGGCTGAACAAAAACAGTGCTGCCTGAAACGAGGACTTTTTAAAAAAAAAACAATGTGCTACAACTATTTTGTAATTCAGTAAACTAAGTAACATGCCTAGATAATTTGAACACTGCATTGGTGTAGTTTGGTTCTAGATCACTAACGAGATTTGTTATTTATGTGCTGCCCTATATTTGGAGGAGAGAAAACCAGTAAGACAATCTCAAACATTTCCACCAGGAAACAGACAGGTGAGAAGACTGGACAGATGATTAACAGATGGAATTTTAGAAGAACAAAATATCCAGCAAAGAGTTTTGGCAGAATACAATCTAGAAAGGAAACATTGATTTAACAGAAGTGTGTAAAGGGAAGACAGATTGGGACATTAAAAATGCATTAAACCACATTGCAAGTACTTTTAAAGACTTTTGGATTTAATAAATACAGCTGTACCTCCGACAACACAGCACCCCCTCAGCGCTGACCCTCCGACAGTGCCGCTCCCTCAGCAGTGACCAACTGACAGTGTGGCACTCCCTCAGTACTGACCCTCCGACAATGCAGTGCTCCAACAGCGCGGCACTCCCTCAGCGCTGACCCTCCAACAGTGCGGCACTCCCTCAGTACTGATCTTCCGACAGTGCCCACTCCCTCAGTGCTGACCATCCGACAGTGCGGCACTTCCTCAGCACTGACCCTCCGACAATGTGGTACTCCCTCATATTGACCATCCGACAGTGCGGCACTCCCTCAGTACTGACCCTCCAACAGTGTGACACGTCCTCAGCACTGAACCTCCGACAGTGCAGCACCACCTCGGTACTGACCCTCCAACAGTGCAGAGCTCCCTCAGCACTGGCCCTCTGACAGTACGGCACTCTCTCAGCGCTGATCCTCTGACAGTGTGACACTTCCTCAGCGCTGATCCTCCGACGGTGCTGCACTCCCTCAGCGCTGACGTGCCGACTGTGCCCACTCCCTCAGCGCTGACGTGCTGACTGTGCCCACTCCCTCAGCGCTGACTCGCCGACAGTGCCCACTCCCTCAGCGCTGACTCGCCGACAGTGCCCACTCCCTCAGCGCTGACTCGCCGACAGTGCCCACTCCCTCAGCGCTGACTCGCCGACAGTGCGGCACATCCCGAGCGCTGGCCCTCTGACAGTGTGACACTTGCTCAGCACCAACCCTCCGACAGTGGGGCACTCCCACAGCACTGACCCTCCGACAGTGCTGCAGTCCCTCAACGCTGACCGTCCGACAGGACTGCACTCCCTCTGTACTGACCTTCCGACAGTGCCCACTCCCTCAGTACTGACCCTCTGACAGTGTGGCATTCCCTCAGCACTGACCCTCCAACAGTGTGACACGTCCTCAGCACTGAACCTTCGACAGTGCGGCACCACCTCAGCACTGACCCTCCGACAGTGCGGCACCACCTCGGCACTGACCCTTCGACAGTGCGGCACCACCTCGGCACTGACCCTTCGACAGTGCGGCACCACCTCGGCACTGACCCTCCGACAGTGCGGCACCACCTCGGCACTGACCCTCCGACAGTGCAGAGCTCCCTCAGCACTGATCCTCTGACAGTGTGACAATTCCTCAGCACTGATCCTCCGACAGTGCTGCACTCCCTCAGTACTGACCTCCCGACAGTGCCCACTCCCTCAGCGCTGAACTGCCGACAGTGCCCACTCCCTAAGCACTGACTCTCCGACAGTGCGGCACATCCCGAGCGCTGGCCCTCCGACAGTGTGACACTTGCTCAGCATCAACCCTCCGACAGTGTGGCACTCCCACAGCACTGACCCTCCGACAGTGCTGAAGTCCCTCAATGCTGACCATCCGACAGGACTGCACTCCCTCAGTACTGACCTTCCGACAGTGCCCACTCCCTCAGCGTTGACCCTCCGACACTCCCTCAGTACTGACCCTCTAACAGCGTGGCAATACCTCAGCACTGACCCTCCGACAGCGTGATATTCCCTCAGCACTGACCCTCCGACAGTGTGGCACTCGCTTACCACTGCCCCTCTGACAATGCGGCACGTCCTCAGCACTGACCCTCCGACACTGCCCATTCCCTCAGCACTGCCCCTCTGACAGAGTGGCACTCCCTCAGCACTGACCCTCCGACAATGTGATACTCCCTCAAACTGACCATCCGACAGTGCGGCACCACCTCGGCACTGACCCTCCGACAGTGCGGCAACACCTCGGCACTGACCCTCCGACAGTGCGGCACTTCCTCAGCACTGCCACTCAGGCAGAGCAGCACTCCCTCAGCACAGACCCTCCGAATGTGCACCACTCCCTCAGCACTGACCCTCCGACAGTGCCGCACTCCCTCAGCACAGACCCTCCGACAGAGCGGCACTCCCTCAGCACTGACCCTCCGACAGTGCCGCACTCCCTCAGCACAGACCCTCCGACAGTGCCGCACTCCCTCAGCACTGACCCTCCGACAGTGCGGCACACCCTCAGCACTGACCCTCCGACAGAGCGGCACTCCCTCAGCACTGACCCTCCGACAGTGCCGCACTCCCTCAGCACTGACCCTCCGACAGTGCGGCACACCCTCAGCACTGACCCTCCGACAGTGCCGCATTCCCTCGGGATACAGTTCCAGAATCTGACAATGTCCCTGGAAGCAATTTCTTCGAGACCGAGGCCTTTCCTGTGAAATTCCCGGGAGTCTGGCGCTGGGCCCCGCGACGGAGTTGGGCCCCGAGCCCCGGGTCGGAGTTGGGCCCCGGGCCGCCTTGCCGCTCCCTCCGCCCGCGGTCTCACCTTTTGACGCCCAGGTCGGAGACTCCTTTGAGCTTGAGCGCGCCGCCCTGCACCGCCTGGTACTCAGCCATCGGCCTCCCGCAACCAGACTGACAGAGAGAGGAGAGACTGACCGCCGGCACACACCGTCAGGGAGAGGGAGATGGGGCGGAGGCCCAACACACCCTCCTCACCCGGGGAGGGACACAGAGAGTGCGGGGGAGGGGGGAGAGAAATAATGGGGGGGGGGGAGAAATAATGGGGGAGGGGGGAGAGAAATAATGGGGGGGGAGAAATAATGACGGGGGGGGGGGGGGAGAGAAATAAATAGAAATAAAGAGAGAACGAGAAATATACAGAGTTAGTGAGATAATCACCCTGAGAGGAAAAAGAAAAATGCTCCAGAAAGATAAATACACAGACAGTGTACCTTCAGGGTATCTACCTTTAGATTGTGAGAATTCTCTCAGAGAGAGAAATAATAAACATCTCCTCTTCTTAGAGTCATAGAATTCTACAGCAAGGAGACAGGCCCTTTGGCTCGAACTGGTCCAAGCCGAACAAACTGTCCATCCACACTAACACCATTTCCCAGCACTTAGCCCATATCCTTCCAAACCTTTACTATCCATGTATTTGTCCAAATGCCTTTTAAATGTTTTTGATGTACCTGCCTCAACCACTTCTATTAGAAGCTTATACATACCACTCACTATGTGAAAATGTTGCCCCTCAGGTTCCCTTTAATTCTTTTGCCTCTAAATTTAAACTGATACCTGCTAGCCCTTGATTCCCCAACCCTGGGAAAAAGACTGAGTGCACTTCCCCCTATCCATACCTTTCATGATCTTAAACACCTCTATAAGATTCCCGTTCCCCCCCCCCCCCCCCCTTCAATTGCCTACACTTGAAGAAAAAGTCCTTGCTTGTCCAACTTCATCCTATAACTCAGATACTTGAATCCTGGCAACATCCTTGTAAATTTTTTCTGCATTCTTTCCAGTTTAATAACATCCTTCCTATGGATGTGGGTGTAGGTTTGCACATTGAGCTGGAAGGTTCGTGTTCAGATGTTTTGTCACCTTACTAAATAATATCTTCAGTGAGCCTTTGGATGAAGCATTCCTGTTGATTCCTGCATTGAAATCCTTCTTATAGCAAGGTGACCAAAATAAAACACAATACTCCAAGTGTGGTCTCACCAATATCCTGTACAACTGCAACATAACTTCCCAACTTCTATATGAGAAGCCCTTACTGATGAAGGCCAGTGTGCCAACAGCCTTCTTCACTGCCCTGTCCACCTGTGACTCCACTTTCAGAGAACTGTGCACCTGAACTCCAAGGTCCCTCTGTTCCACTGGATTCCTTTAAGGCCCTACCATTCATGATGAAACTTCTACGTTGACTTGACTTTCCAACATACAAGACCTCACAATTACCTATATTAAATTCTATTTGCCACTTCTCAGCCCACAACCCCAGCTGATCAACGTCCTGCTGCAAATTCTGATAACCTTCCTCACTGTCCACGATACTGCCTATTTTAGTGTCGTCAGCAAACTTACTAATCAGGCCTTTTACACGATTATCCTAATCACTGATATAGATTAGAAACAGCAATTGGCCCAGTAGTGACCCCTGAGGCACTCCACTAGTCACAGGCCTCCAGTTCAACAGTTCCACTATTACCCTCTGCTTCCTATCTTCCAGCCAATTATATATCCAATTTGCCAGCTCACCCTGGATTCCATGCAATCTAACCCTCCAGAGTGGCCCACCACGTGGAACCTCATCAAAGGCCTTACTGAAATCCACATTGTTCCGACACGATGTAAACCTTTCTGCTAATTTAAAACCAAACACACAGAAAAGCTCACCTCGACTTGTAATCTGTTAAAGTATGATTGACAGAGAACTACCCAAATTCCACTATATAAAATTAACAATTTATTTTTAACTCCAAAAGTGAATATTAAACAACAATCTACACTGTGAGTCTCCTTTGTCTTACCTCCCACTTTATAACAATATACTGACCCTGAAGTGAAAATGGACCATCATAATGAAAAGATGGCTTCATTATTTTTCTAATTCTTAACTCTATTACCATGACATACATAGGACATTAATCTGAGTTCATATTAACTTCTGCACACACACACATATATAACATTGGAATCTATTCAATCTCATCGATACTTTATTCGTTAAAGTCACGATAACGCATCTGCTATCACATTCTTATGACCCGCAACATGTACGATTTGTAAATTAAAAGTGTATAACATAAGAGTCCAATGAAATAGTCTCACATTCTTGTCTTTAAAGCATTCCAAGAATGTAACAGGAATGTGATCTGTGTCCACAACAGTCTCCAATACATTGTTTGTGACATAAACATTAAAATATTGTAAGCCCAGTACCAAACTCAATAACTTTTTTTTGATCATAGAATATTTTCTCTGATATGTGTTGTGTTTCTTTGAAAGGTAACCAACTGGCAGTTCAATTCCATTAGCATCTTCCTGCAGCAACACAATTCCAACTCCTATTTCACTAGCATCAATTGCAACTTTGAAGGGTTTCAAAAAGTTTGGCATAACCAAAACTGGTGCGGTGGTTAATATTGCTTTTAAATTGTCAAATGCCTGCAGGCATTGTTCTGTCCACCGAAATTTTGTGTTCTTCTCCAGCAAATCATTTAACGGTGCCACGATGCTGCTGAAGTTTGGAACACATTTCCGTAGAATCTGCTTAGTCCCAAAACTTGAAGCACCACTTTCTTCGAGGTTGGCTTTGGAAATTCCTCGATTGCCTTCATCTTTGCGTTCCTTGGAGTCACCTTCCATGACCGATGTTATGTCCCAAGAAAGTCACCTCTGCTTTTGCGAATTCAGGTTTCTGTAAGTTTGCTTCTCTTAATTGTTCAAACAGCTCTGCCAACTGTACAACCTGATCTTTCCAGGACTCACTAAAGATCACTACATTGTCCAAATAGACTGCATAGTTTGTTAACCCAACAACAACTCTGTTCATGAGTCTTTGGAATGTGGTGGGTGTGTTCTTCATTCCAAAAGGCATCACTTTGAATTGATATAGCCCACTTGAGGTTACAAATACAGAAATTTATTTTGCTTTTTCTGATAAAAGTACCTCCCAGTAACTCTGCAGTAAGTATAACTTTGTGACGTAACTGGTTTGACCAACTTTCTTGACACAGTCCTCCAATCTCAGTTTTGGGAATGAGTCCAATTTTGTTATGGTGTTGACCCTCTGATGGTCCACACAAATTGTTGAGTCTTGTCAGGTTTGGGAACTAAGACAATTGGAGAACTCCATTCACTCTGACTCGGCTCAATGATATCTTCGTCGAGCATCACCTCCACTTCCTTGACTTGTCTGGCTTTGAACGGATTAAGCCTATGGTGTGTTGTTTTATCGGAACAGCATTCCCTATGTCTACCTTATGCACAACAGCATTAATCCTCCCCATCTTCCTCCTGCATATGTCCTCATACTGCTGTAACAAACTATTCAACTGCGTTCTTTGCTCCTCAGACAGATAATGTTCTAACCTATCCCATACCTCAAGGACTTCCTCATTGTTTAACGTATTTGGAGGCACATCAAATTCCACAACACCTGGATTTGATTTTTCACTCTGCAGGGCAGTAACTAACACCTTTTTCCCCAGTTCTTTTTCCCTATTATAATCAGGTTTCAACATATTCACATGACATACCTGATACAGTTTTTTCCTATCTGGAATCTTTACCAGATAGTTCATCTGACTCAACTTTTCCCAATTTGGCAGAGACCACTAAACCTGGCTTTGAAAGGGCCTTCTATCACTGGTAACAATACTAATATGTCATCTCCATGGGAAAATGTCTGCATTTCAGAGTTCTTATCTGCCACCTGCTTCATTCTATGCTGTGCCCTTTTCAGATGCTGTTTAGCTGAATCACCTGCTCAATTTAATCTCTCCTCACCTCTGATACATAATCCAAGTGTGACACCGCCAATTTTGGTCCTGTCAATTTCTCTTTAATTAATTTCACTTCATGTCCAAAAGTTAACTCAAAGCAAGTAAACAAAGCAGATTCATTTGGGGCATCTCCCCCCCCCCCCCCAACCCCCTCTCCCCCCTCTCTCCTCTCCTCACCCCTATCTCCCCCCCCCGTCTTCCCCCCCTCCCTCCCTCCCCTCTCTCTCCTCCCTCTCTCTCTCTCTCCCTCCACTATAGGGATTGTGACGGGAATCATGCAGGATGAGTCCCAGCATAGGACAATCAAACTGGAAACTTGCCCACAGCCATGTTCAACTCAGTTGGCTGAACTTAAGGCATTTACGGCAGCCTGTGAAATGTTGGAGGGTAATAAAGCTGACATTTATACTGATTTGGCTTATGCACATGGGGTATGCCACTTGTTTGGGGCAGTGTGGAAGCAAAGAGGCTTTAAGTAGAGTAATGGGGATCCCATACAACACTGCCAGCAGAATGTAGAATTGACGACTGCAATGATGAAGCCAAAGGCACTAGATATCATTAACTGCCAAGCACACAGAAAAGGCAGTGATGTGGTGACAAGAAGTAATCAGGCAGCAGATGAAGTGGCTAAGATAGCTCTGGTTAGTTCTTCATCTGTTATTGCGCCTCAGGTGCGGATAGATCCAGAACCGACGTTAGAGGACTTTATTGAAATACAGGGGAGGGCTACCTTGACTGAGCAAACACTATGGAAGCAGAGGGGCGCTAGGCAGCATCAAGAAGGTTTATTATCCACATAGGAAGGTTTATGGGTAGCACACACCCCATTGTTTTCAATTCTTATTTCAGAGGCGCATGGATTGGTGTGTGTGTGAGGGGAAGTGCTAAGGAAGATAAAACGGGATGGTTTCTGGTCACCATACCTGCAGGTTTCAGTGGACTATTTATTGTCACAATGTGAGGTGTGTGTGCAATATATTATTAAGAAAGGGATAACAACCCCTATAGGACACATACCAGTGCCTGAAGGGCCATTTAAGCATTTAGTAATTGACTACATGAACATGATAAAAGAGGTGAGAGGGAAAAGGTACGTTAGTGGTGACAGATCGGTTTAGCCGATGGGTAAAAGCTGTACCTTCTAAAGATGCAGGAGCTGGGACAGTAGTAAAAATTCTGACAAATGAAGTTATCCCAAGGTTTGGTATCCCATTGGAAATTAGTTCAGACAATGGGTCTGCCTTCATTCAGAAAGTAGTTAAGTTGGTGCTGCAGTCTTTGAGGATCAAACAGAGGTTGGGTGCGTGTATCATCCCCAGTCACAGGGTATGGTGGAAAGGATTAATGGGACATTGAAAGCCAAATTAAACAAAATCTGCACAAGCACCAACCTTAACTGGGTTGATGCGCTGCCGCTGGCTCTAATGAGTTATCGCATGCAGACTAATTGCATAACCAATCTAATACCACATGAGCTGCTCACAGGTAGACTTACGCCCAGGTGGAGAGGCCCATACAAAGGGCCTAGCTTGGAGTGGTTAAGCTGAGAACTTAAGCAATATATGCAGCAACTAACTCTGATACTTGAGATTATCCACCTGCGGGAAACACAAAGGGAACGAGGAAGGACCTATTAAACCTAGGGATTGGGTGCACGTGTGAGTCTTTCGAAGACGCTGGAATGAGCCGAGGAGAGAGGGACCTTTCGTAGTGGCTAAGGCATCACCTACCGCCATCCAAGTGGAAGGATGGCACATATGGTACTACCTTAATCATTATACTAAAGCTCTCCCACCAGCACAAACTGAGTCGAACACTGAGGTAAGTGGAGCTGAGGCTGAGGAACTTGGACACAGGCAGGGCACACAGGAGGCTAGTACCCCTCAGCAGGGTTCTGAACATGGTACAGGTGCAGTTCTTGGGGATACTGATCATTTCAGAAATAATAGAAATGGAGATGTGGAGCATAGCTCTTCTCCTGGCAGCGGGAATGGGGAAAATATGGGGGACGCTGCTAATATCACCCTCTCTGATGCCAGGCCTGCATACGCAGACTTGGAGATCATTAACTTGGCAAACCTGGACAGGATCACTCAGGCTAGGAGGCAAAGATGTATTAGAAGTGCAGACCTTGCTGCCCTAACATGGGTACACGGCCGTGACAATCACTAATATCAATGAACAAACTACATGGCTGTAATGATGGCTAAACAGGACTGTTTCTTGTGTACTAAGGTGACCCCATCATACTATGTTGTCCCTATGCCTTACAACTCGACCACCTGTACTCAATGGTGTTTGCAGCACTCTAGCCGACGTCTTATTCAGTATGATTCATCAACTTACAGGCAATCCCATTACCCCTTTTGGTGCTTCCTACTTCAGGCCTCTACGTTCTATCAGCAGGATGATGTGGGCAGACAGCAACTCTAACGGTGGTGTGGCTAAGTAACCCGGGGTCCACCAGTAAGACTAATTACACATTCCCCATGGTTGCTTTCAGGACACAGGAAGATTTGAGTTTTGAATGCTTTAAGCGAAATGGCTCCATACCAGTCGGCTATTTTAAGGGTCTTTGCAGGAATACGATTGAACTAGAGGTGGACACCACACTTGGGGATATCTTAAATTCTCAACACATCCCACTGGCAGATATGTGGTGGCTGTGTGGTAAGAAAGGAGGGTTGCGCCCAACACTGCCCGCTGCCTGGAGTGGCAGCTGTGCCTGTGTAATGCTCCTACACGAGGTAGTTATATTGTCATACGCACAGCTTGATGCTATGTCATAGTCAGCTTTGTGCTGAACTAAGCTCTACTATTATGACCTGACGACTGTCATGCTGCGAGGAATATCGCCATGTGGGGACATCGATGATACTTCTGAAGAACGTGCGGGTCCTAGATTGTGAAGGATCTTGGGTCTTTTTTCCTGCTCTGATTATTGGAGGACAGGTTTTTGGCCCAAGGGATGCCAGGGATGGAGAAAGAACCCTTTAAGTCTCAGAATCCAAAAATTATTTAGTCTGTGTTGGGACCTACATTGTTTGAATTGGGCACAAGAGGGACTGAGCCTATTGTCTTCTTTCTCCAGATGAGACCAGTCGATTTCAAAGGGGGGAATATGGAAAGTAAAGAGCATGAAAGCATGGGAAGGGTTAAAGCATGAAGTTCACTGGTGATCTGTTGCAAGGAGTCTGTGGAATTCTTTTTCACTAATTAGCAGAGTAAGGTTGAAGCTGAAAGGTCACGATAGCGAGATGAGATATGTTAGTAAAGTTAGCCTCGCCTGCTAAATATCATTATGGCAAGATTTGGACAATAAATATTTGGGACATGACATTAAATATCTAATTAATAGTTAGTAGAGTCAGCTTGAGACAGGAGACTATTGTAATAGGTGGAAGAGCTAGATATCTAATCATGACAGATTAGTCTGGAATGGAAGATCGCTGTGGCAGAGGTGATAATAAATATCTAATCAGGACATTAGGAAAATATTAAGTAGGATCAGGAATGAAAGAGTAAAAACCATTGTTGCAGAATTGATAATAAAGTGTCTAATCGTAACACTAGAATAACATTAAGTACAATGTAGAAAATACCATAGTGGCAGAACTAAAGAGATAATGGGAACTAACATCATTGGTTTATTGTATAGCTGGAGTGAGGTAATTCTGATTAACACATGCTGATAAGCTAACAGAAACATGATTAAAAAAAATATAAAAACCACTGACCCTGAGGGTTCGGGAGCATTCGAGAATCTGCGTTCTGACTTTCACAGTTTTTTGTTTGCAAATAGAAGACCTACTTCTTGAAGACCTCCCTGTGACTCTACATTTTCGCCAGGGCACCAACTACCACCAATGACAAGCACACTGCTAAACGATCAACAGCCGATGTGGAAAATGTTTGTTCTTACAATACTATTTTCTCCTTTAGCCTTATACTATTCTTCTTCCATCTACTCTACCTTTCACTGACGTCACCTCTAACTCTTACAGGACCTCTCCTGCTCTCTTTATTCTTGTACTCTGGACAAATATCCTACTCACTCTGAGGGAATGTCTTAATCATTAATGTTAAGTCTGAGATTGAAAGTCTTTTGTGTTTCAGGCATTACACAAAGGGACTAGTTGATCTACTTTTATATCTATGTTCCCATTGACATGCAGATTAATTGAAGGGACAGAGAATTTGGGATTAGTGCTTCCCCATTTTCCCCGCTATAGGATGTTGTGAAACTTGAAAGGGTTCAGAAAAGATTTACAAGTATGTTGCCAGGGTTGGAGGAGTTGAGCTACAGGGAGAGGCTGGATTGGCTGGGGCTGTTTTCCCTGGAGTGTTGGAGGCTGAGGGGTGACCTTATAAGGGTTTATAAAATCATGAGAGGCATGGATAGGGAAAATAGACAAGGTCTTTTCCCTGGGGTGGGGGAGTCCAGAAATAGAGGACATAGGTTTAGGGTGAGAGGGGATATAAAGGGGCCTATAGGGGCAACCTTGTCATGTTCAGGGTGATGTGTGTGTGGAATGAACTGTCAGAGGAAGTGGTGAAGGCTGGTACAATTACAACATTTACAAGGTATCTGGGTGGGTACATGAATAGGAAAGGTTTAGAAGGATATGGGCCAAGTGCTGCCCAATGGGACTAGATTAATTTAGAATATTTGGTCAGCATGGATGAATTGGACTGAAGGGTCTGATTCTGTTCTGTACAGCTCTATGATTCTGTATCCTCACTATTTTGTCCAGGATCACTGGACAATGATCAAAAGTTAGGTATTTTGTTCCTTTGTGTGATTAGAAATAATCAAGATGATTGAATCAAAAATCAAAGATTACATTTTCCTAATCATTTTGTCTAAATGCTACACCCTATTGTCAGTTTATGAGTTTGATATGTTATTGCTTTGTCACATCTTATTGTGTGAAAACTGACAACCACATTGCCAACATTATAACAGTGACTACAATTCAAAAGTACTTTATTGGTTGCTAAGTATATTGAGATGTCCTGAGGGGCTGACATGATGCAAATCTTTCAAAGCATGTTGACAATCAAGCTTCTAAATACAACAGATGCTTTATGTTTCAACATTGCAAAATGTTTAACATTTTAGCAGCTTCTTTGTCCATTAGCAACAATACCCCAGATTAACGTTGGCATTCAAGTCATTCTACCACAGAATAAACAGCTAACAGGCACCAACACTGGAATCCAAGGAATTGCTAAACAAACTGTTCCACAGGCACCAAGAGATTGCAGAAAGTATCAACACTATTTTTGGATTTTGCAGACTCCAGCACAAGATCAGCAGCAAAACAGTAACCAATTTTGGAACTAAGGTAAGCCACAACAGGAATACAGAACAGAAAGCTGAGTGGCACTTGTCATAATCAAAGCAAAATGGTCAAATATTAAACGGGGTGGGGTGGTCAACCAGAGATAGGAAATCAAAACTTCGAGGAGACTGTAGGAATATGGATTTGGAATGTGGGCGCTGACAGGACTGGGCTTCCCTTTGATTGGTAGGTTAGCATGTCCTCTGTCCAGGCTCACCATAACTCCAGAAACCTACCACTTTTTCCTCAGAGGTTCCTAATTGGTAGGTGGGACAGTGCTGCTCAGAGAAGGATGCTGAATTGTTTCTGCAGTTCTTGAAAGTGGAGCTGCAACTTTCTGGAAGCCAAGAACCACAATATCTGAGTGACAATAAATTCCAGATGCAATGAAAAAGTGGGAACCGGCTGAAGCAGCAAAAAGTGACCCTAGACTCTCCAGTCTATCCATGGATATTTCACTGACTGAAGAAAGAACTAGGATGGGATAGATGTTGTGGAATGCAATCCTAATACCCCCATAGGGTGCACCAAGATATCTGGGGACCCCATAAACCCAAGAACTAGAGCACAGGGCAGCAGAGCATCACAATGTCCTTGTAAGGCTCTTTTCAAAAGCCACATCCTTTATCATCATGTCATCCTCAATCACAGCCTGGGCCCATCCTCTGTTAGTCCTGCAAACAGCCACCCCTGCAAACTCAACTTGCCCTGTCACTAGGGACAAAAACAGAAATTGCTGGAAAAGCTCAGCAGATCTGGCAACATCTGTGGAGAGAAATCAGAGTTAACATTGTAGATCCAGTGACTCTTCCTCAGAACTGTCATAAGAGATGCTCAGCTTGAAGGACACTAAGTTGAAAGGAATAATGTACCCACAGCTCTCATTGAGGCTGTTTAAATGGGAAGTACTTTATACGAGGAAAGTAAAGGAGGGGTTTAAGATAGAAATTCCCAGGTCCAATAAAAACTTTGATAAATATTTGATGGGTAAAATGTGCCGGGCTATTGGTTAAAAGAAACAGGTGGGTTTAATGGGATGGCACTTTCAGAGAGCCGGCTCAATCTGGATGGCCTCCTGAATGTGTCATACCAATTTCAGCTTGGAAATTATTTGAGTGTACATAGAGAGAGTGATGTGGTGAAGTCACCAATCTGCAGGGCAGGGTAGAGAGCCTCGGTGAAGGTTTGCTCTTGGAAGGTGTGTACGAGGGTGAGTTTCCTGTCACAGACACTGTAAAACAAGATGGTCCCAGCCTCAAAATCCACATACACTCCCACCCTGGAAATGTTTCCCACAGTCAGCTTTGTATCATTGTCATCATGAAGGGCTAAAACAGAGCCCACCAATGAATAGAGACACCAGGAATTGCGGTTCCTCCCCAGCAAACACTCTGTTCCTTTGCCTTTGCGGCTGATGCTCCTGTAACAGAGGCCAATTTTCCACACACCACTGTCTCCTAGCACCTCCACCTCCCAGTAGGAACGGCCAGCTTTCACTCCCTCGGCACACAGCAACTGCTGGCAGCAGTCAAACCTCTCAGTGTTCTTGGGTAGGGACTGCCTCTTGGGTGAGAGCGTCAGAATCCTGTTTCCATCAGATAGGATGAACTGGGCATGGGCTGTGTTGAGATCCGGGGTCAGTCTCTGTCCATCTGTGAACATAAAGAAATATTTCACTAATCCTGCTTAGGTGAAGTTATGTAAATATATCTGAACCAAGCTGGAGCCAACCTGTTCTGCATTAATTTATTTATCTAATCTCCGATGTACTTCTTAATCTGAATGAATTTGAAATCTGAAATGAAATGAGGATTAGGTTAGATATATGGCACAGAAATACGTCATTCAGCCAAAGGCAAAAATCATGAGGGACACGGATCAGGTATATCGAGAAAGTCTTTTCCCTGGGGTGGGGGAGTCCAGAACTAGAGGGCATAGGTTTAGGGTGAGAAGGGAAAGATATAAAAGAGACCTAAGGTGCAATGTTTTCACACAGAAGGTGATGAGTATATGGAATGAACTGCCAGAGGAAGTGGAGCGGATTGGTAAAATTACAACATTTAAAAGGCATCTTGATATGTATATGAAGGGTTTGGAGGGATATGGGCCAAATACTGGCAAACAGGACAAGATTAATTTAGGATATTTGATTGCCATGGAGGAGTTGGTCTGTGCTATATATCTCTATGACTGTATGACATATGTTTAAATCTGACCATGGCAGATATTGCCACATTAAAAATATTAAAAAGTGATGGTGCTGGCATGGTAGGTCATGATAGCGGTCCTGAGCCAGCCACATTCTTCTCTCTCTGTGTCTCTCCTTTTCCATCTTTTTCCTTTCTCTTTTTCCTTCTCATCATCCTCTGTTACCATGAGGGACTCTGCTTCTTAACTTCTCCTGTTACCTGAGACATGGTGACCCTCAGATTAAACCACCACCTATCGAAGAGAAGATGAGAATCTGGTGACTTCGCTGTTGACCGAAGGGTCTGTTTCCATGCTGTACACCTCTATGACTATGACTCTATCCATTTTCTCCTTTCATTGGGAATTAATTATTTTACCTACCACTTCTGTTAAGTTCTAATCAGACCATTCATATTTTAATTCTCTGTTGTTAAAAACTCTATCCAATATAGTTTTTGGAGGGAATTGAATATTCACAGAAACTTGTTTATCCTGATAACTTCAAAAATTTTGACAAAGAACCATTTCCCAAAACACGTATCTCAGTCTTGTATGAAGTTTTCACTTTAGCTCAAGGCACCATTGCTACAGAGGGCTTGGAGGCTGTGTTGCCATGTTACATTTATAATACTGGATGATATCTTGTCTACTTTTATCCTTTTAATACAAATAATATTCTGTATTCAACTTTTGCACTTGTTGCCTTCTACCCAGGGGCTACAGAGGAAAGTCTCTCACCTTTCAATACAACCTAAACCCAACACGAGGGGTTAGTCTCATGTCTCTCGTCTATATAGTCTCCAAAGACTGCAAGCAGAATGAGATAGTTTTCTATTTGTTGTGTATTAGAATCCTGGAATCTTCCAGGATGGAAGGAGGCCAGTTGGCCAATTTTCCCCATGCTTGTTCTTTGAAAGAGCTGTCCATTGAGTTACATTCTCCAGCTCCTACCAGCCAGTAGATTGTTTTTCTAAACTTTGTTAATGTTTCGTCTGTATTAGTTAATCACTTTTAACAAAAATATATGTGGATATATTTTATTTTTAATATACATTTAATATTTTTAAAATAAATTTGAGCTGTTTCAACATCATAGGAAAAGAAGGACGCCAATTAAAGGAGGATAGTAAAGGCTTATTTTAGGTTTGTGAAAGGCAAAAAAGTGGTTAAGACTAAAATTGGGCCCTTGAAGACAGAAGCAGGGGAATATATTACGGGGAACAAAGAAATGGCAGAAGAATTGAATTGGTACTTCAGATCTGTGTTCACTGGGGAAGACACAAGCAATCTCCCGGAGGTAACAGTGCCTGAAGGACCTGAACTTAAGGGAATTTATATTTATATTTGCAGGGAATTGGTGTTGGAGAGACTGTTAGGTCTGAAGGTTGATAAGTCCCCAGGGCCTGATGGTCTACATCCCAGGGTACTGAAGGAGGTGGCTCGAGAAATCATGAATGCATTGGTGATTATTTTCCAGAGTTCGACAGATTTGGCATCAGTTCCTGCGGATTGGAGGGTGGTTAATATTGTACCACTTTTTAAGAAAGATGGGAGAGAGAAAGCAGGAAATTATAGACCAGTTAGTCTGACCTCAGTGGTGGGAAAGATGCTGGAGTCTATTATAAAGGATGAAATTAGGACACATCTGGATAGTAGTAACAGGATAGGTCAGAGTCAGCATGGATTTATGAAGGGGAAATCATGCTTGATTAATCTGCTGGAATTTTTTGAGGATTAGATTAGATTACTTACAGTGTGGAAACAGGCCATTCGGCCCAACAAGTCCACACCGACCCGCCGAAGCGCAACCCACCCATACCCCTTACCTAACACTATGGGCAATTTAGCATGGCCAATTCACCTGAATCGCACATCTTTGGAATGTGGGAGGAAACCGGAGCACCCGGAGGAAACCCACGCAGGCACGGGGAGAATGTGCAAACTCCACACAGTCAGTCGCCTGAGTCGGGAATTGAACCCGGGTCTCTGGTGCTGTGAGGCAGCAGTGCTAACCACTGTGCCACCGTGATGTAACTCTGAAGATGGACAAGGGAGATCCAGTAGATGTAGTGTACCTGGACTTTCAGAAAGCTTTTGATAAAGTCCCACATAGGAGGTTAGTGAGCAAAATTAGGGCACATGGTATTGGGGGCAAAGTACTAACTTGGATTGAAAGTTGGTTGGCTGATAGGAAATAATGAGTAGTGATAAACGGCTCAATTTCGGAATGGCAGGCAGTGACCAGTGGGGTACCACAGGGATTACTGCTGGGACCGCAGCTTTTTACAATATATGTTAATGATATAGATGTTATTACTAATACAATGAGCAAATTTGCTGATGGGTGACAGGGTGAAATGTGAGGAGGATGTTAGGAAATTACAGGGCGATCTGGACAGGTTAGGTGAGTGGTCAGATGCATGGCAGATGCAGTTTAATGTGGATAAATGTATGGTTATCCACTTTGGTGGCAAGAACAGGAAGGCAGATTACCACCTAAATGGAATCAATTTAGGTAAAGGGGCAGTACAAAGAGATCTGGGTGTTCTTGAACGCCAGTCAATGAAGGTAAGCATTCAGGTACAGCAGGTAGTGAAGAAGGCTAATAGCATGCTGGCCTTCATAACAAGAGGGATTGAGTATAGAAGCAAAGAGGTTCTTCTGCAGCTGTACAGGGCCTTGGTGAGACCATACCTGGAGTACTGTGTGCAGTTCTGATCTCCAAATTTGAGGAAAAACATTCTGGCTATTGAGGGAGTGCAGCGTAGGTTCACAAGATCAATTCCTGGAATGGCGGGACTACCTTACACTGAAAGACTGGAGCAATTGGGCTTGTATACCCTTGAGTTTAGAAGACTGAGTGGGGTTCTGATTGAGACACTAAAGATTATTAAAGGATTGGACACTCTGGAGGCAGGAAACATGTTTTCGCTGATGGGTGAGTGCCGAACCAGAGGACACAGCTTAAAAATACGGGGTAGACCATTTAGGACAGAGATGAGGAGAAACTTCTTCACCTAGAGAGTGGTGGCTGTGTGGAATGCTCTGCCCCAGAGGGCACTGGAGGCCCAGTCTCTAGATTCATTTAAGAAAAAGAGTTGGATAGAGCTCTCAAGGATAGTGGAATCAAGGGTTAAGGAGATAAGGCAGGAACAGGATACTGATTAAGGATAGTGGTGCAGGCTCGAAGGGCAGAATGGCCTACTCCTGCACCTATTGTCTATTGTCTTTGTGTCTATTTCATAAAACAATGTTGAAGTGTACCTTGCCTTTTCTCCATATCCTTTAATGCATTTGGATAACAAAAATCTACCAATCATTAAGCGACATTCGATAGCTGTTGGTTGTGGAAGAAAGCTCAAAGTTCATTCTTTGATGTGAAGAAGCACTTTCCAATTTGCCATCATTCCTACCAGCTCCTGAAAATGGTGAAATACCCCTTTGCCAAGTTTTAACATTCTGGTTTTGAAGGTATTTTCGGGCAGCTGTTTGAACAGTTTTTATTTCCAGTTGAGTAATGGGACACGTTGCTTAGGTTCCAATTGGCCATTCTGTGGAGGTGGGTGGTCTGAGCATGCCAGATTGCTGGTTCCACTCTACCTCCAGATCCATTCTTGCAGGTAGTGGGTAGCCAATTAAATTAAGCCCAGTTATGCCCGCCTCTTTATAGGATATTTGGAACATTCTTTGTTCCAATCCTACTCGAGCCCCAACCAACTCTTCCTCCAGTACATCAATGACATAATCGGTGTTGCTTCTCTCTCTCATTTAGAATTGGAAAAATGTATCAATTTCATTTCCACTTTCCTCACCTTCACTTGGCCAATCTCTGACTTCTCCCTTCACTTCCTTGACATCTCGGTTTCTATTTTTGGCAATAGGCTGGCCATCAATATCAACTATAAATCCATCGACTCCCATAATTACCTTGACTATACAGTCTTAACTTTGTTTTTAGATTTAGATTTTCTTATCACGTGTATATAAGTACAGAGGTACAGGAGTACAGTGCAAAGTGTACAGTGTTGCCTCACATGGCACCATTTTAAGTACAAAGGTAACGAGGTACAAAGGACTGCATACTCAAACTACTGGACCTGTACTTGATGACGCACTTAATATTCAACAGCAAGGTATATGAACAAATCAATAGGACACCTATGGGCTCAGCCATATCCATACTCATAGCAGAAGCAGTGATGCAAAGACAAGAACAAACAGCCCTACCACAAATCTGACCCAAACTCTGGGTCAGATATGTCGATGACACTTTCGTAATCATCAAAAACACGGAAATAGAAAAAACACACCGGATCATCAACGCCACACTCACAGGCATCCGATTCACGAGAGAAGTAGAAAAGGATAGCCAACTCCCATTCCTAGATATGATAGTACAGAAAACACCGAACGGAGAATTCACCACAAGGGTACACAGGAAAACAACACACACAGACCAAGTCCTAAACTATGAAAGTAACCACCCCAACACACACAAACGAAGCTGCATCAGGACACTATTCAAAAGAGCTACAACACACTGCAGTACACCAGAACTGCAAAAAGAGGAAGAGGAACACCTATACAAGGTATTCGCCAAAAACGGATACCCGCGCAACTTTATCAACAGATGCCTAAGAGATAGACCACGAAACGAGGACATGCCACAACCAAAAGGACTAGCCACACTACCATACATCAGGAGCGTTTCAGAACTGACAGCCAGACTACTGCGACCCCTAGGACTCATAACGGCACACAAACCAACAGCCACGCTCAGACAACTTACTAGAACAAAGGAGCCAATACCCAACATGAGCAAAACTAATGTAGTTTATAAAATACCATGCAAGGACTGCACAAAACACTATATAGGACGAACAGGAAGACAGCTAACAATCCGCATACATGAACACCAACTAGCCACGAAACAACACGACCAGCTATCCCTAGTAGCCACACACTCAGACAACAAGCAACATGAATTCGACTGGGAAAACACTACTATCATAGGGCAAGCCAGACAGAGAACAGCCAGGGAATTCCTAGAGGCATGGCATTCATCCACAAATTCCATCAACAGACACATCGACCTGGACCCAATATACCAATCACTACAGCGGACAGCTGAAACTGACACCCGGAAGCGGCAAGGACAGACCACTATAAATGCCGGAAGAAACATCAAAGAAGCGCTTCGCAGGAGGCTCCACAGCACTGATGATGTCTCCTAGCCAGGGGACGAAACGTTTGCAACAAAAACTTCCAGTTCGGCGAACAGAACCACTACAGTGTATAGAAAAGCCATACACACGGAGCAGATCCTGAACTATAACAGCAACCACTCAAACACACATGAGAGAAGCTGCATTAGGACCCTGTTGAAAAGGGCTACAGCACACTGCAGCACTCCCAACCTGCAAAGAGAAGAACACCTCTACAAAAATGGATATCCCTGCAACTTCATCCGTAGATGCCTGTCACGACCTAACACATTAAATCGCCCTACCTGAAATTAAAAAACATCTTGGTACTGATAGCCAGACTCCTCCGACCACTCGGATTTATGACAGCACATAAACCGATAGCCAAGCTCAGACAACTCACCAGAACAAAAGACCGAATACCCATCATGCGCAAGACAAACGTGGCGTACAAGACTCCATGCAGAGACTGCATACAACACTATACAGGATAAACAGGCAGATAACTAACAATCTGCATTCATGAACATCAACTAGCTCCTAAATGCTACAACCAGATATCCCTACTAGCTATGCCCATTGACAACAAGGACCACAAATTTGACTGGTACACTACAACAATAATGAAACAAGTCAAACAGAGTACAACCAGAGAATTCCTAGAAGCTTGACACTCATTCATCACATTGACCGAGACCCAATATACTGTCCAGCAGCTGTTGATCTCCAGCATCTGCAGTCCTCACTTTCTTCTAGACCCAATATTCTGACCACTGTAATGAACAACCAGAACTGGCAACTGGAAGCAGTGTGAACAAAATCAAATAAATTCCAACCAACACAGTACAGCAGTGCATCACAAGAGGCCCCGCAGCATTGAGGATGTCACCTAGAAAAAGGATGAAATGTCTGCAAATCAGATTCCCAGTTGGCAAACACAATAACTGCAACAGCCATCTAAGCCACAAATCTTTACACCAACATAGAACATCGGGCAGAACAGACCCTTCGGCCCTCAATGTTGCACCAACCTGCGAACTAATCTAAGCCCATCTCCCTACACTATCCCATCATCATCCATGTTTAAATGCGCCTCATGTAGCTGAATTAACTACATTGGCAGGCAGGGCATTCCATGCCTTTACTATTCACTGAATAAAGAACCTGCCTCTGACATTTGTCATAAATCTATCACCTCTCAATTTACAGCTATGCCCCCTTGTATAAGCTGACATCATCATTCTAGGAAAAAGATTCTCACTGTCCATCCTATCTAATCCTCTGATCATCTCGTATGTCTCTATTAAATCTCCTCTTAGCCTTCTTCTCTCCAATGAAAACAGACCCAAGTTTCTCAGCCTTTCCTCATAAGACCTTCCCTCCAGACCAGGCAATATCCAGGTAAATCTCCTCTTCAATGTTTCCATATCCTTCCTGTAATGGGGCGACCAGAACTGTACACAATATTCCAAGTGTGGTCGCACCAGCATTTTGTATAGTTGTGGCATGAGGGGATATGTGGGAACCTTGAATTCTTCCGAAGGTGTGATGCCCAGTTCTGCTCACAGTACTCTAAGTGGGGTGTAGCTATGGTTTTGTATGACTGCAGCATAATGTCTCCCTCTATATTCCAGCCCTTTAAATATGAAGACCAGCATTCCATTAGCCTTCTTGACTATGTTCGGTACCTCCTTGTGGCATGTTAAAGAGCTCTGCACCTGAACCCCCAAATCCCATTGGACATCTGCTGCATTTATCTTTGAGCTTTCTAAAAACATACCCTGATCTATCCCTTGTTGATTCATAATCGATAACCTCTAGTTGCTTATGTTAAAATCCATCTGCCATAGCTATCATCTAATCTATCAATATCCTGTCATAACTTTATGCTGTCTTACCACTATCTACAATGCTATCCAATTTTATGTTGTCAGTAAATTTGTATATTTGATATTTTATGCCATTATCCAAGTCGTTAATAAATATTGTGAATATCTGAGGCCCCAACATAAATCCCTGAGCGTCACCACTAGTCACATGCTGCCTATTTGAGTACTTACCCATTATTTCAACTCTCGGTTTCCTGCCACTCAACCAATTTCCCACCCATGTTAGTAATTTGCCCTCAATTCCATAGATTTCCACCTTGTCTGGGACTTTATTAAAAGCGTCCTGAATGGGCATAGAAAAACAACATCCATTGACTTACCTCTACCTTTTTCCTCTCTTCAAAAATTCAGGTTGGTCAGGCATGAATCCACACTGACTCTTCCTGATTAACTGTCAGTTTTCAAGGTGATCAGTTACCGTATACTTTATTGTACACTCCAATAACTTCCCCAACACAGATGTTAGGCTTACTGCTCTGTAAATCCCTTGTTTCCCTTCTGAAAGAGTGGAATGACATGATTAACTTTCCAACCCAGAGATACTTGAATCCAGGGAAAGGCTGTAATTTGGAGCTTCTAATTTTATTTCTATTTACTACTTTATACTGAGAAGAACTGTAATGTTGAACTTTTAACTTATTTCTTTACTTTTTAAATTCTTACCCAAGATTTTGTACCAAGATACCTTGTACCTAAGATGGCGCCATGGATGGTGATATTGTAAACCTCCCCTGTACTCCTGTATCCCTGCACTTGGGTACATGTCACAATAAAATCTAATTCTAATTCTAAAATTATGGTTAGGGCATTGGCAATGTGCTCTCTTACCTCTCTTAACACCCCACGGATGGAAACCATCAGGTCCTAGGCATTTGTAACTCTTCAGTTCCATTAATTTTGCCAATATAGATGATTTACTCTAGCTAATTTTGTTTATACCATCCCTGCCTCTCTGTTAATTTCTTTGTGATTTCCGGCAAGCTATCCTCCTTTTCTATTGTGAATACTGAAACAAAGTAATTGCTTACCATGCCTGCCAGTTCTCCATGATCATTGACAAACATGCCTCCAGTCTCAGCCTTCAGTGGGCTAATGAGTCACTTTCCCTTTATATAACTGTAAAATCTCTTCTTACTGTCTTTTGTGTTCCTTGCAAATTCTCTTTCATTGTCCTTTTTAGCCGCTACTATCAGCCACTTTGTGACTAATGTTAGACTTTATATTTATCCCATGCTGTGGGATCTCTATTGTTCTTTGCAATTTTACAAGCCCTTTCTTGTCATGTTATGCTGTCCCTTACCTCCTTAGATGTCCATGGATGTTCTTTTCTGTGAGATGTAATTTTTTCTTCTCGTGGGTACAAACTGATTCTGAATAGCATTAAATATTTCTTTCAACAACCTCCTCAGTGGTTTTACCCATTAGCAGAGCTTCCCAGTTTGCAGTGGACAGTCTCTGCCTCATCCCATAAAAAGTCTGCCTTGCTTAAATCCAAAATTCTAGTAACCGATCTTTGCTTCTCTCTTACAAATGCTACATGAAAGTTGATCACATAATGATCGCTCTTTGACAAATGCTCACACAACTAGGTCACTAACTAAATCAGGCTCAATGCTCATTACTAGATCCAATATTGCTGGTTCTCTTGTCACATCCAAGACATTGCTGTGGGAAACACTCTAGAAATTCACAAACTTTCTGGCAAGTGCACTCCCCACATCTATGTTAAGATTAAAATCCCCCATTAATATTGCACTGCCTTTGCTACAGAGTTGCCTAATTTCAATATTTATACAATATGGCACTTCTGAGCTACTATCAGATGGCTTATACATGACACCTATTTGTAGTTTTATTTCCTTTATGGTGCATCAGTTCAACCCATAAGATCTCTACTGGGTGATTCCCCTCATCCACCCTCCCTCACTAGACAAGTGAATCGGTTTCTAATTTGTAATGCCACTGCACCCCCCCTATGTTTTCTCTATCCCTTTTGGAAATCTTATAATCTGGTAAGTGTACTTCCCAGACCTGACCATCCTGCAGCCAGGTCTCCAGAATGGCTACTATATCATGGTTTCCGGTTGTAATCTGTGCCTAATTTGTTACTTATGCTCCATGCATTTGTATAAAGAACTCTTAATCTTGGCTGTACACTCTGTCCTGTTCTTCAGCATCTTTTTATTATTTCTCTTTCCTGTCTTACTCAAGACAACTTCTTTATAACCATCCCCTTCTTCATTATGGGAGGCAACAGCCTAGTGTTATTATCACTAGCCTATTAATCCAGAAGTCCAGATTTCGGGGTCCTGGGTTCAAATCCCACCATGGTAGATGGTAGAATTTGAAAATAATAAAAACCTGGAGTTAAGAGTCTAATGGTGAATGCATTGTCAATTGTTAGAAAAACCCATCTGATTCACTAATGTCCTTTAGGGAAGGAAACTGCCACCCTTACCCGCTCTGGCCTACATGTGTCTCCAGAATCACAGCAATGTGGTTGACCTTATATTCCCAATTGGAAGTAGGCAACAAGTGTTGACCTAGCTGGGGACGCCCTCATCCTGAGAATGAATAAAAAATAATTGGCCCTGTTTGTTCATCCTATTCACCTCTACCTTCTCTTCACATGCTGATCTGCCATTCTGGTTCCCGCTTCCATGCCGTAATTTAAAAAAAATAAGACCATAAAACATAGGAGCAGAAATTAGCCCATTCAGCCCATCAAGTCTGCTCCACCATTCAATCATGGCTGATAAGTTTCTCTACCCATTCTCCTGCTTTCTCCCTGATAGTATTTGATGTTGAAACAAGTTTCAAGTAACAAGTAAACAAATTTTTTCAAAGAATTTCTTCCAAAGAATTGAATATATTCTCAAAGAATTGAATAAATATTTGCAGGGCTAACAAATGGGGAAAGAGTGAAGGAATGCGACTCTCTGGATAGCTCTTTCAAAGAACCAGCACAGACACGATGATCCAAATGATCTCCTTCAGTATTGTGAAGTGGTATTATTACAAAGAAAGAGAACAAACTGTTGCATTTGACTCATTTGCCCTCAAGTAGTCCGACTTACACAGAGAAATTAACCGATCTCGGTCCCTCTTCACCTGGGAAACCAGCTCCAAGTTTTTCTGCGTATGGTTCTTTATTCTATCCAGTTTTATTTTATCCAGGCAAGGCCCAGGTTGAGAGGATGTTAACTGCTCAGATGCATTCTTTATCCTGAAATATAAATGCACATTACAACAGAAAAGACAACAGAAACGAAAACAGAAATTGCTGGAAAATCTCTGCAGGTTTGGTAGCATCTGTGAAGAGAAATCACAGTAAACATTTTAGGGTCAAGTGACCCTTCCTCAGAACTTGAATTCACATTTTGATAAAGCTGCTTAAAAGGAAGAGAGGGAGTTCCTTCGTTTAGGCCCAGGAGGAAATTGAAAATGTGCAGGTCAGAAAGTGGGAATGGATTTCTAGATATCAAAGATTATAGAATCATAGAATTCTTACAGTATGGCAGCAGGCCAATCTGAAATCGGCAGCTGTACATAGCAAATAAAACAAGAGGCCAAAATAACATCTCAATTAATAAATCTAGTAGGGAATTCAAATGAAACTTCTTTATCCATAGTGGTGAGCAGATAGAATTCCTTATAATGTGTACAACTGCAAGTCTTCTGCATATCACACACTCTATTCCTGAGAGATGGAACTCGAGGGGTTGTTATATAACGCATCGCATGTTACATATAGCTGCAGCACTGTCGCTCTGGATTGTTCTGAAGAACATTCTAACATGAAGCCTGCCAGATTTATTACTTCAAATACTGGCTGGTCCAGGTGATAAGGAATCACTCCAAGATCTATTGAATAAGACAAAGACCTTTAACATAACACAAGGAATCATAGAATCTCTGCAATGTGGAAACAGGCTATTCAGCCCATCAAGTTCACACCAACCCTCCAAAGAGCATCCCACCTAGCCCCACTTCCTCTAGCCTGTAATCTTACATTTCCCATGCCTAATCCACCTACCCTGCACATCCCTGGAAACTATGGGAATGTGGTTGGTTGATGATGGTCCTGAGATTTGTAACATCAGGAACGGTGGGGGGGGGGCGGGGGGGGGAGAGGTGGGCAGGCACAGAGTAGTGTAGGCAATTGTAAGAATGAAAGAGTAGTACCAGGAGTGTTGGGGTGTGGAAGGACACATTGAATAATAGTGTCAGGACGACAACCCTCTTGCTTAAACAAGTGAAGCTTTGTCCCTCCCCAGACAGTCAGGGGTGTGCTATGCAGATATGAACAATTAATATGGAAGATGCCCATGATAACGCACTTATAAGACAATAATCAAACAGGAATAGAACAGGTCTGAGGGGCTGAGTGGTCTTCTCCAGGTCTTTTATTCTTATTTGTACCCTAATCAATGCAGGACTGGTGGGTGGATTAATTTGAGATGTGAGTGTGTTAGGTGGGTGTTACTATGGGAGTGGGAGACCGGAGATCTGTTAATTACGGCCTTTGCGTGAAAATCAATTCACTTTCTTTCTTTAAAAATACATGAGCTCTGTGAAGGTAGACTTTAAACAATTATTCCCTTTCATATTTGTGCGTGGTAAAAATGATAGTTCACATCACATGATCTAGTCTGAAAGCATCATTTTGTCAAAGTGCTAACTTTGTTTCTGTTACTAGGGCAACTGCAGACCTTGTGAATATATTATGTAAGAGCACACTGTTGGAAGTCTTCTGCATATCACACACTCTATTCCTGAGAGATGGAACTCGAGGGGTTGTTATATAACGCATCGCATGTTACATATAGCTGCAGCACTGTCGCTCTGGATTGTTCTGAAGAACATTCTAACATGAAGCCTGCCAGATTTATTACTTCAAATATTGGCTGGTCCAGGTGATAAGGAATCACTCCAAGATCTATTCTGATCCATCACAAGTGAAAAGAAATACATCTGAATAATGTATTGGAATTTATCATTAAATATGGAACATTTTAAACCACCAAATCAGCACTAACATTAAACATTTACAGGCCCAATTGTGTCATTTCAAACACAAATGCGTGGAAATTCAAGAAACCCATCCCAGCTGCCTCACATCACGCAAATCTTACAGCAGAGATCTCCATCAGGTTTGAGACTTCTTATTCTTAGGTCCAAAGTGTTTGATGCCTTCTGCAGGTGTAAGCATGGTCACCCCGAGAATATTATTGTTTCATTATTTACCAGTAGTCAGCGCAGTTCTGATCTGTAACAATTGTGTATTGCATTCCCACCATATTGTCGGACAGGAGACAGTGCAGCAGCTGATATAACAGGTGCTGCATGGACAGATTCATAGGCTAGATTGAATATAGATCATTACAGCGCAGTACAGGCCCTTTGGCACCAACGTGTGAAACCAATCTGAGGTTTATCTATCTTATACTATTCCATTGTCATCCCCATGTTTATCCAATGACTATTTAAATGCCCTTAAAGTTGACAAGTCTACTACTGTTGCATGCAAGGCATTCCACGTCCTTACTACTCCCTGAGTAAAGAGCCTACCTCTGACATCTGTCTTATAGCTTTAAACTGAGGGGTGATAGATATGTCCCCTTGTGCTGGCCATCACCATTCGGGCTAAAAGGCTCTCACTGTCCACCCAATATCATCCTCTGATCATCTTGTATGTCTCTATTAAGTCATCTCCTAACCTTCTTCTCTAACGAAAACAGCCTCAAGGCCCTCATCTTTTCCTCATAAGCATTTCCTCCATACCAGGCAACATCCTAGTAAATCTCCTCTACACCTCTCCTCTCCTTATAGCTCCAAAACTCAATCTCTCTACCAATAAAAGCTAGCACATCGTATGCCTTCTTAACAACCCAATCAACCTGGGTAGCAACTTTCAGGGGTCTATGTACATGGACACCAAGATTTCTCTGCTCATCCACACTACTAAGAATCTTACTATTCGCCCAGTACTCTGTATTCCTGTTAATCCTTCCAAAGTGAATCACCTCACACCTTTCTGCATTAAACTCCAATTGCCATTTCTCAGTCCAACTCTACAGTTTGTCTATATCCCTCTGTGACCTGCAACATCCTTCGACACTGTACCCACAACTCCACCGACTTTAGTGTCATCCGCAAATTTACTAACCCATCCTTCTATACCCTCGTGCAGGTCAGTTTTAAAAATGACAAATAGCAGTGGCCCCAAAACAGATCCTTGTGGTACACCACTCGTAACTGAGCTCCAGGATGAACATTTCCCATCAACCACCACCTTCTTTCAGCTAGCCAATTTCTGATCCAAACCACTAAATCACCCTCAGTCCCATGTCTCTGTATTTTCTGCAATAGCCTACCATGAGGAACCTTATCAACGTTTTACTGAAATCCATATACACCACATCAACCACTTTACTCTCATGCACCTCTTTGGTCACCTTCTTAAATGACTCAATAATGTTTGTGAGGCATAACCCACCCTTCAGAAACCAGTGTTGACTATCCCTAATCAAATTATTCCTTTCTAGATGATTATAAATCCTATATCTTATAATCCTTTACAACATTTTACCCACAGCTGAACTAAGGCTCACTGGTCTGTAATTACCAGGGTTGTCTCTACTCCCCTTCTTGAACAAGGAGACAACATTTGATATCCTCCAATCTTCTAGCACTATTCCTGTAGACAACTTTGAAATGAAGATCAAAGCCAAAGAGTCTGCAATCTCCTCTCTAGCATCCCTGAGAATCTGAAGATAAATCCCATCTGGCCCAGGGGACTTATCTACTTCGACAATTTCCAGAATTGTTAATACCTCCTCCTGATAAATCTCAATCCCATCTAGTCTAGTAGCCTGCACCTCAGTATTCTCCCTGACAACATTGTCTTTTTCCTGTGTGAATACTGATGAAAAATATTCATTTAGCATCTCTCCTAGCTCTTTGTACTCCATGCACAACTTCCCATTACTGTCCTTGACTGTCCCTAATCCTACTCTAGTCATTCTTTTATTCCTGATATAGCTATAACAATCTTTAGGGTTTTCCTTCAGCCTACCTGCCAAAGACTTCTCATGTCCCTTCCTGGCTCTTCTTGGCTCTCTCTTTAGGTCCTACCTGGCTAACATGTATCCCTCAAGGCCTTGCTGAGCCTTCATGCTTCATCTTTACATAAGCATTCTTCTTCCTCTTGACAAGACAATCCTGTCTAGAAGAATCTAAAACCTGCCCTGGCAGGTGGTGGAATTTGAATTCAACAAATATCTAATGATGAATCCACTGCCGATTGACAGAAAACCATCTGGTTCACTCATACCCTTCAGAGAAGGAAACTGCCATCTTTACTTGGTCTGGCCTGCATGTAACTTCAGGCCCAGATGTGGTTGGCTCTGAACTGCCCTCTGGGCAATTAGGGATGGTTAGCCTAGCCATTGACCCCCATATACTGGAAAGAATAAAACAAACCTAGGTACGACTACCACCATGGCATATGGTTAAGTGTGAATATATTAAAAATCTAGAATTCAGAGTCTAATGATGACCATAAAATTACTCATCCCATGAATAAATATTAAAAAATTGGAAGAGAACTTGATTCTTGGTTGTATTGTGTATTCAAATAAAAATAAGGAGTCAAACAAGGTTAGACCACACTTGGAATATTGTGTCCGCTTCTGGTCGCCTCATTATAGGAAGGATATAGATGCTTTCGAGAGAATGCACAGGAGATTTACCAGGATGCTGCCTGGATTGGAGGGCATGCCTTATGAAGAGAGGTTGAGTGAGTGAAGACTTTTCACACTGGAGAGAAGAAGGAAGAGAGGTGACTTGGTAGAGGTGTACAAGGTAATGAGAGACATAGATTAGATAGCCAGACACTTTTCCGCAGGGCAGAAATGGTTGTCATGAGGGGTCATAGTTTTAAGGTGATTGGAGGAAGCTATAGAGATGTCAGAGGTAGGTTCTTTGCACAGAGAGTGGTGGGTGTGTGGAATGCACTGCCAGCGGTAGTAGTAGAGTCAGAGACATTAGGGTCATTTAAGCAACTACCAGACAAGCACATGGGCGGCAGTAAATTGAGGGTGTGTAGGTTAAGTTGATCTTTGATTAAGATAAATACTCGGTACAACATTTTGGGTCGAAGAACTTGTACTGTGCTGTACTGCTCTATGTTCTATGTTCTGTGTTCTAAATAATGATTTAATCATACGGACTTGGGACTGTATAAATGCCAAAGCCTAGTCAAAGTAAGTCTTTCATATAATTTGGTTTGAAACTCCTGCTGCTGGATTTACAGAAGTTATGAGCAGGTTTCATATTGACTTGGAATGTAAAACTGATGAAGACACCAGGAAATCAATTTTCATGAATACCAGATATAGTCATAGAGTCATAGAGATGTACAGCATGGAAACAGACCGTTCGGTCCAACATAATGTTTGGATAAATAAGATTTTGGATGTTATTGCCACTTACCTGGTTACCATTGTATTGAATCCCTGTAAAAGACAAAATTAGATCAGTATATTTGCAGGGTATAAGATCAGGGCTTGCAAAATCCTTGCAAAAACATCAAGAATTCAGGCAAATAGATCATCATGTCAAATAAGTTCTCTGCCTAAGGATGTAAAATGCAAATTAGAACTGCATTAACCTCATTTGCCTGTCTACCTGCAATAAAACGTAAGCATTTACACTAGTTCAAGTATAAATGACAATTCTGATGTGACATGCTAATTCCTCCTGTCAGGGAGCTCAGCTCTGAATCTGCCAAGAGCAGAAGTGAAGACGTGAGACTTATGATATAATGACTGATTTGACGACACCTAGAAACCAAAGGTTACACTGATTGAAGCTTTTTTATGTTAAATTGTGACGTTTAGACAGCAATTTGTTCAAGAATAGAACTGACGGATTCAGAAAAAAACAAATTACCAAAACGAGATGGTGAAATTAGAAGCAGGAGTAGGCCATTCAGCTCCTCAAACCTGCTCCACCATTCAATAGGATCATGGCTGATCATCCAACATGTAGCATATTCCTGCTATTTCCCTGTACCCTTTGATTCCTTTAGCCCAAAGAACTATAGCTACCCTCTTCTTGAAAACACAACAGTACTATTGTCTGTACATGAGTAATCCAGAGGCTTAGGTTAAAATTCTGAGGACAGTGGGTTAAATCCCACTGTGATAGTGATCAAATTTAACTTCAAATTAATAAATCTGGAAGTAAAAGCTAATCCAACAAGAGATTCTTTTTAAAAACCCATCTGGTTCATGAAGAAAGTTTACTATTTGGCATCTATGTGACACCACATCCATGATAATGTTATTGACTCAACAACTACCCTCCTAAAATGGCCTTGTAAGCCACTCTGATCAAGTACAATTAGGGATGGACAATAATGCTGTGAATGCCCATGTCCCATGAAAGAATAATGAAAAGAAACCTGGAAATCACATTAACAATTTTGGTTTTGGTTACATTTTGATATAGAACAGAGGTAAACAGTATATTATGGAAATATGGATTTCTGTTTCTGAACTTGGCTTTTTTTCAAACTTTTTGTTGTTTTTGAATATTGTACCAACGTAATTTCTTCCATATAAATTTTATTTCTGTACAGCCTTTTAGCTATCAATGAACCTGAACAATTTGCGTTAGCCTGTTTGTGTTGGCTACTTACTGCATTGAAAGGTTGCTTCAAATGTCCTCCATATATGTACCTTGCCAGTGACATAAGCTTACAGGTTAAGACCAAAAATCAAAAAAACCAAAAAACCAAAAATCTTTGAAAGCAACCCAAAAGGACACAACTGGACCTAAATACAAAGTATATATCCAAAGGGACCCAAAATGACCTACAACAGTAAGTGTATCTAACTTCCAAAAATATCCTTTGGCTGAAATACTGTTGACCCTGGGGTTTCCGGATCTAGAATTCCCAACCTATAGCTGTACCATGGGGACAGATGTTGCTATGGGTTTCAATAGAGTCATAGATACTTGGCACAACATTGTGGGTCGAAGGGCTTGTATTGTGCTGTACTGCTCTATGTTCTATGTTCTGTGTTCTAAATAATGATTTCATTGTATGGAATTGGGACTGTGTAAATGCCAAAGCCAAGTCAAAGTAAGTCTTTCATATAATTGGATTTGAAGCTCCTGCTGGTGGATTTACAGAAGTTATGGGAGCACACAGCACGAAAACAGACCTTTCGCTCCAACTTGTCTATGCTGACCAAGTATCCTAACCTGATCCAGTCCCATTTGCCAGCATTTGGCCCATATACTTCTAAATGCTTCCCTTCAGATACCCATCCAGCTGCCTTTTAAATGTTGCAATTGTGCCAGCCTCCACCACATCCTCTGGCAATTCATTCCAGACACACACCCACCCTCTGCACTAAAAAAGTTGCTCTTTAGATCCCTTTTAAATCTTTCCCCTCTCACCTTAAACCATGCTCTCTACTTTTGGACTCCTCTACCTGGGGAGAAGACCTTGTCAATTTACTCTATCCATGCCCCTCATGATTTTATTAACCTCTATAAGGTCACACCTCAGCCTCTGAAGCTCTGGGGAAAATAATCCCAGCCTATTCAGCCTTTCCCTACAGCTCAAACCCTCCAACCCCGGCAACATCCTTTCAAATCTTTTCAAGTTTAACAAATTCTTCATACAGAGGATAACCAGAATTTCACGCAATATTCCAAAAGTGACCTAACAAATATACTGCACATCTGCAACATGACCTTCCAGCTCCTATACTCAATGCACTGACCAATAAAGGCAAGTGTACCAAACACTTCTTCACTACCCTGGATAAAAGCAAATTACTGCGGATGCTGGAATCTGAAACCAAAAGAAAAAATGCTGGAAAATCTCAGCAGGTCTGGAAGCATCTGTAAGGAGAGAAAAGAGATGGCGTTTTGAGTCTAACTGACCGTTTTTCTTCACTATCCTATCTACCTTAGATTCCACTTTCAAGGAACTATGAACCTGCACTCCAAGGTCTCTTTGTTCAGTAACACTCCCCACCCTACCATTAAGTGTATAAGTCCTGCCCTGATTTGATGGCCTTAAGGGTGATGGGTGAGAAGAGATTAGGGTTTGTAAGCAAATGATTCAGAGTTTCTAGGGATACCATGTGTTGGCCAGAAAGAGTTAACACCTCGCAACAATGGAGACAGGTCTTTATCGAGATCAGAGATTAGAATTGAGGATGTGGGGAATGAGAGAATTTGGAAGTTGCAGGGTTAGCATCTCCTTTCAGATGGTTAGTTGCAGCATCTTCTGGAAAGCAATAGGATGGTACAGTAATTACCCAGGCTTCATGAGGTTGTGATAGAACAAGCTTGGCTATAAGTAACAGAAAACAAAAGAGGACACTTCTCTTTAATACAACTGGATTTGAAGTTCCTGGGAGTAAGTGAGGACTGTAGATGCCAAAAATGACAGAGTCACAAAAAGTGTCCTCGGAAAAGCACAGCAGATCAGGCAGCATCCGAGAGGCAGAAGAGTCGATGTCCCTTCATCAGGAATGTGGAGGGGGAAGGGAGATAAGAGATAAATAAGGGAGTGGGGATGTGGGGTAAGGTAACTGGGAAGGCAATAGATGGATGCAGATTGGGGGGTAATTGTGATGGGTCGATGAGGAGGGTGGAGCAGTTAAGTGGGAAGGAAGATGGACAGGTAGGACAGGTCAAGAGGGCAGTGCTGAGTTGAAAGGTTGGATCTGGGATGAGGTGAAGTGGTGGGGGGGGGGGGGGGGGGGGGGGGGTGGAAGATGTTTAAACTAGAGAATTTGATGTTGATGCTGTGTAGTTAATGGGTCCCAAGGCAGAAGATGAGGCGTTCTTCCTCAAGTGGGCAGGTGGCATTGATTTGGCGGTGGAGGTGGCCCAGGACTTGCATGTCCTTGGGGGAGTTGAAGTGATCAGCCATAAGGTAGTGGGGTTGTTTGATGCATGTGTCCCATTCCGGCTTTGAAGCTCCTGCTCATGTATTTGCAAAAGTTATGAGCAGTTTTCATGTTGGCTTGGAATGTAAGGCTGATGAAGACAGTAGGAAATCAATTTTTGTTGATTTCTATACAACCCAGTTCTGGATGATTGAAATCTGACACAACCCAACCAGGCTGGCAGCAGTTAATACATATGATTTGCTGTTAATTTGCCAATTATTCATAGCTTCTAGATTTTTCATCCCACTGATAGCTCTTTGCAAAGGATGAAGGTCTGAGAAAAGAGATAAAATAAATAGACAGGAAACACAAACTAGAAATTTGAGTTTGTCAGAAAGTGATAAAGCAATCTGGAATCTGAGCTCGATCATTGGTGCTGTCCAAACATGTCAAATTAGTGGGTACCACATTGTGTCAAACCTTAAGGATTGACATAGTCTGCATTAACAACTAAAAATTAGAGTTGTAGGTATTTTTGACAGTATAGTGTGCAAAAGAAACAATCAAGGAGATCATACAAATATAAATATTTTTAATAAAACTGTTATTGCACACCTCTGGAGCAGTGGGACTTGAACCTGAACCTCCTGGCTTAGAGGTGGGGACACTACCATCTTGCCACAACAGCCTTCATGTAATATGTGTTCAAATCCTCATAATTAACAACCCCAGCTTCCCAAATCTTGGGATTGTCTATTCTCCTAACTGATTTAATTAGTATCTCTCTGTTTAGTTAATTGGCAACTTTGAAAGTCCTAACCTAGAAATTGGAGTCAAAAAGTATGAAGCTGAAAAAAAGGGGATCTGAGGTGGACGGTGCTGCATGCAGCAGTCCCCTGCAACCACAGATTGCAGTGGTTCACGGACTCCCAGCCCAACTGCTTGTTCTGTGGTGCTGTGGAGTCCGTGGACCATGTGTATATTGGGTGTGGGCGTTTGCACTCCCTCTTTGATTTCCTCAAAAACCTCCTCCTCTGCTTTTGGTTGCACTTCAGTCCCACGCTCCTGATCTTTGGGCACCCAGTACGGAGGAGGGAGGGCAGGTCTGGAGACCTCCTCTTGGGTCTGCTCCTGGGTCTGGCCAAACTGGCCATAAATAGGTCCAGGCAGCGGGCTGTGGAGGGGGTCGTTAGGGCCGACTGCCTGCCCCTCTTCCGCGGTTACGTTAGGACCTGGGTGTCCTTGGAGAAGGAGCACGCAGTGTCCACCAACACCCTGGAGTTGTTCAGGGAGAGGTGGGTGCCGCAGGGAGTGGAGTACTCCTTCTCCAAGGACACCCAGGTCCTAACGTAACCGCGGAAGAGGGGCAGGCAGTCGGCCTTAACGACCCCCTCCACGGCCCGCTGCCTGGACCTATTTTAGAAGTAATCTAATCTAAAACAGGTCCAGGCAGCGGGCTGTGGAGGGGGTCGTTAGGGCCGACTGCCTGCCCCTCTTCCGCGGTTACGTTAGGACCTGGGTGTCCTTGGAGAAGGAGCACGCGATGTCCACCAACACCCTGGAGTTGTTCAGGGAGAGGTGGGTGCCGCAGGGAGTGGAGTGCATCACTTCCCCCTCCAACTCTATTTTGATTAGGTCCCTGCCCTCCCCTTCACTGTTTGATCACACAGCATTGCCCTTTTTGATGTGAAGGGCACTGCTTGTCACTGGCCACTCGGGTGTTTTCCTATCTTCCTGGTGGTGGAAATTGAATAAAGACTTGTGCACTCCATGTCTTTTACAAAAAAAGAAAAAAAAACAGGAAAAGCCAAAACGCAAATTGAATAACAAATTCCAATGTGATTCTAACATAGTGTGTGGTACAGGAGCCTCTCAGTGTCAGAAAAAAAAACAACAGGAGTTCACACCATGGATACTGGGGAAAAAATAAGCACTACCGCAGTTAGGCGGTAGTGTGGGGGTTAATTTAAAAAAAAAGAAGAAAAAGAAATGAAGCTGAAAAAAAGCACAGCAGGTCAGGTCAACCAAGAAATTGTTAAGCGAGTGGAGATGACTCTTCATTGTCAAGGATCCCCCTGACTCCATGGCTTGACTGCTCTCCTGGCCTGTACTACTCCCATTGGTGAACAGCGAAAGGGAGACACTGAGGTTTGTAAGTGCTGACATCCTGGTTCGTTGGCTCAAGGGCAGAATGATGCCATTTTTTGGATCTGACGCTGAGTTGAAGTAATTAAAACTTCAATCAAAACCGACAATCAGAGGCCAACTAGTGGTGTTCACTCGACCGGCACATCTCTGCAGTGTTGTGAGAACTACAGCAGGCGGTATAACATAGCACAGTATAGCATAGAAATGGACCCTTCAGTCCACAATTGTGCCGAACATGATGCCAAATTAAACTGGTCTCTTCTGTCTGCCCTTAGCCCATATCCCTCTTTTCCTTGCGTATTCAGGTGTTTATCTAAAAGCCCCTTAAAAGCCCCTATCATACCAGCCTCCACTAACCCTGGCAGCACATTCCATACTCTGGATTAGTGGTGCTGGAAGAGCACAGCAGTTCAGGCAGCATCCAAGGAGCAGCGAAATCAACGTTTCGGACAAAAGCCCCATATCTACCACTCTCTGTATAAAAACCTTGCCCCTCATATTGTCTTTGAACTTTCCCCTCTCACCTTAAAATGCATGCCCTCTAATTTTAGACATTTCAACTCTGGGAAAAAAATTCTGACTGTCAATCCTAGCTATGTATCTCATAATTTTATAAACTTCTATCAGGTCTCCCCTCAGCCTCCACCACTCCAGAGAAAACAACCCAAGGTTTTCTAGCCTCTCTTTATAGCTCATATCCTCTAATCCCGGCAGCGTCCTGGTAAACCTCTTCTGCACCTTTTCCAAAGCCTTCACATCCTTTCTTGTGTGTGACACGAAGAGGCCAGTGCTCTAAGCAGGCTTTGAGGCCTAAGTTGTCTTCCTGGTTATGGGATTCGTCTGAAAATGTGTTGCTGGAAAAGCGCAGCAGGTCAGGCAGCATCCAAGGAACAGGAGAATCAACGTTTCGGGCATGAGCCCTTCTTCAGAAATTCTATGGGATTCATCTGCCAGCTGACCCAGAGAGGGATTGGTCCATCAGGTCTGGCCAGTTTATATTTCAAGTATTTTGAAGGTGGCGAGACCCCTATCTCTCTCTCTTTTCTCTGAAACAGCAGGCCGGAGATTGCCTGATAGATAATTAACCTGTTTGGAGATATTTTCACACATATCTGGAGTCGGTGGCATTGATGCCTGGTGCTTCTTGCCCAGAGACAGCGACACTGCCACTGACCACCTTTAGATATTTTTAATTAACAAACTCAGATATTATGTTAGGTGTCTGGGACAGATAGGGGTTGAAGTCACCCCTTCTAGTTCATAGGTAGAGACACTACTACTGCACTACAACAGCCCTAGATTCTCTGACAGGTCCTGCAGCTGAATCAAGTGCACCTTCTGGCCTTGAGGACCATTAGTTGCTATCACTGCCACTTCCAGTGGGATGCCAGCACCAGACACATATTCCACTCCCGTTCTGATCAGAGTTCCATAGAGACCATTCCTTCTGGGACACACGGGTCCATTCCTCTTCCACTCCCAACTTCCCCCCCCCCCCCAACATGGCAACTACCCATGCAGAAGGTGTACCACCAGTCCATTTACCTCCTCCCTCCTCACCATCCAAAGCCCCAGACTCACCTTCTAGTTGAAGCAGTGATTTATCTGCACTTCACACCATCTAGTTTACTATATTCACTGCTCACAATGTGGCCTCCTCTATGTTAGAGAGACGAAATGCAGACTAGGTGACCGCTTTACAGAACACCTACATTCTGTCTGTAAAAATGACCCTGAGTTTCCAGTTGCCTGCCACTTTAACATGCCATCCTGTTCCCTGGCCAAGCTCGCTGTCTTGGGGGCTTGCTGCAGTGCTCCAGGGAAGCTCAGCACAAGCCAGAAGCACAGCACCTCATTTTTCCACTTGGGGACCCTGCAGCCTTCAGGTCTCAATGTACAGTTCAATAATTCTTTTCCTTCTGTTTATCTGTGTCCTTGCCCCCAACTCCCCACAACACCCATGGCCCTGTCATGGCATGCAGTATTTTCAGCACAGCCAGAGTCACCTACTCATGGTCCCAATTATCAGCTTTTCTCCTTCCCTAGCTTACTATAAATTATCCCTTTATCTGGCAAATTTTCTTTCTTTCTCTCTGGACTCTATACCCACCTACCAGCTTATTCCTTATCCCCTTCACCCATCATCAGCACATATATACCACCTTTTCAGAGCTCCTGTCAGTTCTGAAGGAGAGTCACTAGACTGTAAGGGTTAACTCTGTTTTTCTCTCCAAAGATGCTGCCAGACCTGTTGAATTTCTCCAACAGTTTGTGTTTTTGTTCCTGGCCACTAATTTCCAATCCAAGCAAAACTGATTCAGGCTGCTCCTCAGAATTCATAGCTACACTTAATCCCATTATCCAGAAGCAGAAATCGGTAAAAGAGCTGAATGAGGCATTGTGGCCTGATAGTGCATCTTATATTCCTCAAAATGGAGTGCATCCGTGACCAGTACTCTCGCTTCCCAGGATTATAAGTTTTTGTAAACTGGATTGCTCCCCTGGGGAGAGTCCCAGACTGAAAGGGAAATCCTACCTCTGAGGACCATAAGCCATCCAAGTGATCAAGAAGATCAATTGCCATGATGGTGGAGGAACCTTGAGGTACTTACAGCAACATTGAATGTTTAGATTCATACAGTCACAGAGATGTACTGCACTGAAACAGACCCTTCAGTCTAATCGTCCGTGCCGACCACATATCCCAACCTAATCTAACAAGCACTTGGTCCACATCCTTCCAAACCTTTCCTATTCATATACCCATCCAGATGCCTTTTAAATGTTGTAATTATACTACCCTCCACCACTTCCTCTGGCAGCTCATTCCATACACACACCACCCTCTGTGTGAAAACGTTGCTCCTTAGGTGCCCTATATATCTTTCCCCTCTCACCCTAAACCTATGCCCTCTAGTTCTGGACTCCCCCACCCTAAGGAAAAGACTTTGTCTATTTATCCTATCCATGCTCCTCATGATTTTATAAACCTCCATCAGGTCACTCCTCTGCCTTTGACGATCCAGGGAAAACAGCCCCAGCCTGTTGAGCCTCTCACTTTAGCTCAAATCCTCCAACCCTGGCAACATCCTTGCAAATCTTTTCTGATTCCTTTCAAGTTTCACAACATCCTTCAGATTCGAAGGAGACCAGAATTGCATGCAATATTCCAAAAGTGGCCTAACCAACATCCTGTACAGTTGCAACATGACCTCTCAACTCCTATATTCTATGCTCTGACCAATAAAGGAAAGCATACCAACTGCCTTCTTCACTATCCTATCTACCTGCGACTCTACTTTCAAGGAGCTACGAACCTGCACTCCAACGTCTCTTTGTTCAGCAACACTCCCTAGGACTTTACCATTAAGTGTATAAGTCCTGCTAAGATTTGCTTTTCCAAAATGCAGCACCTCGCATTTATCTGAATTAAACTCCATCTGCCACTTCTCAGCCCATTGGCCCATCTGGTCCTGATCCTGTTGTAATCTGAGGTAATCTTCTTCACTGTCCATCTGCAAACTGACAACTATATCGCTTATGCTCATATCCAAATCATTTATGTAAATGGCAAAAAATAGAGGACCCAGCACCGATCCTTGTGGCACTCCACTGACCATGGGCCTCCAGTCTGAAAAACAACCCTCCACCACCACCCTCTGTCTTCTACCTTTGAGCCAGTTCTGTATCTAAATGGCTAGTTCTCCCTTTATTCCATGAGATCTAACCTTGCTAACCAATCTCCCATGGGGAATCTTGTCGAGTGCCTGAAAGAAGTCCATATAGATCATATCCACTGCTCTGCCCTCATCAATCCTCTTTGCTACTTTTTCAAAAAACTCAAATCAAGTTTGTGAGACATGATTTCCCACGCACAAAACCATGTTGACTATCCCTAATCAGTCTTTGCCTTTCCAAATACACATACATCCTGTCCCTCAGGATTCCCTCCAACAACGTGCCTACCACTGACATCAGGCTCACTGGTCTATAGTTCCCTGGCTTGTCCTCACCACCTTTCTTAAACAGTGGCACCATGTTAGCCAACCTCCACTTTTCTGGTACCTCACCTGTGACTATCGATGATACAAATATCTCTGCAAGGGGTCCAGCAATCACTTCCTTAGCTTTCCACAGATTTCTCGGGTACACCCGATCAGGTCCTGGGGATTTATCCATCTTTATGCTTTTCAAGACATTCAGCACTTCCTTCTCTGTAATATGGACATTTTCCAAGATGTCATCATCTATTTCCCCACATCTTACATCTTCCTTGTCCTTCTCCACAGTAAACACTGTTGCAAAATACTCATTTAGTATCTCCTCCATCTCCTGCGGCTTCACACAAAGGCTGCCTTGCTGATCTTTGAGGGGCCCAAATCGCTCCCTAGTTACCCTTTGTCTTTAATGCATTTGTAAAAGCCCTTTAGATTCTCCTTAACCCTATTTGCCGAAGCTATCTCATGTCCCCTTTTTGCCCTCCTGATTTCCCTCTTAAGTGTACTCCTACTGCCTTTATACTGTTCTAACGATTCATTCCATCTATCCTGTCTATACCTGACATATGCTTCCTTCTTTTTCTTAACCAAACCCTCAATTTCTCTAGTCATCCAGCATTCCCTATACTACCAGCCTTTCCTTTCACCCTAACAGGAATATACGGTCTCTGGACTCTCGTTATCTCATTTCTGAAGGCTTCCCATTTTCGAGCCATCCCTTTACCTGTGAACATCTGCCCCGAATAAGCTTTTGTCATTTCTTGCCTAATATCCTCAAAACTAGTATCTTGTCTAATACTGTCAAAGTTGGCCTTTCTCCAATTTAGAACTTCAACTATTTGATCTGGTCTATCCTTTTCTACCACTATTTTAAAACTAATAGAATTATGGTTGCTGGCCCCAAAGTGCTTCCCCACTGATACCTCAGTCACCTGTCCTGAGTAGGTCAAGTTTTATTTCTCAAGAGTAGGTCAAGTTTGCACCTTCTCTCATAGGTACATCCACATACTGAATCAGAAAACGTTCTTGTACACACTGAACAAATTCCTCTCCATCTAAACCCTTAACACTAGTCCCAGTCTATATTTGGAAAGTTGAATCCTCTACCATAACCACCTTATTATTCTAATAAATAAATTAAATCTCCTTACAAATTTGTTACTCAATCTCCCACTAACTATTAGGGGGTCTATAATACAATCCTAATTAGGTGATCATCCCTTTCTTAATCCTCAGTTCTACCCAAATAACTTGTCTGGATGTATTTCTGGTTATATCCTCCCTAAGTATAGCTGTAATGCTATCCCTGATCAAAAGTGCCACTTCTCCTCCTGCTTTGCCTCTCTTTCCATCCTTCCGATAGCATTTGTACCCTGGAACATTTAGCTGCCAGTCCTGTCCATTCCTGAGCCATGTTTCTTTCTTTATTTAGTTATATTAGATGTTTTATAAAAATGGTCACATAGCCAACAGGTTAGTGTGATGTAAGTTCAGTAGCTGTCTGGAGAGAGCAACTGAAAGAAAGATCCTGTACTGTTGCACCTCATGTGGGTGTCAGGGAAATTTCAAAACAATGAGCTTCTTAAGGGACAAATGCACTAAAAAATGAATTGTAATCTCCTGGGCATTACTTCAGACTGTGGACATGTTGGAAGAGAAACAACTCAGAGCAAGAGACATGCTCTGTGTCTCTCCCTTTAAGATATACAAGGGGTTAACAAGCCATACCAACTCTGGTCTGTGTGTGCTGGTTGGAAGGTAGTGTTGTAGTTAATGGAGGTGCTCATGTGCAGTCAACTGTGTTTGAATGCTAGTGTGCTGCAAAGATCACAGTCAGAGAATCACCCACTATTTATCCCTGTATTGCAGGTTAAGAAGTCTCTCACCCCCAGATGCTTGAAGCCAACTAGCCAATCAAAATGAAACAGGACAAATTAATTTCTATTTACCTGTCAGGTTAAAAATTCCAAAGTTGACTGTTTAACAATCAATGTTCCACAATCTTCTCCTCATAAATTATCCAGTGACTAAACCATATATATTTTTCTTTTGACTCATCTCTCACTTTAATCTGCTTGCATGCGTGTTGCGTTATTTCCTCGTGCACTTACTAATGAATAAACTCATTCTTTTATTAACTCAAGAAAGCCTAGATAAATTAGGATTTTTAAAAACAATTTCTTTGTCCTGGGAGAAAGATATCCACAAATTTGAAGGGTATTCTTTGAGAATTAACCTTGTACGTCCTACTGACTGGTCATAAAATATTTAGTGTATGGAATCCCAGTGCAGCTGATACATCAGCAATGTTACTGCAAAGTGTAGGAGTCATCTGGTCTTCAGCGGCAGCATTCTCATTCCTGAATCAGATGGCTACAGGTTCAGGATCAGGTTCCACAAACATAGAATAGGACAGAATGGCCTGTTTATGTGCCACAGAGTCCATGTAAATACTCCACCTTCACCCAGCCAATATTTAATCCTTGATTTTCCAAAGCAACATATCACTAGATCATGAGACCCAAATAACATTCTGGGGACCCAAGTTTGGATCTTGGCACGGCAGATGGTGGAATTTGAATTCCAATAAAACAAATCTGAAATTAGAAGTCTAAAGATGACCATGAAACCATTGTCAATTTTCAGGAAAACTCACCTGGTTCACTAACGTTCTTCAAAGAACAAAATTGCTGTCTTTACAAAATGAAGCAGAGCAAGATAGTGGACAAAGACACATCCGTCCCTGTTTGGTTTACGCAGAATGCCAGCGGCGTGATGTCACCTACCAAGACAGCCCCAGACACACCTGTTCCCTCAGTCACTGGTGCTGACATCAGATCTGCCCTCTTGGGAGTCAACCCAAGGAAATTGACCGGCCCAGATGGTGTCCCTGGCTGAGCACTGAGATCCTATATAGACCAACCAATGGAGGTATTCACTGACATCTTCAACCTCTCCCTCCTATAAGCCGAAGTCCCCACCTACTTCAAGAAGACCACCATCATCCCCCAACCTCAGAAAGCACATACAATGTGGCTTAATGACCACCTTAATGACCAGTGGCTCTGACCTCAATAATTATGAAGTGCTTTGACAGGCTGGTCATGGCCCACATCAACTCCAGTCTCCCAACCTGACTCAATCCCCTGCAATTTGCCTACTGATGTAACAGGTCCACAGTGGATGCCATTTCCCTTGCCCCGCACTCATCCCTGGAACATCTGAACAATAAGATGTCAGATGTGCCATCTTTATCAGACTCCTGTTCAGTGACTACAGGTCTGCGTTCAACATCATTATCCCCTCCTAACTGATCCCAAATTCTCTGGAACTGGATCCTCAGCTTCCTGACCCACAGGTCACATTCAGTGAAGATAGACAACTACACCTCCTCCACGATAACTCTCAATACTAGAACTTCCCTAGAATGTGTCCTCAGCCCCCTGTACACTAACTGTGTAGCCAAATTCCAAATGAACACCATCTATACATTTGCTAATGACACAACTGTAGCTGGATGAATATCAAACAATGATGAGTCAGAACACGGAAAGGAGATAGAAAGCTTAGTGATGTGATGCAGTGAGAACAACCTCTCTCTCAATGTCAGCAAAATGAAAGAAATGATCATTGACTTCAAAAACAAAGGAGAACAGTGCCCCCATCTACATCAATGGAGCGGAGGTTGAGAGTTGACAGCGTCAAGTTCCTTGGAGTGATGATAACCGACAACCTGTCCTGGACCTCCCCCCATGTAGATGCAGTGGTCAAGAAGGCACAACCATGCCTCTTTGTCCTCAAGTGGCTCAAGAAATTTGGCCATAAGGACCCTCAGCAACTTCAACAGATGCACCACTGAAAGCAATATATCCAGGTGCATAATGGCCTGGTATGGCAACTGCTCTGCCCAAGATCGCAAGAAACTACGGAAGGTTGTGTGCACAGCTCAGACCATTGCAAAAGCCAACCTCCCATCCATGGACTTCACTTACACTTCTTGTTGCTGTGGAGAGGCTGCCAACATCATCAAAGAGCCTTCCCAACTTGGTAATGCTTTTCTACAACTTCTTCCAGGAAAAAGATACAGAAGCTTGAACACACGCACCAACAGGTTCAAGAACAGCTTCCTCCCTGTGTTATTAGACTGATGAATGGATTGTTTAACTTCAAATAATGCTGGTCTTGTTAATGTTGATCTTGCTTCGCACACCTCCTGTGCAGTGTCTGCCTCACTCTGTCTAAGCACCTTATGATCTGTATGTTCTTGCTTACTATGATCTGCCTGGACTGCATGCACACAAAGCCTTTCACTGTACTTAGGTAGGTGTGACTCCAGTAAATCAAATCAAAGTCTGGCCTCCATGTGATTCCAAACCCATAGTAATGTGATTAACTCCCTCTGGGCATTTCGGGATGGACAATAAATATCTACATAGCTTGAATGAATAAAAGCAAAGCAACAAATGCAGATTAACCACTTGTAAATGCCTGTCTTTTCTGTGCACACATTAGTAGCTTGTACTGGAATAAAAGCAGCAAAAGCTCAACTTGTTGTAGAGCCCTTTGGGATAATTGAAGGATGTGGATGGTGCCATAGAAATACAGATCTTTCTTTTAGAATGTAATGTAACAAAAGGGAAATATCCCAGTACATGTGCCCTGACCTTATTGGAGAAAGCCTGAGAGCAGGGGGAAGGGTTGGAGGATGGCAAGAATATTCAGAACTCATGGTCCACACCACAATGTCCAGGCTCACAGAGTGGTGCTGAGCCTTTATGTGCCAAACAATACAGCCACATCTGTTGATAACCTGGAACAGGAAACCTTGAATCCATCATTGCTTCACTCTCTGACCCAACTTGCTCAGTTGAGTGTGGTGTTAGACTGTGGTCTGTGCAGTCACCCTGTAATGCCTCCCTACAAAGGTACTGCCACACGATACACACTAGGGCAGAGGCAAGTCAGCTAGTGTATTGTGGAGATATGTGGGTGGCCAAGGCATCAATTTGAAATATTGTTCACTCCTGTATTGCAGCACATGATAAAGAGAATATCTGCTTTCAGCCGCCTGTGTCATAATAAGCATGTCAGCCTAGCTGCAGCACAGAGAATGGAAATAGGTTAAAAAGCAGTGGTACAGCAGTGAGTCACTGTGTGCTCCTGTCGATCAGTGAGTGTTGCTCACTGTTCTAAGACAGGCACTTACTGGCAGGGAGTCATGCTGCAATACTGAGGCACTGTCACCCCCCAGGACCTACTTGCAGCCAGGGATCTCTGCTAGAGCTGAATATGCGGTCATGCAGACTGGTTCTGGGGAGGACCGCAGCACAACTCATGATCTGACTTTGTCCAAACAGAGAATGAACACTAGTCTACTCCAGCACTGGTACCAACCCTCAGGAATGTGCCAGTGATACTCTGCAAATTAAAGATTAATCTCATGGACATTCTGGTGAGATGAAAATCATTTTCTCACTCACTTCCAGCTGTCCAGAATTGTGACAAACCATCAGGCAAACCTTTGTCCACTGTGACCCCATTTTTGAGGCTTGAATATTGTCACATTCACTTAGTGAGACCTGAGACAGCAGGAAGATGATTGGGCAGCTTTGAATATCTGGATCAGAGCTCCAGGGAGGCCATTTCTGCCTCAAAGATTGAGGACTTGGCATAGAGTAGGGGGAAAGGAAGCAATGAAACCTCACTGTACATACTCCAACGACACGGGTGTTCAGAGTTTGCAATCATGCCAATTGGCATTCCCCATGCATTAGCAAGGTCCATATATGGACCTTGGAACGCTCAGCATCAACCTAGGCATTGGTAACAGCAACAACACATTCTGAGCAGTCAATCCTGCGAAATCTTCACAACCTCTCGGGAACAATGTCAAAAGCAATGGGCCTTGACAACATTATGGCTGCAGTTCTTAAGGCTTGTGCCCTAGAACTAGCTATGTCCCTTCCTGTCCAACCAGTACACTTGACCCAACAATGTGGACAATTGCTGGGCGCATCATGTACACACAAAAAAAAACAGGATAAATCCATCCCAGCCAAATACCGTCTCATCTGCCTATTCTTAAACATGAGTAAAGTGATGCAAGGTGTCATCAACAGAGCTGTCCAGCAGCACTTACTTGGTGGAATCATAACGAACATGAAATAAAACAGTGGCAGTCATTGGAGACACACCATGTCAGACCAAGGGCATTGTTCCAGGAGTTCCTCGGGGCTCTGGAGTCACAGAGAGATTTATAGCACAGAAGAAAGGCCCTTCAGCCCACTGCGTTCATGCCAGTCAAAAACAACCAGCTCCTATTCTAATCCCACAGTCCAGAACTTGACCCATGGCCTTATATTGCTTGGCATAAGAAATATACAGCTAAACATGTTCAAAGGAAATCTGCCTCCACCGTCCTTACAGGCAGTGCACTCCAGATTCACACTACCCTCTGGGTGATAATGTTTTCCCTTATATCTCCTCTTCCTGTTCCTTACTTTAAATCTTTGCGCCCTAGTCATTGATCCATCAAGGAGAAAAGCTCCTTCCTGTCCATCTATATCTTCCTCAATCTCATCTGAACCAAGGAAAACAACCTCAATATGTTCAATCACTCTTCATAATTGAAACTCTTCAGTGCCGGAAATATGCTGGTAAATTTCCTCAATGGCCTCTCCAGTGCAATCACACCCCTCCTCCAATGTGGTTTCCGGCACTGCACACAATAGCTAACCAGCATTTTATACAGTTCCAGCATAACCTCCCTGCTCTTAAATTCTATGCCTCAACTATTAAAGGTAAGCATCGCATATGTCTTCTTAATGTCCTAGTCCAAAGCATCTTTAGCTAATTCATCAAATAACCTTCTCCCCATCATAAAGACAGAAGTAGGGATACTTCCCAACTCCCCAGACATTGAAACAGACTGTGCCCATGTGTAGCAAAACCTCATGTTTGGGCTGACAATTGACAAATTATATTCATCCTACACATCTGGACAAACATCAACTCAAATAAGAGCATCTAACCATCTTCAATTGGCATTCATCACCATCATTCTGAAGTATCACTGACTAGAAATCTAACCAAACCAGCCGAATAAATACTATGGTTACTAAAGCACGCCCAACACTGGGAATTCCGTGTGTGTAACTCACCTCCTAACACCCCATCAGCTTTTCAACCATTTTCAAGGCACAAGCTAGGAGTGTGTTGAAATATTCCCATGAGATATCACCGACATCTGAAGACTCCCTTGCAAATCACTTACCATTCGGATTTGAAATGATATCATGGTTGTTTTACTGTTGTTTGGTCAAGGTCCAGGAACTGCCTTTCTGACAGTACTGTGGATAGATCTACACCACATGGACTGCAGTAGCTCAAGGAGGCTGCTCACTGCCACCTTGTTAAGAGTAAAACAAAAAAGACATGGGATCAAAGGTTATGGAGTAGGCAGAAAAATGGGGTTGAGAAACATATCAGCCATGATTGAATGGTGCAGCAGACCTGTTGGACTTAATAGTTTAATTCTGCTCCTACAGCTTATACTACTGATGGATATCAAATTCTGGTGTTACCAGCCTAGCTCACATTCCAAGAATGAACAAAAAAAAACACATCCCACGATACTTAAAGCACAAGCAATGTATGTTTAATACTTATTCTGCTTGCAGCATAAGTTTGTCACATCTTCATTCTGTTTCTATCTATGAATCAATATTTCATCTCCCAAGAGCTTTCCTCCCTTTAAAGGTGCGGATGATGATTGCTTTAAAACAGGGACAGTGGTTCCCTGTGGAACAACCACTGACCTGCATCAATACAGGCTGGTGGTAGCATATCACAGTGATTATCAGAGACCTACTTGCTTCATAAAGGACACCGTATTACAACACAGGGGTCCAAAAGGAGACAAGGTGAGGCACAATACCTATCAGATTCTTACTGACAGGCCATGAAAGGGTCAAAACTGTTAGAATCATAGATTCCCCATATTGCAGAAGCAGGCCATTCAGCCCATCGAGTCTACACTGACCTTCTGAAGACCATCAACCCAGACCCAACAAACCTGCATTCTCCTTGGTTAATCCATCTAGCCTGCACACCACACAGCAATTTAGCATGGCCAGTCCACTAACTGGCATATCTTTGGACTGTGGGAAGAAACATGAACACCCAGAGGAAACCCACACAGACACAGAGAGAATGTGCAATCTCCACACAGTCGCCTGAAGGAGGGATCCAACCCATGTCCCTGGAGCTGTGAGGTAGCAATGCTAACCACTGAGCCACCATGCCACTATAGTCTCTGTCTTCTAATGCATGTGGAGCAGGAGTCAAAATATATCCGACTCTGCTCTGAGGTCTTGAGTTTCTTTTGAAGGCTACTTTCTCAATTCAGGGACCACCTTTTGGTTTTGCTGGGGTTTCTTTCTCATTCTTACTAACTTCATCATTAGGTGCCACAGTTTCGTATTGACAATAACTTCTGTGCTGGTTTTGACAGGTGTAGGGGTTTAAGACTCACACTGTGGCAGAATTAGAAGAATTCATCAAGATCTTCAATAATCAATAAATTCCAATAAACTTGAAACTACAACACATAAGGGAAGCATTCATTTCCCAGATGTCACAGTATTGAAACTTGCACAAGACATCAGGCAATGTTTTTAAAGAACTAATACACTTCTATACCATGATCCTAGCCAAACAGAGTGTTAAGGTCACAACTAAACTGTTGCATTCTTATCTCTAATACAGTCACTGACCCTCAAATAATTCACAATATGTGAGATGTTTTGAGTTAACACATTAATTCAAATCTTTAAGAAATAAAACTTCAACATTACATTATTTCAGTGAGACCGAATTCATTACAATAACATCCATAGCATTTCCCCTCTTGGAGTAGTTCCTGAACTCCTGCAGCCTTAAGCTGGAGCCTCCACATTCACTTTAAAGTAGTTCAGCACCTTAGTTCTCTTGGTTTTGCACTTAGCTAAAAATTCCTTCGTTGAATGATTTAAAAGTGCTCTCCGTTGTGGAGTCTCTTCGCTGCAGGCCCTCTCTCTATTAGTAAAGTCTTTTACCTTTTTCTGAAGCCCCTCTCACCACTTATAGCCTCCATTCATGGGCAATTAAGGATGGACAATAAATGTTACCATTGTCCCATTAAAGAAAAAAATAGCAGTATCTCTTACCTGTATAAATGCAAGCTTCTCCCTCTTCTGTGAAAGGTCAGTGAGATTAACCAGGCACATCTCAAAGAATTTAATTTCCTTTTCCAGCTTTCGGATGTGGCTATCAATAGCAGCTGTCACACGGCTCTGCTCCTTATCCAGACAGTGGAAAACATCCCGCTCTTCATTTTCAATGTGTTTCCTCAATGCATCATACTTCTCCTTCACTTCTCTCTTTGTTTCTGTTATCAGACTCTAAAGAGACAGATTAGAAAGAAGGCTACACCACCAGTGCTTCATTCGGAAGCTCACTGATGATCTTATCTAGTATGGTGATAAAATGACTGAAAACGAATCTTCCAGTTCAGTGGGCAAATGTACATCTAGAACTTCAACCTGAGCTACAAGTCCTCTCAAAACTCACTAACAGATTATATATTTCGTTATTTAGTGGTCAGTACATGTCAATAATAAACCACTTAGCCCTACTGCAAGTACCAGACCTTTTAATGAAAGGGGCATATCTGATGGTTCTCATCTGAAAGTTTAATCTTTCTTTTCCAACTTGCTGGCTTATTCCAAATTACCAAGCACAAACAGCCATCCTTCACGTGTAAACCTTGGCACAGCTACTAGGCTATTTGACTTGAACAAGCATCACAACCAACCCCAGCTGAAAATAATTTGAGCTAATGGACCTGTACTCAGGATGAATCATCAGATAGAATTTGCGAGACTATGACAAATCAGAAACTTAACCTTGGTAGCCATGACAACAGACTTTAAGGTTCCGAGCTCACTTCTTAAAGACATAAGGAAAAATAAATGCAGAGCCCAAGTGGGAGAGTTAAGAAAGGGGAATCAAAGAACGAAAGGACTCAATGGGGAGCATCAGGTACAATTCCAGCCTCGGGTGATCGTTTTTGTGAAGCTTGCACATTCTCCATGTATCTGCGTGAGCTTCCTCCCACAATCCAAAGATGTGCAGATTGGCCATGCTAAACTGCAAATCATGTTCAGGAGTGTGCAGGTGTTATGGGAATCGGATAGAGTGCTGGGGCTGGGGCTGGGGCTGGGGCTGGGGCTGGAGGGCATGCTCTTCAGAGGGTCAGTGCCAACCTGATGGGCCAATGTCCTCTTTCTGCACTGTAGGGATTCCGTGAAAGGTGCATCAGGAGGGACTTTCACTAAGTGTGACCCTGGTGTGTGAATAGAGTTGTAAGAAAGGCTAAGAAGAGGGGCTGGAGCTTGATAAGGTTTTAAACAAACAGGTGAATATTTCATACATTTGGAGGAGCATAATCAGATGAGTGGAAATTGTAGGAGGGAGACACAGAGGACAGCACTAGAGTTATCAACAGTGGAAATGACAAAGATCGAGATTGCAGATAGACTGAGGTCAGTGAGGAACCTTCTAAAAGATACAGAGTAGAAAGTTCACGTGTCGAACTGGAGACCACTTCCGGGAATGGTCTGGAGTAAAGCTTAACACGATTGGAACTCATCTTAAAGATTTTACATTTTTTAATGTTGCCTTTCAGCATTCCTAGGGAGTCAGAGCTTCCAGAGAGGGCAAGGGGCTCAAGGGACAGAAACAGCTGGAAGAGAAAAACATTGAGCTTCTCACTTTTTTTTGGGGGGGGGGAGGTGGGGATGGACAGGTTTTGGAAATGGCAGAAGCTGGTGGGGAAACTGAAACTGTGCAAGATTTAGATTACTTACAGTGTGGAAACAGGCCCTTCGGCCCAACAAGTCCACATTGACCCTCCGAAGAGCAACCCACCCATAGCCCTACATTTACCCCTTTTAGCGTGGCCAATTCACCTAACCTGCTCATCTTTGGACTGTGGGAAGAAATGGAGCACCCGGAGGAAACCCACGCAGACACAGGGAACATGTGCAAACTCCACACAGTGTGATACCCAAGGCGGGAATTGAACCCAGGTCTCCGGTGCTGTGAGGCAGCAGTGCTAACCACTGTGCCACCGTGCCGCCCCATGAGGGCATCCTAGTCGGGAAGGCAGAACAATCCTGTGGGAAAGGGGGATGATGACAACAGGTTAAAATTCAGTATCCAAACCCACCTGAGTAGTCAGCTTCTGTGTGTGAAGGTCCTGGAGGGAAGACTGGATGGAAGCGACATTTCTCCGGATGCTCTTCAGATGATGCTCTAAGTTATCCTAACAATAGCAACAGACAGATAACCAAGTCAGTCTGCTGGCCTGCCCAGCAATGAAAGGGGTCAGAGGCGAGCAATTGTCAGCCACTTACCCTGAGCTCCTGCTCGCCCTCGCTGATGCTGCCACAGTTGTGGCCCTTGTGTTTGCCGATCAGGGTACAGAGGGTGCACACACACACCTTGTCCTCCTTACAGTAAATATCCAGGAGCTTCTCGTGTTCAGCGCATCTCCAGGCGGACAGATCAGCCGCTGTATCCACGAGGGGGTGGGTTTGGAAGACCCCGTTGGCAGTGTGCAGTTTTAGGTGAATGGGGCACATGGAGGCTTCACACTTCAGGCAGGTTTTCACAGCCTGCCGCCGGCTGCGGCTGCAGTAGCTGCACAGGATGTTGTTCGGAGCCGCCGCTGCTGAAGCTGCTGCCGCTGGGGCCACGGCCAGGTAATCCCCAGCTCCCTTGCCCAAGCGGAGCCTCCTAAACCCGGGCACCTCGGCCCGGCACTCGGGGCAGCTCTGGGGAGAGGACTCCTCGATGCAGGAACGGCAGTAACTGTGCTGGCACGCCAGGGTCACTGGGTCGGTGTAGACCTGCAGGCAAATGGAGCAGGTCAACTCCTCGTCTAACCATGACTGGGATGAGGCTGTTGCCATGGTGGAGCCCCGAACACAGCAGAAAGCAGAGGAAAAGTCTCTCTCTCTCATACACACCTCATCCAGACTGAGGCATCTCGGAGCTCCTGCTGCAAGGCAGCCGATTATAAATGGTAAACATCAGCGATCGGTATCTCAGACTTCCACAGGGACCAAACTTGCACGTTTTCCGTGTTAACGGGCTGTCCTGTCTCCAAACCGCACCTCACTGCGCCAGCATCTCCTTCCCAGGAGCTCATGGGTGGGGTATTCGCTCCCCCTGAGTATACACAGCCCACCCACAGACCAGTAACTCACATGGAGGTTCCAGTCAGTTCTAGGACTCCAAAGACCAGGGGAAGGGTACTCAGAACTGAGATGAAAAGATTATTCTTCTGAAGGAGGGTCACTCCAGCCCAAACGTTAACCCTGTCTTCTCTCTACAGATGTTGCCAGACCTGCTGAGCTTTTCCAGCAAAATTTGTTCCTGTTTCTGAATTACAACATCTGCAGTTCTTTGAGTTTTTAGGTAATTGTTTGCTCAGTCACAGAATCATACAGAAGAGGTCTTTTGTCCCATCAAGTCTATACTGCTCAAAATACACCACTACCTACACTAGGCCCATGTTCCAGCTCCAGCCTTGAGTGTTGTGACTCCTTTGCATGCTGATCCAAATAGGACTCTCTACAATCGGCCCAGGCAGTGCATGCCAGATCGTCACCACCCTCTGGGTAAAGCTGCTTTCTTCAGTTCAGAAGAAGGATCACTGGGCCTGAAATGGGGCAGAACGGTGGCTCAGTGGTTAGCACTGCTGTTTCATAATGCCAGGGATCTGGGTTCAAATCCACCTGTGTGGAGTTTGCACATTCTCCTGATGTCTGCTTGGATTTCCTCCCACATTCCAAAGATGTGCAGATTAGGTGGATTGGCTGTGCCAAATTTCCCATAGTGTCCAGGAATTATCCATTGTTAAAGTGGGGTTACGGGGATGGATTGGATGGGATACGATTTGGAGGGCTGATGTAGACCTAAAGGGTTGAATGGCCTACTTCCACAGTAGACATTCTGTGACTTTACATTAACTCTGCTTTCTCTCCACAGATGCCACCAGACCTGCTGAGTTTCTCCAGCAATTTTGGATTTTGCTAACATTTTCCTCAAGAATTGTGGATTCAAATTCCATGCCAATGACTTGTACACAAGGTAACAGGCTAACTGCTGCAATTGATTCCACTTTCAGAAGAAATGTTATTCCGTAGTTCCCACGTCCATTTTCCACAATCAACAGCAATTATTGCATGGCACCACATCAAGATCTCCCCCCCCACCCCTCTGTCCAGTCAACACTTCTCCCTCAATCAACACAATAACAGATATTATCTGATGATAGCCTGCTCCACCATTCAATAAGATCATGGCTGATGTTTCCATGGACTCAGTTCCATTTAACTGCCCGGTCACCTTAATTTCTTTACTATATACCTTTGCATTAAAAACATTCAACAAGGTAGTCTCAACCGCATCATTGGGTAGGGAATGCCACAAATTCACTGTTCAAACAAGTTTCTCCTCAACTCAGTCCTTAATCTGCTCCCTCTTATTTTCAGGCTACGTCCCCTAGTTCTAGTTTCACCTGCCAGTGCAAACAACCTCCATGCTTCTATCTTTTTTTTTAGATTAGATTACTTACAATGTGGAAACAGGCCCTTCGGGCCAACAAGTCCACACCGACCCGCCGAAGCGAAACCCACCCATACCCCTACATTTACCCCTTACCTAACACTATGGGCAATTCACCTGGCCTGCACATCTTTGGACTGTGGGAGGAAACCGGAGCACCCGGAGGAAACCCACGCAGACACGGGGAGAACGTGCAAACTCCACACAGTCAGTCGCCTGAGTCGGGAATTGAACCCTGGTCTCAGGCGCTGTGAGACAGCAGTGCTAACCACTGTGCCACCGTGCCGCCCACAATCTTATCTATTACCTTCAGAATTCTATATGTTTCTATAAGATAACCCCTCATTATTTGAAAATTCCAATGAGTATAGTCCAAGTCTACTCAATCTCTCCTCATAAGTCAATCCTCTGAACTCCAGAATCAACCTTGTGAATCTCCTCCACACCAGTACATTCTCTCTCAAGTAAGGAGGCAAAAACTGTACGCAGTACTCCAGGTGTATTCTCACCAGCACCTTGTGCAGCTGCAGTACAACCTCCCTATTTTTAAATTCCATCCCTCTAGCAATGAAGGACAATATTCCATTTGCCCTCTGCACAGCAGCAAGCTGCAATTTTTCACCATTTAAATAATAGTCTATTTTTCTGTTCATCCTACCAAAATGGATAACTATATTTTGGGATGTACTGCATGCAATTTGGCCATATTTCTCATGTTGTTATATTACAACAGTGACACCACCTCAAATGATTTCACTGGCTGCAGAGCACTTTAGGATTTCTTGAAATCACTGAATGTTGCCTCATTATTTCAAGTCGGCCTTTCTTTCTCCACAATCACCTCATTGAACATCTTCATTTTAAAGTCTTTTATCTCCTAATTTCCCTTCCAGAGTAAACAGCTCTGGCCACCAAAATCTTTCCTGATTGCTACTTTCTCCCAGTTTTAATAGCTATTGTAACACTAGAGAGGTATAACACAGACAAGGCCAAAGCTACCTGCTTGAATGGCACCTCATCCATATTCTTAAGCAGTGGTAGCAGTGGTTACACATTTACAAGGCATACTGCAGGATCTCACCAAAATGCCTTTGACAGCACTTTCCAAACCGATGACCACTACCATTTAGAAGAACAAAGGCAGGAGATACATGGGAACACTACCACCTATGGATCCCCCTTCAAGGCACTCAGCTTCAAAATATAATGCCATTTTCTTTTAGTATTCTTGGGTCAAAGTACTTGAACTCCCTTCTGAAATGGCACTTTGGACTACAACATGGACTACAATGGTTCAAAAAGGTAGCTCAGCACCGTCTGTCAATTAGAGATTTGTAACAAATAAAAATAGAAGTGGGATAGCCATTTCACCCCAGGTGCCTTCTCTGCCAGTCACTAAGATCATGGCTGATATGACTATGACATTAACACCACTCTCCTGACTGTTCCAATAACCTTTGATTCTCTTTGTAGATTAAAATCAATGCAACTCTGTTTTGAGTATATTAGATAATGCAATCCCCACTGTTGTCTGATGTAGAGATTAACAATGATTAGTGATCTACTAAAAAAAAATTGTCCTAATATCTGTCTTAACAGGAGATCCTTTATTTGAGGGCAGCAAGTGAGAGAGAAATTCTCATCTGCTTTGAAAGGCAATACCTTATTTCTAAATAGCGACTCCTAGTTTCAGATTCTTCCATAAGGAGAAATACCCTGTCGACATTAAGCCTCCGCAGAACCCATTATTCTTCTAACCTCCAGCATAGCATAGCCTGTCCAAACCGATCTTACAAGTCAACCTGGCCATCCCAGGTATTAGTCCTAACCTTCTCTGAACTACCTTCAATGTATTTAGATCCTTCTTTAAGTAAGGAGACCAATACATTAATTCACAATACTCAAAGAACTCCAATGAATCAGTCATACAAAAAAATCACTTCACAAACCATCTCACTCGAAATAACCTGTTAAAAAAATGTCCTTAACAACTGTCTCTTGATTAACATTTAAAAATATAAAACATAGGTACTATGTTGGCCTGGAACAATATTTTTGTAGAGCAGTAAAACTGTGCTATTTTCTGTATGTTGTTAAGATGTAAAGATGGCCTTTCATAAAGTGATGTGCTCTTCCTGTCAGACATCAGAGATTTGAGAGAATTTCTATATTACTGATGATTATGTGTTCAGGAAGTGTGTTTGGTTGTTAATCCTATCAGATTGCATGGATTGGTTGGAGTGGTAGTTAGAGGCAATGAGGAACTTATAGTAGCTAGGGTGTGTGATGGATGACACTTATAGGAAGGGGAAAAAACTGCAGATACAGTCAAGTAGATGGGTTACCGCCAAGAACGGTAGGAAAGGGAGGCAGATAGTGCAGAAGTCTTCTGTTGTTCTCCCCCTCTCAAACAAGGATGCTGTTATGGAAAATGTAGGAGGTAATGGACTCTCAATGGAATATAGCACAAACAGCCAAGTTTCTGATACCGAGACTGGCTCAAATATAACGAGGCTTATGTCAGGTTCCAAGTGATCAATTGTGATAGGGTACTCTCTAGTCAGAGGTACAGACGGACATTTCTGAAGCCAACTATGTGAAATCCAAATGGTGTGTTGCCTCCCTGGTGCCAATATCAAGGATATTTCAGAGAGAATGCAGAATGTTCTCAAAGTGAAGAGGGACCAGTAGGAGGGCATTGGAACTAATGACATAGAAATAGACAAGAATGAGATTCTGAAGGGAGAATATAGAAAGTTAGGCAGGAATTTAAAAAGGAGGTCCCCGAGGGGCATAATATCTGGATTATGCCTGGTGTTTGGAGCTAGTGAGAGTAGGAATACAAGAATAGTAGGAACAGATGAATGCATGGCTGAGGAGCTGGTGCAGGGGAGAAGGGTTCATGTTTTTTAGATCATTGTACAAGAAGGATGGATTGCACCTCAGTTAGAAGGGGACTAATGTACTGCTAGGGAGATTTTCAAGAGCTGATCAGGAGGATTTAAACTAGTAAGGTGGTGGTGGTGGTGATGATGGTGGTGGTGAGTGAGACCCATGGAAATTGTGAGGAAAGAGATCGTTCTGAAACTGCTACAGTTGGGAAAAAGAACAAGTCAAATATTCAGGGCAGGCAGGAACAAAGCAGAGACGAGGTATATTTAAAGTGCATTTGTTTCAATGACAAGGCCTAACAGTGAAGGCAGATGAACTCAGAATGGTTAGGAACATGGGACTGGGATATCATAGCAATTACAGAGATGTGGTTCGGGGATGGACAGGACTGGCAGGACTTGTATCCTGGAACATACAAGTGCTCTAGGAAGGATGGAAAGTGGGGGCAAAAGAGGAGGGGGAGTGGTACTTTGATAAGGGATAACATTATGGCTGTATTGAGGGAGGATATTCCTGGGAATATGTCCAAGGAAGTTATTTGTGTGGAACTGAGAAATAAGAAAGGGATGATTAACTAATAGTCAGCGGTAATCTGAGAAACAAGTTTGTAAGGAGATCTGTTATCTGTAAGAATAATAGAGTGGCTCTGGTAGGGGATTTTAACTTTCCAAACATAGACATAATGTTCAGGGTTTAGATGGAGAGGAATTTGTTAAGTATGTACAAGAAAATTTTCTGATTCAGTATGTGAATCACCTACTAGAGACGGTGCAAAACTTGACCTACTCTTGAGAAATAAGGCAGGGCACGTGATTGATGTATCAGTGGGGGAGCACTTTGGGGCCAGTGATCATAATTCTACTAGTTTTAAAATAGTGATGGAAAAGAATAGTCAGGATCTAAAACTTAAAGTTCTAAATTGGAGGAAGGCTCATTTTGATGGTATTAGGCAAGAACTTTCAAAAGTTGATTGAGGGCAGATGTTCACAGGTAAAGGGATGGAATACTCCCCACTTGCCTGGATGAGTGCAGTTCCAGCAACATTCAAAAAGCATGACACCATCCAGAACAAAGAAGACCACTTGATTGGCACCACTCCCTCCACCATGAACATTTAGTAGCAGCGGTGTAGTAACTACACGATGCATGGCAGAAATTCACCAAAGATCCTTAGACAGCACCTTCCAAACCCACAATCGCTTCCACCTGGAAGGACAAGGGAACACCACATCTGCCAGTTCCCCTCCAAGCCTTCACTGTGACTGAGTAAAACTCCTGGAATTCCCTCCCTACTTGTATTGTTGTTCTACCTACAGTACATGGACTGCACAGGTTCAGGAAGGCAGCTCTCCACCACCTTGTCATCAGTAAGTAGAGGCAGGCAATAACTGCTAACCTGACCAACAATGCCAGAACCCATGAATGAATAAGTAAAAAAAGTTATTTTCCACTTTAATAGAACCTTCCTAATTCTAGGGACTTTTGAAAAATTAAAACAAATGCATCAAGGATCACACTGGCCACTTCCTTTCTGACCCTAGGATAAAGCCTAACATGCGAGGAGCAGCAAAATCAACGTTTCGGGCAAAAGCCCTTCATCAGAAATAAAGGCAGTGAGCCTGAAGCATGGAGAGATAAGCTAGAGGAGGGTGGGGGTGGGGAGAAAATAGCATGGAGTACAATAGGAGAGTGGGGGAGGGGATGAAGGTGATAGGTTAGGGAGGAGGGTGGAGTGGATGGGTGGAAAAGAAAATACCACTGCGCCCATAGGCAGGCAGGACAAGTCATGGGGACAGTGCTGAGCTGGAAGTTTGGAACTAGGGTGAGGTGGGGGAAGGGGAAATGAGGAAACTGTTGAAGTCATGGAGGTCCTGGGCCTCCTTCACCGCCACTCCCTCACCACACCTGGAGGAAGAACGCCTCATCATCCGCCTCGGAATACTTCAACCCTAGGGCATCAATGTGGACTTCAACAGTTTCCTCATTTCCCCTTCCCCCACCTCACCCTAGTTCCAAACTTCCAGCTCAGCACTGTCCCCATGACTTGTCCTACCTGCCTATCTTCTTTTCCACCTATCTACTCCACCCTCCTCCCTGACCTATCACCTTCATCCCCTCCCCCACTCACCTATTGTACTCCATGCTACTTTCTCCCTACCCCCACCCTCCTCTAGCTTATCTCTCCACGCTTTAGGCTCTCTGCCTTTATTCCTGATGAAGGGCTTTTGCCCGAAACGTCGATTTTGCTGCTCCTCGGATGCTGCCTGAACTGCTGTGCTCTTCCAGCACCACTAATCCAAAATCTGGTTTCCAGCATCTACAGTCATTGTTTTTTACCTAAAGTCTAACATGACCCAGGCATTTATCAGACTGCAGTTCCAAGAACTTCATCAGTCCCACTTTCTTATGATTGTCATTTTCTTGAGCTCTTCCATCCCTTCCAATTACTGACTTGCAGCTATTTCAGCATGCTATTTGTATCTTTTACAATAAAGATGAATGCACCATTCAGTCGATTTGCCATCTGCTTATTTTACATTATTCATTCACCAGACTCACATGTCCAATGGTCATTTTGTTAACATTTTTTCTTCATAAATATAGAAACTTGCAGTCTGTTTTAATATTACTAGCTAGCTTTTTCTCACACGCTAAATTTTCAATCATCATTAATATTTTCACAATTATTTCCTATATTTTATATGCTGTTGAATATTCTAACCTGCCACTGACATTTAGACAACAATAGGTGCAGGAGTAGGCCATTCAGCCCTTTGAGCCTGTACCGCCATTCAATATGATCATGGCTGATCATTCCTAATTAGTATCCTCTTCCTGCCTTATCTCCATAACCCTTGATTCCACTATCTTTGAGAGCTCTATCCAACTCTTTCTTAAGTGAATTACAGTTGTATAAATTGTAATTTATACGATTATATGCTGTATCTTTTAGTTTGATACTGTCATTTTTTTTTGTGAACCACAGATGGAGGGCCCTCCTTTGATTTTTTTCTTGTTTGAGTGGGCCTGTTCTGTGTATTCAGAAATATCCTCTTAAATACCACTTCCACTACATCAGTTGAGACAGCATGATGGCTCAGTGGTTAGCAATGCTGCCTCACAGCACCAGGGACCTGGGTTCAATTCTAGCCTTGGGTGACTGTCTGTGTGAAGATTGCACATTCTCCCTGTGTCTATGTGGATTTGCTCTGGTTTCTTCCCACAATCCAAAGATGTGTAGGTTAGGTGAATTGGCTATGTTAAAGTGCCCAGTGGAGGTTAGGTGTAATAGTCAGGGGTAAATGTAGGGGAATGGGTCTGGGTGGGTTACTCTTCAGAGGGTTAGTGTAGGGCACTATAGGGATTCTATGACATAAAAAGCTCACTTTACTGGCTCTTTTTTCATGTCCTCACAATTGTCTGCTCACTGCTGTTTGAAGCACCTTCACAATAATATCATTTATCAATCCATCTTATTGCACTGGGTTGGCATTGCAATGTGCTTTTCTTAGAAACTATTGCAAGAATATTCTGTGAATTCCTCATTTAAGTAGATTAACTTCCCCTCCACCCCACTGCCCCACTCCATGACTCTCTCTGTACATTGTTGTCAAGCTCCTATTATTTCTTCCTGTATATTCTATTCCACTAAGTGGTTACAGCCTCATTCCCACAAATAGCTTCTTACCTTTATCATTTTTCATTTCACCCAAACTAACTCTACACCCTGATTTCCTGAGGTAAGATTCTCCTTCTCTACTGTAATAAAACCAGAATTAATGAACACAGCCAATCTTTTCCTGCTTTCTGTCCTTCCGAAATGTCATATTTGATTTGGTTTATTATTGTCACATACACCGGAGTACAGTGTGTGAAATTTTGTTTTACATGCAGTATAGACAGATTATAACATACAAAGATCACATAGGGTGATTGAACGATTGTGAGAAATGTGAGAATAAGATCTTCTGCAAAGAGCTCGCAAAGAGTCAGCCTGTGTCGGCATCAACTTGAAATCAATGACTTAATACTCAGGTCCCAACCTGTATCCTCTCTGTAACGTCTACCAAATTGCACTTGTTTCGATTTGTGCTCTCAGTTTTGTTTTGAATGCTCTGTGGATTCAGATACAGAAACTTTCATTTTGTCCTTTTATTATTTTTGAACCCATTATCCTTACCTGTTGATTATTTAGTGGGCGGCACGGTGGCACAGCGGTTAGCACTGCTGCCTCACAGCGCCTGAGACCCGGTTCAATTCCCGACTCAGGCGACTGACTGTGTGGAGTTTGCATGTTCTCCCCGTGTCTGCGTGGGTTTCCTCCGGGTGCTCCGGTTTCCTCCCACAGTCCAAAGATGTGCGGGTCAGGTGAATTGGCCATGCTAAATTGCCCGTAGTGTTAGGTAAGGGGTAAATGTAGGGGTATGGGTGGGTTGCACTTCGGCGGGTCGGTGTGGACTTGTTGGGCCGAAGGGCCTGTTTCCACACTGTAAGTCTAATCTAATCTAATCTTGTCATGTTCTGCTTGTCATTCTCCCATATTAATACCATCCTCTCTTGCCTTCACTCTACTCTTCGATTTATTACATCATCATTATAAATTTGTACCACTGCCACACTATTTAGTTTAAAACCCTCTCTACTTCCCTTTATGGTGGCTCATTAGAACTCTTGGTTCAGGTGCTTCCCAATATTGATGCTCTCATTTTCCCCAATATGGTGCCAATGCTCTATGAACCAGGAAACAATTCTCCCACACCGGTCTTTCAGCCACACATTCATTCCTCTAATATTATTTGCCCTATGCCAATTTGCACAGGGCTCTGATAACAATGCAGAGATCATAGCATTTGAGATTCTGTTTCTTCATTTGGCACCTCGCTCCTCATACTGATGATACAAACCTCTTTCCATTTCTTGCCTTTGTGCTTGGTGCCTCTAAGGACTACAGTCAATTTTGGAATACTGCAAACATCTCTCTTCTACAGGCAAGATGTTACTAAACTTGAAAGGTTTCAGAAAAGATTTACAAGGATGTTGCCAGGGTTGGAGGGTTTGACCTAAAGGGAGAGGCTGAATAAGTTACCTTGGTGGCCAGGTTTGCTAGTGCTGCAAGGGAGTGTTTAAACTAGATCCACAAGGGGATGGGAACCTCAACAGCAGGGAGGCAATTGCGAGGCTTGAAAGAGATACAGTAATCAAAACTGGTAAGCTGAAGAGACAGGTCAGGCTGGAACACGACAGGGAGTAAGGAATGCCTACTGGATTAAATTGCATTTATTTCAATACGAGAGGGCTGACAGGTAAGGCTGATGAACTCAGGGCGTGGATAGGTATGTGGAACTGGGATATTATAGCTATTACAGAAACATGACTTAGGGGAGTGACAGGACTGGCAGCTTAATAGGCCAGGGTACGGGTACTTCAGGTGAGACAGAGATGGTGAAAAGAGGGGAGAGGGATATGCATTTTTGATTTAGGTAAGTATCAAGCAGTCATCAGAGATAAAGTAACTGAAGGATCATCCAGTAAGGTTTTATGGGTAGAGCTATGAAATAAGAAGAGAATTATTGGGGTTCTACTAGAGGCCCCTAAATAGTCAATAAGAATTAGAGTAATAAATATGCAGGGAGACGGGAGACTTGCAGGAGCAATAGGTTGTCATTGTCGGGGATTTTAATTTTCTTAACCTAAACTGGAACTGTCAGAGTATTAACGGCTTAGATAGGGTGGAATTTGTTAACTGCGTTCAAGAAAGTTTCCTCAAGTAGTATATAGAAGGTCCTACTTGGGAAAGGGCAAACCTTGATTCCTGAAGAAGGGCTTATGCCCGAAACGTCGATTCTCCTGCTCCTCTGATGCTGCCTGGCCTGCTGTGTTCTTCCAGCACCACATTTTTCAAACCTTGATCTACTCTTGGGAAATAGAGAGGACAGGTGACTGAGGTGATAATGAGGGAGCACTTTGGGACCAGTGACCATAGTTCTATTAATTTTAAAACAGCTATGGAGCGGGACAAAATTTGTCCACAGGTTCAAGTTCTAAATTGGGACAAGGTGAATTTTGGTAGAATTAGACAGGAGTTCTCAGAGGTTGATTGCAGGCAAAGGGACCCCTGGCAAGTGGGAGGCTTTTAAAAATGAGATAGCTAGAGTTCAAGATCTGTGTGTTCCTGCGAGGGTCAAGGGCAAGGTTGGCAGGAATAAGGAATAAGGAATAAAGAAAGCAAAGTTTATTTAAAATTCATTCATGGGATGTGGACATCACTGGCTAGAGCCAGCATTTATTGTCCATCCCTAATAGCCCAGAGGGCAGTTAAGAATCAACCACATTGCTGTTGGTCAGGAGTCACATGTAGACTAGACCAGGTAAGGCTGGCAATTTCCATCCCTAAAGGACATTGGTTTTTCCACCAATGGAAAAATTGATTCATGGTCATCATTAGACTTGTAATTCAAGTTTTTTATTGAATTCAAATTCCACCATCCTGTTGTGGCAAGATTCAAACCCAGGTCCCCAGAATATGAGCCGAATTTCTGGATTAATAGTCCAGTGATAGTACCACCAGATGTCAGTATTTAAATGCTTCAAATCAACTTGGCCACAGGTAGAGAAAAAAGAGCAGTTTTACCTAGTTTCCTTAGCTAATTAACTTAAAGTTCTCTGCAGCATGAAATTTAGCATGTGAGCAGTCTATTTCAGTTCAATCTTAATTATGAAAGGCAAACAAAATTAAACTTTTTGACTGAGATGACAATTCCCCTCACTCACCCAACTGCCTGTACTATGGTTAAAGTTGTATGCACGTTATGGAATCCCTACAGTGTGGGAGCAGGTCATTTGGCCCACCAAGTCCACACTGACTCTCCAACCAGCCCTACCCCACATATTTCCTATGGCTAACTCACCTAACTTGGACACGATAGGCAATTTGGGACGGTCAATCCACATAAACTGCACGTCTTTGGACTGCAGAAGAAAACCCGCACAGACTTGAGGAGAATGCGCAAACCTCTACACAATCACCTGAGGGTAGAATTGAACCCAGGCCTCTAGCACTGTGATGCAGCAATGCTAATCACTGTACCGCTCATAATGAGATGCCTATTTTTACATACTCTTGAGTTTATTTATACTCAGTACAGAAAAAACAAGGTGAGCAAATTTTCTTAATTAACAAACCAGTTACTCTCTGCTGGAGAGAATGATTGTTCTGCTCAACCTGAGATAAAATTTATGATTTAAATGGTAAATTTACAAGCAAGATTAGATTCTTAGAAAGATACTAAGATGCCCATCACTCACCCAACTCCGAACACTGATCAAAAATCATACACAGAAATATAACATAACAGTGAACATAGAACAGTACAGCACTGGAACGGACCCTCCAGCCCACAAATGTTATGTTAAACATGATGCCAAATTAAACTAATCCCTTCTGCCCGCTCTTGGTCCATATCCCTCCTTCTTTGCTTATCTTAAAAAAAAATCTTCCATCAGATCTGCCTCCACCACCAACCTGGCAGTGCGTTCATCATTCCTACCACTTTGTGTAAAATCTCTCCACTTTACATCTATTTTGAACTTCCCCTCTCACCTTAAATACAACCCTCCCCCCCCCCCCCCCCCCTCCCCCCACCCCGAGTATTAGACATTTCAACTCTGGGAAAAAGATTGTGACATATCTATGCATCTCATAATTTTACAGACTTCTGTCAAGTCTCCCCTCAGCCTCCACCTCTTCAGAGAAAACAACCTGAGTTTTTCTTGCCTCTCTTTATAGCTCAAATCCTCTAATCCAGACAGCATCCCAGTAAACTGCGCTCTCTCTGAAGACTCCACATCTTTCCTGTAATATGGCAACCAAATCTGAACATGATACTCCCAAGTGTGGCCTAACCAAATGCCTAATCTTATCTTTGGATCAATAATCTTCCTCCTGAAATCAATTCTTCTCCTGATGAATTAATAGCACCACTATATGGGCGGCACACTGGTTAGCACTGCTTCCCTCACAGCGCCAGAGACCCGGGTTCAATTCCTGCCTCGGGCAACTGTCTGTGTGGAGTTTGCACATTCTCCCAGTGTCTGCGTGGGTTTCCTCCGGGTGCTCCAGTTTCCTCCCACAGTCCAAAGATGTGCAGGTCAGGTGAATTGGCCACGCTAAGTTGCCTGTAGTGTTAGGTGTAGGGGAATGACTCTGGGTGAGTTGCTCTTCGGAGGGTCGGTGTGGACTTGTTGGGCTGAAGGGACTGTTTCCACACATCTAATCTAATTATCCTACCTCTTGATCAATTTTGAAGCTGGTCAGGAGTCATTGTAGATCAGCATTCAGTCAATAGGACTTGGTGAGAGATAGGATTGAAACCAACAGATTGGAGCCTTGTTACGATTCTGGATGATCCCACCAAATTTATTTTAGCATCTAATAAAAGACCAGTCACACTTTTGTTCAAAATAAAGGAAGTTTGAAATCCCAGGTATTTATTAAGAGGGTAAAGCCTCAGGATTTCACAAGTTTTCCTAAAATAAAATAAACTTGACCAGAATTAACAAGAGTTAAATCAGATCTGGGTTTCCTCCGGGTGCTCCGGTTTCCTCCCACAATCCAAAAATGTGCAGGTTAGGTGAATTGGCCATGCTAAATTGCCCGTAGTGTTAGATGAAGGGGTAAATGTAGGGGAATGGGTGTGGGTGGGTTGCGCTTCATGGGGTCGGTGTGGACGCGTTGGGCTGAAGGGCCTGTTCCACACTGTAAGTAATCTAATCTAATCTAATCTAATCTCGGATTTGTCTGTAACTCCTCAGATGAAAATGACCACTTGAGTCACAAAAAACTTTCAAACCTCTTTCTCCCTCATAAGAATCATAGAACCCTTAGTGTGGAAGCCGGCCATTCGGCCCACCAAGTCCACACGGACTCTTCGAAACTCATCCCAGCTAGACCAACCCCTGACCCCTGTAACCTTGCATGTCCATGGCTAATCCATCTAAACTGCACACCTTTGAACTGTGGGAGGAAACCACAGCACCCAAAATAAACCCACATATACACAAGGAGAACGTGCAGACCCCAAACAGACAGTTACCTGTAGCTGGAATTGAACCTGGGTACCTGGCACTGTGAGGCAGCAGTGCTAATAATAAATCTCAGCTTCTCTTAGCTAGGGCGAGGCTGAGTTCTAGCTGATAGCTCTGCTGGAGTAGAGCTGCTCCATGGGTCTGAATCCCACCCAAAAGGTACACTATCCCAGATCTCCCTAAGGTCTGCAATCATAACCAATCTTCATGGTCCTCCTTCCTAGCTGAGCTGACCTACTGCCAAGACTTTGTGATGAGTTTATACTGCAGTGTCGAAACATGGTCCTCAGCCCCGCAGCTATGCTGCAGACAACCACCTCCCAAATATTCAATCTCTTCTCTGTGTCAACATTCTTCTGTGCTTCGCAAGACTGCATTCCAGCATTCCAATCATTAGCACAATTTTAGCTCTCCTGGAGTTTCACCGAGTCGCCAATCCCTCAGCGCTGACGGTACTCCAACTGAATGGAGAGGGCAACCGTCTTCAGCTGTCCCTTTCCATCTTTCCAAAACTAGCTGTGAATTTACTGACCCTTGAATTTATCTGATTGACCTATTCAACACTCTAAAATGGTTCTGGTCCAGCTCCCAGGTAATATCAAACACAGTAACAATTGTGTATCTTGAACGTTACAATCTCTCCAGGCTGTGAGCTTCCATGGACACAGCTTATAGAAGTTTCATAGAATCCCTACAGTGTGGAAGCAGGCCATTCAGCCCACCTAGCCTGAACAGGATGGTCAATCGACCTAACATGCACATCTTTGGACTGCAGGAGGAAACTGGAGCACTTGTAGGAAACCCACACAGACACGGGGAGAATTAGCAAATTCCACACAGACAGTCACCTGAGGCTGGACTCAAACCCAGGTTTCTGGAGCTGTGAGGCAGCAGTGCTAACTATTGGCAAACCATGCCGCCCTGAAGAAGGTAACAAATAGGAGATTGAACAGAGCAATGTGGGAGTATGAGTCTTGAGTTTCTGATTCATGTGGGGCATTTGAGCAGTAGATGTGTTTGGTTGGATTGATGGTGTAATTTATCACAGAGAGTCCCTGAGCAAATAAGGTACAAAGCTATGGAGATTGTCCTGGGCCGAGAAGGTGGATGTGGATTGAAGGTATACCTGTTGCTGGAGTGGAAGTAGAAATCATGGGCAGGACAAAAGGAATGGTTTCAGCCTTCCTGAAACCGGCCTGAGGTTCATGGCTTGAAGTCCAGATTCACACAGATACCAAACTACATGGAGGGAGTTGGGCTAGAAACCTAACATTTCCAAATTTGTCACCATCATTCCACTATTGATAATTTCACTATTATTTTGTCACTGGTCAATAGACAATAGGTGCAGGAGTAGACCATTCTGCCCTTCGAGCCTGCACCACCATTCAATATGATCATGGCTGATCATCCTTAATCAGTATCCTGTTCCTGCCTTATCTCCATAACCCTTGATTCCACTATCCTTGAGAGCTCTATCCAACTCTTTCTTAAATGAATCCAGAGACTGGCCTCCACTGTCCTCTGGGGCAGAGCATTCCACACAGCCACCACTCTCTGGGTGAAGAAGTTTCTCCTCATCTCTGTCCTAAATGGTCTACCCCGTATCTTTAAGCTCTGTCCTCTGGTTTGGCACTCATCCATCAGTTGAAACATGTTTCCTGCCTCCAGAGTGTCCAATCCTTTAATAATCTTATATGCCTCAATCAGATCCCCTCTCAGTCCTCTAAACTTAAAGGGTATACAAGCCCAGTCGCTCCAGTCTTTCAGTGTAAGGTAATCCCGACATTCCAGGAATTGACCTCGTGAACCTACGCTGCACTCCCTCAATAGCCAGAATGTCTTTCCTCAAATTTGAAGACCAGAACTGCACACAGTACTCCAGGTGTGGTCTCACCGGGGCCCTGTACAGCTGCAGAAGAACCTCTTTGCTTCTATACTCAATCCCTCTTGCTATGAAGGCCAGCATGCTATTAGCCTTCTTCACTACCTGCTGCACCTGCATGCTTACTTTCATTGACTGGTGTACAAGAACACCTAGATCTCTCTGTACTGCCCCTTTACCTAAATTGATTCCAGTTAGGTAGTAATCTGCCTTCCTGTTCTTGCCACCAAAGTGGATAAGCATACATTTATCCACATTAAACTGCAAAACAAATCAAATCACAGAATCCATATAGTGTGGGAACAGGCCCAACAAGTCCACTACCCTAACTAACGCAGCTAACCTAGACATCCCTGAATATATGGGCAATTTCACATGTCCAACTCACCAAACCTGCACATCTTTGGACAGTGGGAGAAAGCCCACCCAAAGATAGGGAGAATGTGCAAATTTCACACAGCCGAGACTAGAATCGAACCCAAATACCTTGTGCTGTGAGGCCGCAGGACTAACTACTGAGCCACGGTGCCTCTGAATGTGGATCACACAGGTCACTTTCATCTGAGGGGAGTAAAGGGATTTAAAGGGAATAAATTACAACATCTGTGAGGAGTTTGTTACAAAATATTCATACTGTCTCTAAAATATTTGCTGTATTTTCTAAGCAATGTTTTCAGATGTTGTTACATACCACTTGGTGCAGATATGGCTTGACCTGGGCTTCCTGGTCCAGATGTATGGACACTACCACAATCACCTTTGATCCGTCTGCTGTTTGATTTTCTTTGTAGGGTGCTCAGCTTGATCAAACTTTGTTTCCCCACGACCTTCCGAGGGGTAGGAGCTGTAATGCGGCTCCGCCCACACATGACGAGAGGGAAGACACTGAGGATCCCACTCCTGAAATTGACTCCACAGGCGGCTGCGGGGGGACGGGAAACTTTCCCTGGGTGAATTGGTCTACTTTCCCATATACGAATAATCCTCAGCTATCAGTCGCCTACTCCACTGCTGTATTGTCGAGAGTGTGAGTGAATAGAGATGGAACCAAGGGCAGTCATTGTGTTCCACTACTCTCACTTCAGCCACTCACCCATCCAGTTCCTGCCGTCCCGCTCCCGCCGTTACCTCGTCAGTAGTTTTTAACCCCATCAATGAGACACTGAAGATCCAAACAATCCCATTGGAAGTCAATCGTCTTGGCTCCGCCTCTAGAAGGAGCCTGAGTACCTGAGTCTGAAAGTTGATATAAAAGCTGCAACAGTAGGCCTGTGGAAATTCAGGTTTGATTAGGTGTGGATTATTGTGCATTTTGGGAGTGGGTGGTGTTTGCAGGTGCTTCTTAAAAGGCAGGTCTTTCTGTAAGTATATTTGTCTCTGTTTTAGTGGTTTGTTCCACTGTTTGGGATACTATTTAATTAGTTTTGATGTAATTCCACACTTTTGGGTGTGGCTCTCTCTGAATAAATTGCAACATCTGTGAAGTGTTGGTTACAAAATATTCATACTGCCCCTGAAATTTTTGCTGTATTTTCTAAGCAACATTTTCAGATGTTGTTACATACCACTTGGTGCAGATGACTTGACCTGGGCTTCCTGGTCCAGATGTATGGACACTACCACAATCAAGAGACTTTTAGTTTGAAGTCCTACTTCTGTTTTGTCTTAAAGTTCTTTAATGTGTAATTCTACTGGACAATGCTAGTTCTGAACTATTGAGGAACTGGGTCCCTTATCCACTGGCTACTTTGAAATTTCATGAATTTTTTTATTAGAAGTGAAGTTCAACAGGCCTGATAATCTGGAGTTGACTTTCATTCAGTATCATTGACTCTATTGAATGTTGCTAATATTTTGGAAAGTGCTCAATGTTTTGTTTAAATTTGTGAACTATGTTGGATTCTAAATGTGCTAAAAATATTTTGTTCTACCTCAGTGCTGCTGCTCTTGGGTTCTGTCTTTGGAGTCTGGCATGCATTCCAACAAACTACCTGACCAGAAATGTGAACTAAATATTGGGACAGCTGAAGACTTCTGCAATTGGTTCAACTCCCTAATTGCTGACTATGTCCCTTCCGTTCCAATGAAAGTGGAGTGCAAATGTCCCTTGTCTCTTTATTTTTGACTTCCTATGACCCCCATTATATCTGCTCAAATTCTTCCTATTTTGTCTTTTTTGTTAATATAAAGCATTGCCTTCAGCTGCCTATGCCTGTCTCTACTCATTCTAAAATGCTCCTTGATGGTGCTTTAACCAACCTTTTTGTGTCTGACTTTTTTTTTCCCTCCTGTGGTTGTGCTCAATTTTACTGATGCTCCTTATGATGTGCTTTGAATCTCTGTGCTAAATAGTTAGTCTGTTAACCTTCTGAGTCTTGAACTGGATTGTATTGTAGTGGATATTCTGTTATAAACTGCATACTGTTTGACACACTCTGTCATATACAGAAACTTGGCCTTCAGATCAGTCTTTTTGCCCCTATACAGAAGCTGACTTGATTTTAATAAATCACACCAAACTAATGCTGTAAAAATGGAATGGACTGACTGATCGCACTTTCTCCTTGTTTTCTAACAAGGAAATTTCACAAAGGACTAAAATAGTCTTAGTTTAAACAACCATTCGAAGTACTGTTAAAACACTTAAAAGGCATCTGGCTGGGTACATGAATAGGAAGGGTTGAAAAGGATATGGGCAAAATAGGACTAGATTAATTTAGGATATTTGGCTAGCTTGTTGTGGTTCTGTTTGCCGAGCTGGGAATTTGCAGACTGTTTGTCCCCTGTCTAGGTGACATCCTCAGTGCTAGGGAGTCTCCTTTTTGTGATCTTTCCTCCAGCATTTGTATTAGTTTGAATCTGCCGCTTCCGGTTGTCAGTTGCAGCTGTCCACTGCAGTGGTCGGTATATTGGGATGTGCTTATTGATTTGAATCTGTGGATGAGTGCCATGCCTCTAGGAATTCCCTGGCGGTTCTGTTTGGCTTGTCCTACAATAGTAGTGTTGTCCCAGTCAAATTCATGTTGCTTGTCATCTGCATGTGTGGCTACTAAGGATAGCTGGTTGTCATTTCATGGCTAGTTGATGTTCATGGATGTGGGCTGTTAGCTGTCTTCCTGTTTGTCCTATGTAGTGCTTTGTGCAATCCTTGCATGGGATTTCATGCAAACAGAACAGCCAGGGAATTCCTAAAGGCATGGCACTCATCCACAGATTCAATCAATAAGCACATCAACCTGGACTCAATATACCGGCCACTGCAGCAGACAGCTGGAACTGACAACTGGAAGTGGCAGAGACAAACCACTATAAATGCCAGAGGAAGATCACAGAAGTGCTTCACAGGAGGCTCCCAAGCACTGAGGATGTCACCTAGACAGGGGATGAAACATATGTCTGCAACATAAATTCCCAGCTCGGCCAACAACGAGCACCCGAGCTACAAATCTTCTCTCGAACGTTGGTTAGCTTGGACTGAAGGGTCTGTTTCTGTGCTGTACAGCTGACTCTGTACTAAGCTCACTTCTGAGCTCCTTCAGAATGTAATGACCATTTTAAGAAGCAGCAGAGTAACTGCATTCAGAATTGTGCCTTGGCTAATTGAACTTAATTGAGAACAGGTTGCATTGTCTAGTCTTGCAGTCCCTTTGGATGTAAGAGTCTAATGGATGACCTGATTAGTGTAGGACTAGATTTTAATTTGGTAGTTGGAGTAAATCTATCTTGATACAACCTTTGGAAAGTCAAAGCTAGATGATTAGTTTCAGTACAACTCCAACACTAGCCATGTGGGAAACTGCCCAGATATGTCCTGTGCATACAAAGCAGGACAAATCCAACCCAGCTTATTACCACCCCATCAGTTTAATCTTCCATCAGTAAAGTGATGGAAGATGTCATCAACAGTGCTATGAAGCAGCACCTGCTCAGTAGTAACCTAATCAGTGATGCCCAGTTTGGGTTCTACCACAGCAACTCTGCTCCTGACCCTTATTACAGCCTTCGTTTAAATGTTGGGACAGGGGTAGCACCAAGGAGCCATAGTGAAACTGAAGTCCTTCAGAATTGGAAGGGAGACCCTTTTTGAACATTTGAAGTCATCCCTAGCTCATATGCTTAGGCAATTGTTTCAGACAAGCTCTCTTGCGTGTTAACATCTCTGCAGGAGTTGCTCACAATTCAACCTGTTCAGATATCATTACCCATGTCTGAATGACTACTTAGTCTAGAAGTGAGGACACCACTGCTGTGCTGTAGGAGCCTTGAAATGGAATTCAGATTTAAATCTTAGCATGGCAGATGAAATATCATGTACCCAGGAAATCTGCCTAGAATATAGGAGTGAGTAATAACATTACTGTGCCATTTAGATCCCTTCCTTTTTGGTTGAATCTCTCTCCAGAGAGCTCTGTTGGGAAATCCTTTCTTCCCACCCCCACCCAAAAAGAACTAGGTGAGTATTGGTAACGTACAATGGATTTTAGTTAATATTAATCTGTTCAGAAATAGTGATTGGACCAGGAGTGGCATATTCAGAGAAAGGGACACTGCCACAAGAGCTCAGTTCCTCTGGGTAGTGTCCAAAATTCAACCATCTTCACTGCTTTTTCAACAGCCTTCCCTTCAGTCTGAGTTGGGGTGGTTGTACATTTTGTTGCCTTCAACACTGAAGGAATAAGCATAAATACAACAGGACATGGGTGATATCCAAGTTTGGACTGAGTAGAAATGAACACTTAGTTGGTAATCACTACTGCCAGCAAGAGAATCCAACTGTTGTCCCTCTATTCACTTACAGCAGAGTCCCCTTTTTCCTCCTCCTTTTCCCCCCCCCCCCCCCCCCCCCCCCCCCCCTCAAAATTACAACATTGACCAGAAACTGAATTGGGCTCACTATTTAAACCAGAGCAGGTCAGAATAGAGATCAAATAGTAAATGACTCTCCATCTCATTGTTCTTTCAAAGCCTGTCCCTGATCTGCATTACACACATCAGGAGTGTGATGGAATACTTGCCTGGATGGTGTAGCTCCAAGAAGCTTGACACCATCCAGGACAAAATTACTCTTGATTGGCATCACATCCTCAAACGTTCGCCTTATTCCCAGCTGCAGTTAGGATAACTGAAGTTTGAAACCAAAATACACTAGAAATGCCTTGCAGAATAGACATGGGGGTCTGGTTGGGTAGATGCGGTAATAATGCACAAGTTCATGTCTTACCTGTCTCTCAGAAGGTTTAACCATGTTTTGCTAATCCAATAAGGTGGTGTGGCACTGGCTTACCATTGGCCCAGGACTTGGACTTGGTTGAGTTTTCATCTCTTGGTGTCTAGAATAACAGTATAGAATGGGTCTTTGTCATACTGCTTTGACATGCCTAAATGTGGACAATTGATTAATTTTAGTGAGCTATTAGCCAACTAACATGAGGTTATCCAATCAGATTGAGGACTCCAGTTGTTAGATCTGTCAAAGTATGGTACAATAGGTCAGGCAGCATCAGAGGCACAGGGGAGTTGACATTTTCAGCATAAGCTCTTTATCTAGTGGCCAGCTTTCTAAGACCTGTCATTATTGCCTCAGCAGAACCAAAAGATGCCTGATATTAGTGACAGTGCTTGATCTGTTGGATCTAGGTTGCACTAGATACTGAGGCCTTCATGGGGATGTTTTCTATCTGGGTCAGAAAGCCCACTTTCAAATCCCATGAGCTCCAGAGGTATCATGGCCTCTCTGAAAAAGTTCAGATAAAAAAAATCTGCAGGTGGATATGGTTACTTGGGTTTGGGGGTTCGATTGTCACAAGTCAGCAAAGCATTCTTCAACAAAATGTCCCTGCCCCACCTAGTTTTTAGGCTGACTTATCTACACTTCTCCTTTACTCATAAAGGACTACTTGCTGACTGAGCTTTTAGGTAGAGTTGAAGTCTCTATTTTGTGAACATCTGGCAATGTGGTTGAATATAAGATCATGTTTCTACTACCATGGTCAACAGAGTCAACTCCAATACATGAAAAGCACAGCCATCACTTTTGTCCTCCATTATCACAACATGTCCAAAATCTTGATATTAATGACTTGGAGCTTTACTGGACTAGCTGGAGCCTTGATACACTGATATTGGGTGTTCCAGATAAGTGACTAGTTTGAAACAGCATTCAAGCTTGTAAAGCACCATTGTGATCAGTCTTCAGTCAAGAATGACAATTGGCTAGAAATTGAAATGAAACCTCCACATGATTACCCTCCTGGGTGAGAAGATTGTTTCCCCATCTTTACTCACTTCCCACCTCCAGTTCATTTTTGTAACACAAATTAGGAAAGATCCCTTCTCTTATGGAGACTGTGTATCCCAGTCGAAATGTACTTGAGTCAAACTGAACCAGGCTGAGTTGGAGAGGGTGTGGTTTTCATTCTTAGATTAAAAATAACTCCTACATAAAATGCATAGATCTACAGCATAGAAGCAGCTTTTAGTCCAATTTATCTGTGCTGACCAGATATCCGAGCTTAATGTAGTCCCACTTGTCAGCATTTGGTCCATACCCCTCTTAAACTTTCCTGTTCATATACCCATCCAGATGTCTTTTAAATGTAATTGTACCAGTTTCCATCACTGCCTCTGGCAGCCCATTCCTTACATGCACCACCTCCATGGAAAAGTTGCCCCTTACTCCCTTTTACATCTTTTGCCTCTCGCCCTAAACCAATATCTACTAGTTCTGGACTCTTTGCTTTCCCCCAACCCAGGGAAAAGGACTTGTCTATTTACCTTAACCATACCCTTCCTGACTTAATAAACCTTAAGATCACCTGTGAGCCTCTGACATTCCAGGGAAAACAGCCCTGCCCTATAGTTCAAACCCTCCAATCCTGGCAACATCCTTGTAAATCTCATCTGAACCTTTAAGTTTCACAACATCCTTCTGATTAGAGGAAGACCAGAATTATGCACATTACTCCAAAAATGGTTTAACCAATGTCTTGTACAGCTGCAACATGACCTCTCCATTCCTTTACTGTGCTTGAAACAACAAAGGAAAGCATACCAAATGTCACCTTTTATTCTATGTACCTGCAACTCTGCTTTGAAGGAACTAGAACCTGCACTCCAAGGTCTTCAACAACATTCCCCAGGACCTTACCACTAAGTGTATAAATCCTGTTCCGATTTGCCTTTCCAAAATGTAGCACCTCCAATCTATCTGAATTAAACTCCATCTTAACTTCTCAGCCCATTGGCCCTGTTGATCAAGATCCTATTGTATTTGAGGTAACATTCTTCACTGTCCACAACACCTCCAATTTTGGTGTCATCTGCAAACTTACAAACTATACCTCCATATGTTCACAATCAAAATAAATGAAATAGTAGAACCAAAAGTGTTTTGGCACTCCACTGGTCACAGGCCTGCAGTCTGAAAGGCAACCTTCCACCACCACCCACCCTATGTCTTCGACCTTCAAGCCAGTTTTGAATCCAAATGACTAGTTCTCATTATATTCCATAAGATCTAATCTTGTTAAAAGCCTACCATAGGAACTTTGTTGAATGCCTCCCTGAACTCTACATAGGTCATGTCCATTGTGCTGTCCTCATAAATCCTCTTTGTTACTACTAAAACTCAATCAAGTTAGTGAGACATGATTTCACATGAACAAGGCAATGTTGACTATTCCTAATCAGTCATTGCCTTTTGAAATACATGTAAATCCTATCCCTCAGGATTCCCTCTGACAACTTGGCCAACAGTGAGTTTTGAAGATTTGTAGCTTAAGTTGAGGTTCTGGATAGAAGTTTGCTTGCAGAACTTGGTTTGTTTTAGATGTTTTATCACTGTGCTAGGTCACAGTGACTCTCTGGTGAAGCACTGGTATTATGACCTCTTTGTTTAGGTTTCCTGAGTTGATGTCATTTCTCTACTCTTCTCCAGCTCCCCAGTCTGTAGTTTCCAGGCTTTTACTTATGATGCTATTTCTTAAATAATGTTAGCCAACCTCTAACACCTCACCTGTAACTATTGCTGACATTTGTAGCATTAAGTGGCCGATCAATCACTTGCTGAGGTTTCCAGTGCTCTAAGGTCCACCTGATCAGTCCTGAGGATTTATCCACCATTGTTTTTTTTTGACCCCCTCTGTAATAGGGACATTTTCCATGATGTCACCATCTTTCTATATTTTTGTTCTCCTCCACAGTAGACAATGATGCAAAATACTCATTTAGTGTCTCTCCCATCTGTAGTTCTCCACAATTTGTTTTGCTGATTTTTTTTGTTTTTGAAGGGCCCTATTCTCTCCCTTAATGTATTTGTAAAACCCATTGGATTCTCCTTAACCCTATTTTTCCCCAAGCTATCCTTTTAGCACTCCAATTATCCCTTAAGTATACTCTTACCGTTTTACACTTCTAAGGATTCATTTGATCTCTGTCTATAGCTGGCACTTGCTACTTTTTTCTTAACCAGACCCTCAATTTCTTTAGTCATCCAGCATTCCCTGCACCCACCAGCTTTGCCTTTCAACTTAACAGGAATATACTATCTCTGGAATCTCAATCTCATTTTTGAAGGCTTCCCATTTTCCAGCTGTCTCTTTACCTGCAAGTACCTGCCACAACTCCCTCCCCATCAGCTTTTGAAAATCTTGCCCAATACTGTCAAAATTAGCCTTCCTCCAATTTAAAACTTCAGCTTAGATCTGGTCTATCCTTTCCATTGTTATTTCAAAACTAATAGAATTATGGTCACTGGCCCCAAAGTGCTCCCCCACTGACACCTCAGTCACCTGCCCTGCCTTATTTCCCAAGAGTGGGACAAGTATTGCACCACCTCTAGTCAGTACATCCACATTGAATCAGAAAATTTTCTTGTGTACACAGAACAAATTCCTCTCCATCTAAACACTTAACACTGTGGCAGTCCCAGTCTGTTTGCAAAGTCAAAATCCCTTGCCATAACCACCTATTATTCTTAGAGATAACTAAAATTTGTAAGGAGATTTGTTTCTCAATTGCTGACTATGGGGGGGGGTGGTGGTACATAAAATCCCTTCCTTTATTGCTCAGTTCCACCCAAATAACTTCCCTGGATATATTCCCAGAATATCCTCCCTAAATAGAGCCATAATGCTATCCCTTACCAAAAATGCCACTGCCCCCTCCTTTTTGCCCCCTCCACCCTCATCTATCCTTCTGTAGTATTTGTATCTTGGAATATTAAGCTGTCAGTCCTGTCCATACCTGAGTCATATCATTAGCAATTAGAGACATCCCACTCCTGAGTTCATCTGCCTTCATGTTAGGCCTCTTGCTTTTAATTTATTCATCCTACCTTGTTCTGTTTTGATCCTACCTGTTTGACTGACTCCTTTCCCAAATAAAACTAGTCTCCAGTTGATCTCTCCTCACTCCCTGGGTCCCAACCCCTACCTTACTAGCTTAAATCCTGGAAACAAATTAAGCTATCAATGTTTCTGCTCAGTGAAGAGTAATAGTGGAACATTATGGCAGTTACTTTTAGATGATACTAATGTTGATAGTGAATTATAGAGTGGGATTCTTTGTTTTATGTTTAGCTTATCCTAGCTCTGATCCTATGTTGTTTGACAGGGATTGCACTGACATGTCTGGCTCTCTGCACTAAGCAAAGGTTGGTCTTGATCTGCAGTTCAGGATTGTTTTAATGGCTTAGTTTTCACAGTATGCTCTGCCCTAGCCCCCAATGCTGACAAAGGACTGATGTTTAGCATATAATTCCCCAGATTTCTGCTGAAGTGTTGTCAGCATTTTCTCTTCATTGAGTGGGGGAAAAAAGAAGCAATGTTTGTAAAAAAATCTTCAGCTGTGACAGCTCAGGTTCACCCCAGGTCTTTGCAATTCAGTCATGGAGTTTACATTTGCTGTACTTTGTGCACATGTCCTTTTTTTGAACAGGTGTTCCTGAGTCATCTTTCTGACAGCAGCTTCAATTCTAGGATAAGATAAACAGTCCTTGCTGCTATCTATCCACTACTAGATGAATCCAAATTATTGCTGTTAGAATTGGGTAGGCCATCCATGTAGGTAAGTGCCTGTTCAAAAGCATAGCAAATGACTGAATTTATTGTTCAGTCATAAATGGTTTGAATTCACAAGCTGAAACTTTGTGTCAGAATTGACTATACATGGGCTTTCCTTTTGGTTTATATTTTGGATTCTGGGTATTGGATGTGTATATAACTTAAGTCAAATGATGGTAGATTTGGGAATTCCTATGCTTTGAGTTGTACTGCATTGCTGAATGGTCTATTTGGATTGGACTGAATTGAAGTTTTTAAATTTTTTTTCTATCATCCCTTGCTAGACATGGGTTAGTTTTAAGAAGGCTCATCTCCATTAATGCCTCTTTGTACCTTAGGTCTAAAACTTCCAGCATGAAGCTCCTGGTGTTCCTCTTGACTCTCTCTTACAATCTGATCAACGTGCTACAATGTGGTAAGCTTTCAGGTTAAAATGGCTGCAAAATTTCTCCTGACCCTCTACTGCTCTCTTCAGTGTGATAATCACTGACCAAGCTATTTCGTTGTCTCCTTAGTTTTTAACTATTTCCAGCAAGTCCCGTTACATGTTTGGCTTGATTTTTGTTAACTGAACATTTTTCATTTGAACCTCTGGAAACCTTTCACTAAACTAGCCCTAAATTCTTGCAATGGAAAGAGTTTCATCAGATAACTTTGAAAGTGTGTACTCATGCAGAATCATTAAGTATTAATAGGATTGCTTTTGTATTAGTAAAGCTGAGCCATCTTCAAGAATGAAGGGATTATCAGAAAGAGGGTTGCTGGAAAACACTGACCATAAGGATATGAATTTCAAGATGAAAAAGCAACTTGTCATCTGGCTCATAACTGCTTAATAATCACAATTAACTCTCTAACTCTAACATGAAGCAAGGAACTTTTTTTTTGTGGAAGAAGACGGCCTTGGAAGCAAACTATATCATGTCACATGATATTCCAAAGGTACACTTAGCACTGGGGGTGTCAGTTACCTCAGTTGACTGGACAAGTGGGATGCAGTTGTGATCCAACAGTAGATTAAATTACAGCACCTGTTAAACTCTCCATGAAGGCTCCTTCCCAGCCTCTTTCCTCACCTGAGGTGTGGTGACCCTCTGGTTGAACCACTTCTAATGGGAGCAGCCCTTTGTCTGGGACTAGAGCAACTTTAAAAAGCAGATTTTAGAAAATAAACAGAATCTAACTAGATATTTTATCTGCTCCAAGATAGCAGTGGAGTAGGCTCACCTGAGTATTTGCTTTTCCTCCTGGTTTTTCAAAAATTTTTTGTTCTCTTTTCAGCTATGTCCTGAACTCGGTTGAAGCTAGTGTGGGGCTGTTAGAAAGATTTTATTGTAACTTTTTTTATTTCCTTAACTTATTCCTATGATCAACAGTAATGTTGGACTTTAACTTTTTGATAGTTCCTAAGAATTTGCACAAAATCTTAAATATGTAGGTACTTTTATACCCAAGATGGTGTTGTAAATGATGACTTGTAAATGTTTTACTGTACTGAGTTCATGTGACAAAACTAATTCTGATATGGGAGTAAGGTTCCAAAACTGCATGAGGTATATTTCTCTTATTGGGAAGGGACTCAAATAGGCAAGGTAACAGCTGTTCCTAACTGCAGCTTGACCCCAGTAACACTGGGGACTGTGGGCATTGCTTACCAAGGATCTGTTGTCCTTGGAATAAATAGAACAAAACTGAAGACACTGTCTCCCAATATCTTGACTCAAGCCAGCCTCTTCTGTATTTCCCAACTGGGAATACTCCCAACTATGGAGATGTAACTAAATTGTACTGATTCCCATGTGGAACAAATGTTTTGCTTTTATTGACCCTTTCAGACATTTTTTTCCTCAAACTGGCTTGTTTCTAATTGGCAATATTCTTTACTTTGTGCAATTTCTGAGGCAAAGGAAAGTTGAGCATTCATTTTTTGAGAAATGTAGTTACTGTGGTTTCAAGGGTGAGAGCAAGTATCCAAGTGAGATTACAGTCGTACTTAACCCCATGTATTACAGATTTTTAAACTCCTATTCCTGGTTGGCGTAGATTTGAACACTTGGCTTACGTTCCTTTTGGATTATAAGTTGACACATCTAATTGAGTGGATTTAACGAAGGGTGTTCAATAGTTTGAATATTTTGTGAATCCAAAAGAAGGTATTAATGATTGAATGTTGTAATAAGTTTGGTTTTGATCAAAAACAGGTCTGATTCAAACCATATGCTCAAAATGAGGGGAGAGCTTTGAGTCCTGTACAGCTAGAACAATGGTCTGTCAAATGGCACTGCGGATCTCCTATAAGCACATGGACTCTCTCTAAGGCAGCTCACCATACCTTTGAAGCCAACTAGGGATGGGAATAAATTCTGGTCCTGAAGGGCTTTTGCCTGAAACATCAACTCTCCTGCTCCTCATGCTGCCTGACCTGTGCTTTTCCAGCACCACATTTTTGACTCGGATCAGCATCTGCAGTCTTCACTTTCACCTAATTTTGGTCCAGCCAGCAATGTCAATGTCCCATGAGTGAATAAAGTGTTGGTTGGTTAGTGAGGTTGCAGACCATGACTTTTTGGATGAAACTTTCAGCACTTATTTTATCTTGGGTCGGGACTGTTTGCTGGCTGGACCAGGATTAGATGAAAGTGAGCACTGCAATGCTGCTGGAGATCAATGTTTGTAATTCACCTTGAAGGTGGTGGTGAGCTGTTTGTAACAACTGCAGTTGTTACAATGTAGTTAAAGCCAATGATGATGTGAAAGGAGCTCTAGTAGTTGTTTTACTGTTTCATCCAAATCCATCAATACAGTTCCTGGATGGGAGAGAATATGCAGGTGACAGCGTACTTTGTCAACTCTTGTTCCCTACCTTGTTCCAGAGGTGGCTAGATCAGAAGTGCTAGAAGAAACCTCTGCATTGCCACAACCCTTTGTGTAAGGATACATATGAATGACTTGTCACATTGCTTTGCAGAAGCCTCTGTGATGCTGAGTGTGCCAGAGGTTGTTCGCTTGCAAATAAACAGTATGAAGGATATCAACATTGCTTTGAGGTAGGTCTTGTTAACATAGAAAAATACAGTGCAGTACAGGCCCTTTGGCCCTCAATGTTGCGCTGATCCAAGCCCTCCTAACCTACACTCGCCCACTATCCTCCATATGTCTATCCAATGCCCGTTTAAATGCCCATAAAGAGGGAGAGTCCACCACTGTTACTGGCAGGGCATTCCATGAATTCACGACGCGCTGAGTAAAGAATCTAACCCTAACATCAATCCTATACCTACCATCCCTTTAATTTACAGCTATGCCCCCTCGTAATATCTGACTTCATACATGGAAAAAGGTTCTCACTGTCAACCCTATCTAAACCCCTAATCATCTTGTACACATCTATCAAGTCACCCCTAAACCTTCTTTTCTCCAATGAGAACAGCCCCAAGTGCCTCAGCCTTTCCTCATACGATCTTCCTACCATAGCAGGCAACATCCTGGTAAACCACCTCTGCATCCGTTCCAGTGCCTCCACATTCTCCCTATAGTATGGCGACCAAAACTGCACACAATACTCCAGATGCGGCCGTACCAGAGTCTTATACAACTGCAACATGACCTCAGGACTCCGGAACTCAATTCCTCTACCAATAAAAGCCAGTATGCCATATGCCTTCTTCATAGCACTATTTACCTGGGTGGCAACTTTCAGAGATCTGTGTACATGGACACCAAGATCCCTCTGCTCATCCACACTACCAAGTAGCCTACCATTAGCCCAGTAATCCATCTTCTTGTCACTCTTACCAAAGTGAATCACATCTCACTTAGCTACATTGAACTCCATGTCATGTCACTCTTGTAATCCAAAAGTACTTTTAAAAGCATGTTGTGGCTCCTTGTAACATGGTTTGATTTTATCCATCTTTTTAGTGCACCCCTGCAGGAGACAGTAATGATTACAGTCAATGTGACCTTCTCATCAAAACAAACTTGCATTGTTCAACTACCTGAGCAAGTAAGTAAAAGCTTTAGTGCAAAAAGGACTGACAAACAGGTGGTTCAGTGGTTAGCACTGCTGCCTCAACACCAGAGGCCTGGGGTCAGGAGCTTGCACATTCTCCCAGTCAGTAGGTTTTTTCCTGGGTGTCCAGGTTACCCCCAAGATATGCAGGTTAGCTGGATTAGTGAGGCTAAACTACCCTGTAGTGTGCAGGGTAGGTGAGCTAGCCATGGAGAAATTCAGGGTTACAAGGATAAGGAGGGGAGTGGGATGCTCTTTAGAGGGTTAGTGTGGAACCAGGCCACTTGGTCCAATGAGGGATTGGATTCAAAGTAAATAATCATTCTGGAAATGTTGGAACCAAATCTTTGATTTTTGGCCAGACACTTGATACAGATCATGCATCCTAACTGCATAAAACAGGATATTTTGCAATTCTTCACAAATGTGGGTTTACAAGTTCCCTTTTTACTGGTCCAGAGTTGATTCAAAGTTGATTGCCTGAGTTGACTGAACATTACTGAAATGGAAGTATAGTAATTGGAAATTGGAGCTGATCTTTGAGCAGAAGGACTGGCCATTGTAAAGGCAAGGTGCTCTGAACTGACTGAGGCAAACAGCAAGGAGAAATCAGACTGACATCCCCTTGAAGGCTGGTCAGGGCTGCTTTTTACAAAGGCAAGATAATATCCCTCCATCTTATGGGGCTTCTCCCTTGTTCTAGCCTTTCTGTAGGCTGCAACTGCCCACAGCTGGCATGAGTTCTGCTTGCTGCTTTTGAGTAGCACTAAGCCCTCACTTGTATCATCTACCCATCGGTAATACCAGGTGAAGAACAAATCCTCACCTTGAATGAGGCATATATTTGAGTGACAACTAGCTTATTCCATAAAACATTACAGATTACATTTACTACATCTGCCTGGTTAGCTAGATCCTTTAGAGATACCTAACTGACCAAACCCATAAGTTATGGCTCTTTAACTAGAGAAGGCTCCAATTTGTATCTGGCAGCTCCTCAGACACCAATGGGTGTGGCCTTTCAGAAAAGCAGGTATTTTGTCAGCAAGCAGCAGCTCTGAAGTTAGTGACTCAGTGAGAGCACTTCATTAGCAGGCTGTTCAACCATGAGAATCTCATAGGAGAAAATTCTTTGTCTGGTTTTATACTTTGTACACCCCAATCAAACAGCTTACTGCTATAGCTGCTTGGTACGTAAGGAAATGTGGGGTTAGGGGCTGGGAAATCTGATTCCTTGGCATGGAATGTTGTGTAGGGTTTCTGTCATGCCAGTTCCAATCCATGAATCATGTGAACATCCTGTACAGGACGTGCTGCAAGCAGGGCTTCAGCATTACTGACTAATGTGTTCAGTGGGATTTCAAACCAATGCTGAAATTGCTGGTGTAACTCAGCAGGGGACAGCGTCCATGAAAAACTAGAATCCAGTTGAATCTAGTGACTCTTGAGTAGTGGGATTTCAGTTACTTTGTCTTGTACAAGCACAGTAACATTACTGCCTGGCTTGACTTCACCTGCACCTTGTGCTGACTTCTCTGCCAAATAAACAACCTTTTTCCTCAGTTGCTTTGGTCTTTATAATCATTCATCTTGTACCAAGACTCTGTATGGAAATTGACGACTCATACCAACAGTCTGACCCTTTTTTTACTGACCTCTTGTGCCCTGCCTTTTGCTAAATGTCCTTACCCCCTGTAAAGAGTCCACTAATGAATACTTCCCAGTTTCCTTTCTCTGCTCGTCCAAACCATTGTGTAACATCCTTCACACATGTATGCCATTAACTGACCCTGTCAATCTGTTTTGGTTCCTGTCTTTAATATTTAAAACATTCTTTCCTGATAAAATAACAATCTTTGTATCCAGACATTTAAACTATTGACAGCATTGAGCCTAATCTTTAGTGTTCTTTACACAAAGCTCACTGAAATGTACCTAATGTGACCAGGATTCTGGTCTCCTTCATCTTCTCTCTAAAATAACTGGAATTGTCCTTCTTCAGGTAAGGCTGCCTAAAGATGTAAACTCAACAAGTTTCACCATTAGAGGAGTTGAAGTCGGGCAAGTGACTACCTACCTCCAGGCCAACAACAGCAAACTGATCAGGTGTGTGACTATCTCCACATTGAATTGCTGTGTGAAACGCTCTCTTATTACTGATGGGCAGAGATTGTTCTGACCATCGCTCTCCTTAGGAAGTGGCCAAGTTCCACCACCTTATCTTGAGAATTTTTCACTGTAAAACTTCACTGAATCAGGGTGAAGGTTTTTTGTGTATTAGGAGGGTAAGAGCAGGAGGATGTGGCAGATGAATGCTTGGCTAAAGAATTTTGGGAAGGGATTCAGATTTTTAGATCATTGGGATCTTTTCTGGGATATTTTCAAGAGGGACAAGTTGCACCTGAACTGATGGGGGACCAAATGACTGCCAGCTTTGCTATTGCTGCAAGGGAAGTTTTAAACTAGATGGGCAGGGGTGGGTCCTCCACACAGGCTGGATGGAGAGACTATCAAATAGTAAGTTGGAGAGGTCAGACCAGAACATGACAGGGAGGGAGGAATGCCTATTGGGTTAAATTGCATTTATCTCAATGCAAGAGGGCATACAAGTAAAGCAAATGAACTCTGAGCATGGATAAGGATATGGGACTGGGATATTATTTCTACTACAGAAACCTGGCCAAAGGAGGGACAGGACTGGCAGCTTAACATGCCAGGGTGCATGTGCTTTAGGACAGTTAGTGGAAAGAGGGAACAGGACATGCATTTTTTGATTAGGTAAGTATCACTGTAGTATTCAAATGAAATAACTGAAGGATCATCCAGTGAGGCTTTATGGGTAGAGCCATGTAGTAAGGGGGTAGTGATATTGGGGTTTGACTATAGGCCCCCAACAATCAATAGGAATTGGGAACAAAATATGCAGGGAGATTGGGGAGACCTGCAGGAGTAACCAGGTTGTCACAGTAGGGAATCTTAATTTCTTTAATAGGACAGGACTCCATGTTTAGGGCTTAGTTGGTTGGAAGTAAGTGTGTTCAGTAAAGTTTCCTCAAGCAGTACATAACAGGTCCTACTTGGGAAGGGGCAAAGCTTATTTGGGGGGTAATGGGGCAGGACAGGTGACTGAGGTGACAGTGGGGAGCATTTGGGACCAGTGACAATTCTATTCCTTTTAAAGTAGAGGGGGACAAAACTTGTCCACAGGTTCAAGCTCTAAATTGGAACAAGGCAAATTTTGATGGAATTACACACTAACGTGCAGGGGTTGGAGTAATTCCTTTGTAGGCACAAGGAACTGCAGCAAATGGGTGGCCATTAAAATGAGGTTGCCAGAGTTGGAGGTTGATACCTTCCTGAGTGTGAAGGGTAAGGTTGGCAGGAATGGGAACCCTGGATGAACTGAGATAGATACTCTGGAGTGTGGCTCAGGGTATAGGCAGCACAGATAAATGAAATTTCAAGAGGTATGGAGGAAATTAGAGGGTGAAAATGGGACATGAGGTACCTTAATCTTCTCAGCCTAGGCTGAATCCAGAGAGTTTAAGTACGTTAGAAGGAAAAAATAGAATAGGGCCCCTCAGGACTAAAGTGGATATAGATGTGTAGAGCTGCAGGTAATGGGTGCAGTTTTCACTGAATATTTTTGACTGGAGAAAGACCTGGGAAAGTTGGTGGTGATATCCTGGAGACACTCCATATCACAGGTGTTGGATGTATTTTAATATGAAGGGGAATCAATCCCCTGCTCCTGACCAGATCTATCCAAGAACTCCTAAAGGCTAGGGAAGAAATTACAGGGGCTCAAGCTGACATTTTGTGATTGTTAGCTACAGGTGAGGTTCTAGAATACTGGAGGGTAATGAATGTTGTGCCCTTAAGGGCTGCAAAGAAAAGCCTGGGAACCATAGACTAGCAAGTCTAACACTTGTGGCGGGTAAGTTACTAGTGAAGATGAAGATGGAGATGCATGCATTTGAATGACAGGGTTTGATTAGGAGAAGTCAGCATGGCTGAGTGGGAGCTCATGCCTTAGTATCTATAGGCCAGTGAGTCTCACTTCTGTTGTGGGCAAAGTCTTCGAGAATTGTAAGGGATAGGATTTATGAACATCTGGATAGGAATAATGTGATCAAGGATAGTCAGCATGGTATTGTGAAGGGCAGGTCGTGCCTCAAAACCTTATTGAGTTCTTTGAGAAGGTGACCAAGGAAGTGGATGAGAGTAAAGCAATAGATGTAGTGTATGGATTTTAGCAAGGCATTCGATAAGGTACCCCATGGTAGGCTAATGCAAAAACTACGGAGGTATGGCATTGAGGGTGCATTAGAGGTTTGGATTAGGAATTGGCTGGCTGGAAGGAGACAGGGTAGTAGTTGATGGTATAGGTTCATCTTGGAGTGCAATTACTAGCAGTGTTCCACAAGGATCTGTTTTGGGACCATTGCTATTGGTCATTTTTATAAATGACCTGGAGGAGGGGCTTGAAGGCTGGGTGAGCAAGTTTGCGGATGATACAAAAGTCGTTGGAGTGGTGGACAGCGAAGAAGGATGTGGCAGGTTACAGTGGGATATATATTGCAGAGCTGGGCAGAAAGGTGACAAATGGAGTTCAATATAGCTAAGTGTGAAGTCATCCACTTTGGTAGGAGTAACAAGAAGATGGATTACTGGACTAACAGTAGGCTACTTGGTAGTGTGGATGAGCAGAGGGATCTTGGTGTCCATGTACACAGATCTCTGAAAGTTGCCACCCAGGTAAATAGTGCTATGAAGAAGGCATATGGCGACTGGGCTTTATTGGTAGAGGAATTGAGTTCCGGAGTCCTGAGGTCATGTTGCAGTTGTATAAGACTCTGGTGCGGCCTCATCTGGAGTATCGTGTGCAGTTTTGGTTGCCATACTATAGGAAGGATGTGGAGGCATTGGAACAGGTGCTAATCTTTCCGCTAATGGAGTCAGCTGCTACTAGGGGACACAGCTTTAAATTAAGGGGAGGTTGGTATGTTAGGGGTAGATTCTTTACTCAGCGGGTTGAGTGTTCATGGAATGCCCTGCCAGTAGCAGTGGTGGACTCTCCCTCTTTATGGTCATTTAAGCAGGCATTGGATAAGCATATGGAGGTTATTGGGCTAGTGTAGGTTAGGTAGGCTTTGGTCGGCGCAACATTGAGGGCCGAAGGGCCTGTACTGCGCTGTATTTTTCTATGTTCTATGAAGGGTTTAGAAGGATATGGGCCAAGTGCAGGGAAATGGAGTTGTCCATGCCAGAGTACCATTAGGCTTAGTTTAGGCCAAAGGGCCATCTCTGCTGTAAGACTCACTCACTGAGGAGAGCAAGTTAAGATTAACTTGAAGGGCTTGTGCCCATAACCTCAATTCTCCTGCTCCTTGCCTGACCTGCTGTGCTCTTCCAGCACCGCACTTTTGACATTTTGAGTTACTTTTCATTTTCCACTGGAAAACTAACAACACAAATTGGAGAAACTATAAAGTCTGGTAGCATCTGTTGAACAAGTAGAATTAATATTTGAATTCAGTGACTTGAATGAAAACCACTGCATTCAACAAACATGTCTCTAACATGGTACAATATGCTGACTATAATCAGGAATAGGCAGTTTAGCCTCTCCTGCCAATGAAGTCATAGCTAATTCAACACCTTTGCCCACTTTCTTGCATTTTCTCTTAATCCTTGCTTCCCTGACTGAACAACTACTTGTCTCCACTTTGTATATCCACAGAAGCTCTGTCCCTGCAGCTGTGGTCAGGAGTTCCAAAGACTGTCAACCCTCTAAGAAATTACTGTCTTAAATTGGTGCCACCTTTATCCTGAGACAATGCCCTCTGATCCTAGGCTCTCTAAGGGAAACACCCTCTCAGCATTCACTCTATGAAGAGCCTTAATCTGAGATTAGATCGTCTGTTCTAAATTCCAGTCAGTAGGGTCCCAACATGTTTAGCCCTTGTTTCTTATCAGGGCTCAACCTAGTGAATCTTTTCTCTGAACTGGCTCCAATGAAGACTAACTATTTCTAAATATTATCCACCTGCAAACTTCTAACACCCCTTGATCATTTTAATAAAGTTGAGATTTTATTCATGAAGTTTACATTGAATAGTTACAACAGGCTTGTGCTTAAGGGTCTTGTTTTTAATTTATATGTAACTTAATTTAATTGGAGCAAATTTTAATGGTCTGAAATATTTTGCAGGGCTCCAGTTAAAATGCGATTTCTAGTGGTGCACAGCAATGCTCTGGTGATAATAAACCAAGTGATTGGATGGATTTACTTTGTGGCTTGGTCCATCTCCTTCTACCCACAGGTTATTGAAAACTGGCGGCGGAAAAGGTAAAGTGTAAATGATTATTTGCAGAAATTTTAGACTGAGTTTTACATATCGCCTAAAAGTAAATTTTTTTTAATTTCAAAAACATACTTTATTCATAAAATTATTTGGATCTCTATACAATTGGTCATGCCATTCTTGTGCACACTACATGTCCTTACAGACAGCAAAAGTTTTTTTTTCCTACATAAGTCTGTACACTTACTATCCAGCTTTTGAGGTGTCAGCAGAGCCCAAATGACTGGGTGGGCCCCCTGTTCTTAGGCAGGCAGATGTTACACGGTGGTCTTTCCCCACCGCGCCTTGGCAGCAGCTGGCCAAAGCTTCAGCACGTCCATCAACACGTAGTCCTGCACCTTGGAATGTGCCAGTCTGCCACACTGTCAAGGTTAACTCCTTCAGCTAGAAGATCAACAGTCTTCAGACAGACCAAAGAGCTTCTCTGACCAAGTTGATGATCCCCGAGGCACAGTTGATGTTCGTCTCAGTGTGCTTCCCGGGGAACAGACCGTAGAGCAGAGAGTCCTGCGTCACGGCGCTGCTTGGGACTAACCTGGAGGTATGTGACAGTCTCGTTTCTTTTTTCCCCCCCCACCGCAGCCACTTCGAGGGCAGCATGTGGTGCGGCTGAGTGTCTGAGTGTGCATAAAGGATCTCGCAGGCTGATCATCCTGGACCAGGAGAAAGCCTTTGACAGGATATCACACAGATATGAGATGTTGTCTCCAAAAATGGGCTTTGGGGAGGGAATCTGCAATTGGATCAGACTGCTCTGCACCAACATTGTCAGTGCAGTGGGAATCTGAGCTTCCCAGTAAGATCTGGAATCAGGCAGGGCTGCCCTCTCCTGCCTTGTTTGTGTGCTGCATAGAGCCATTTGCCGAGTCCATCAGGAAGGATGAGAGCCTGAGGGGTGACTATTCCTGGCAGCGGGGGCCTGCAGGTTGAGGCCTCCCTGCACGTGGATGATGTCGCTGTTTTCTGCTCGGATTCACTGTCCGTATGCAGATTCGTGTGCATGTGACCAGTTTGAACAGGCCTTGGCAGGGGACCCAAGGTAAACCGAAGAAAGAGCGAGGCCATGCTCTTCGGGAACTGGGCCGACCAATCCTCTATCTCCTTCAGTCAGAACCAACCACCTGAAGGTGCTGGGTATTTGGTTCGGGGGCTGGGGCGTGTGCCAAGTCTTGGGAGGAGCGTATCAGCAAAGTGAGACAGAAACTGGGCAGATGGAAGCTATGGTCGCTCTCCATCGTGGTTAAAAAACCTGGTCATCAGGTGTGAGGCACTGTCATTGCTATTATACGTGGCACAGGTCTGGCCTATTCCCAGAACCTGTGCGCTGCAGTCACCCAGGCCATCTTCCAGTTTATATGGAGTTCAAAGATGGACCGGGTCCGAAGGGACTCGCTGTACAAAGATCTGGGCGACGGGGGAAAAAATATACCCAATGCCACCCTCACCCTGATGGCCACCTTTGTGTGTGGCTGCATCAAGCTGTGCGTGGATCCCTGGTACGCAAACACCAAGTGTCACTACGTACTGAGGTTCTACCTGTCCCTGGTGTTACGAAGGATGGGCCTGGCCTCGCTGCTGCGGAATGCTCCGAGTAGGTGGACCGTTTCATATCACTTCTCCTTTTGTGGAGAAGTTTGTGAAGAAAAACACCTTTGACCACAAGTCCATCAGGAAGTGGTCAGCACGTAGTGTCCTCGAGACCCTTCGGGAAATGGAGAGGGCGGATCCTATCGAGCGGTTCCCTGAGCAGACCGTCAAAGCCATTTTGGCAGAATGCCTCATTGCCAGAACTTTCCAACCAGCACCAAGACCATGGCTTGGCTGGTGGTAAGGGATCTGCCTATGAGATCCTTTATGCACGCCTGGACACTCAGCCACACCGCATGCTGCCCTCAAAGTGGCTGCAGGGGGGAGAAGAGACTGGCACACACCACCTTCTGAAATCTGCCTATGCAGAGGAAGTCTGGAGAGGAATGCAGTGGTGTCTGTCTAGGTTCGTCCCAAGCAGCACCGTGACACGGGACCCCATGCTCTACGGCCTGTTCCCCAGGACGCACACCGAGACGAACGTCAACAGTGCCTGGAGGATCATCAACTCGGTGAAGGACGGTCTCTGGGTGGTCCGAAACCTGTTGATCTTCCAGCTGAAGGAGTTGACCCTGACTGTTGCAGACTGGCACATTCCAAGGTCCAGCACTGTGTTGAAGGACATGCTGAAGCTTGGGGCAGCTGCCACCAAGGCACGGTGGGGAAAGACCATGTGTAATGTCTGCCTGCCTAAAGAAGAACTGGGGGCCCGTGCAGTCATTGGGGCTCTTCTGACGCCTCAGCTAAAAAATTGTAATTGTACCGACCTGTAAATAGGAACAATTACTGTTTCAGTATGCAAAGAAATGGAATGTTTACATATGTATAGCATGTCCACTTATATAGATCATCAAAGTATTTTATGAATAAAGTATATTTTTGAAATAAAAATGTAGGTGACTTTTTTTACCTATTTCAGTAAATGTAAAATGTAAACCCTGTCCCTTGACTCGTGTCTGGCATACAACCCACAGGTGGTGATTGTTTCTCCATTAGATCTGGAGAACAATTAGGTTTTGTTTGTTTGGCCTTCTCTTAACCCTCTAATCAAGAACCTGTCTATCTTAAATATCCTCTTGCTGAGAAGGTAAGTTTCCTGATCTCTTGCTCTTTAGGACAGCTTCAAACAGCTAAGACTTTAAAGATATGACTTTCTGGGATGCACATCCAACATTTCGCTGATTTCCATGTTTAGTTTCATTATCATCCTGACTTGGCTTTGTCAAAAGTTCATAGACAAATGGTCGACTATATTAAGGTAGTAATGAAGATTCATTGCATTCAATCTAATACTTCTGCAGCAAGATGATAACTGGGCTGTTAGCTCTGAGTGCTAGTTGATTTTCAACACTTAACATCAGACAGAATATGAAGTCCCCAGCATTCTGCCACTTCAGGGTTCCTTTCAAACCCAATAAACTGTTCATTACGCACTTAAGTGCTTTGGAAGTGCTGAATTGCAAACATATGCCCATAAAACATATGGACAGAAATTAGTCCATCTAGTCTGCTCTGCCAATCAATCATGGCTGACAAGTTTCTTGATCCCATTCTCCCTGTAATCCTTGATAGTCAAATATCAAAAACATACAAGGTGAGCATTCAGGTTTGAAGTGTGCAGACTTCCTTTATAGGAAGCATAATTAAGCTGGAGAGGGTTTATAGATTTACTGAGAAGGGAGGTTTTGAGTTGAGGATATGTTGGGAGTTTTCACTGGAGGGTAGGTGGTTGAGGGGTGACCTTGGAGGCTTAAATCATGAGTACAGATAAGGTAAATGATACATGTTTTTCCCTAGGGTGGGGAATTTCAAGACTGGGCATATTTTTAAGGTGAGGTGAGAAAGACTTTATAGACAGAACTTTTTGTGGTTTGTGGAACTGTAGATATAATACAGCCAAATGTTTTAAAAGACAACCTACACAAGACGCTTGAAGTGATATGGACCAATTGTAGGAAGGGAGGAACTATTATTTGGGATTATGGTCCCCATGGGCTAATTGAACCAAAGCATCTGTTTCCATGTTTGATCTAAAGAACAGGTTTTATAGAGAGTCAATCATACATTAAGTTCAATAGTGTGATCACTTCTGATTTGATTCAACCAAGGGAATAAAGCTCATTTCTCAAGGCTGCCTAGAATTTAGAATGATCTGTTCTCTTTTAAACAGTGTGATTGGACTGAATTTTGATTTTCTGGCACTGAATCTGACTGGACACTTGGCGTATGGAGTGTTTAACATCAGCCTTTTTTGGGTTCCAAATATAAAGGTAAAGTTTCTAATTGCCTAGAAGCCTTAAACCAATAAGGACATGAAAAGAAATAGCGGAAATTGGATTTTTTGGGGGGGGGGGTGCAGGGGTGTGCAATAGTTCACCACAAATAATTGCCATAACCACAATTTGTCTCGGGTCCTCAGTTTGGCTGCAGAACTGTCATCTGTCTTGGGTTAAACTCTTCCTTCCAGACTAAACAAATTTGTTGAATTCAACAATTAATTGGGCCAATGGTTCACTATGTAATGTTTAGCTTATTCCTTACACATAAAACCCAAAGGGAAAGTAGTTCCCGACTAGTAATTTGTTCAAATCTCTTTTTACATCTCAAGCCAATTGTTCAGACCTTTACTCCTCTAGCAGTCTACTAGTTTTCTAGGTGAAGAACTAGACTTTATCTCTCCAGAGTAACTGAGCTGCTGGTTCTGATCTTCCAATGCAATTGCAAGGAAGCATTTCAAATCAACTATCCTCAAGATGGTTCATGTTCAGTCATAATGCCTTAATATCTGATTCCCAACTTTAGCTCGGCATATGCATTTTATGCACTAAATTGTTACTAGTCGATGCGCTCCACTCAGGATGTAACTAAGTTTTAATCTCGTGAGCAAGTTAAAGATAAGTAAAATCTTTTTTGATACCAACAACAGCTCAAACAGAGGCAAGACTTCTGGGGCAGTCTTTGATCTGATATACCAGCAGATAGCCGTTAGACCAGCCTGTCTGTGGCATGACTCTGGTTTCAGCTGGCCAGGTTACAATTGTCTGTGTCTGCAAGCTGTTCTTACAGATTTGTCACTGATTAACCTTGTCTCTCTACAGAAACAATTTCTGGAGCATAACCCAGATGGTGTGAACCCAGTGGAAGCAAATGATGTCTTTTTCAGTATCCACGCCATATTGTTAACAACGCTTACTATATTTCAGTGCCTCATCTATGAGGTGAGTAACTATGCAGCAGTGATGCAAACTTCATCATTGAAGATGTAAGACTGCTTGACTACATAAAGTATCTTGGTCATATGGCACTGATCAACACCTAACCCTCCCTCCTCCCAAACTTTTTATTGCATTTCTACACCATCTAGGTTGTCAGTGTTTCTTATTTTAAGGGAATAAGGGTGGCTGTTGGCTAGGCCACATTATTGCCCATCTGTAATTGCCCATGGAGCAGTTCAGTCAACCACGTTGTGTTCTAGCGTCACATAAGCCAGACCAGGTAAGGATGACAGCTTCTCTCCCTGAGGACATTAGTGAATCAGATTTGTTTTTTTTCCCAATAAAATGAGTGGGTTCATGGTCACTAGACTCTAATTCCAGATTACCTTGTATGAGAAGTAGCTTCATAAATGACATTTTATCTTAAGCAAAAGAGGAGATTTGGAGCAGATGGGAGGAAAATCCTTTTTACATGGTAATGGAAATCTGGAACTAAGGGTAGTAGTGGCAAAACCTTCCAAAGTGCACTGTTAACAAAGCATACAAAACTGAGCCAAGTACTGGAAAATTATAGTTGGGTGGCTTTTCACTGGATGGGTTGCAGAACCTCTGCTATAAATCTGATTTCTGATCAATGTTTCTAATTTGGGTCACTCACTTAGACAAGTGAAGCCAAATGTTGAAGACCAACAGCTGCCTCTTCTATACAAACCAACTTTTAATTTGAGATCCAAGGAGTAGCTTGATTCAGTGACCACAAGGTTGGATCATATTTGGATAGCTTTGATTAGATTCCCTACAGCATGGAAACAGGCCCTTCAGCCCAACAAGTCCACACTGACCCTCAGTAACCCACCCAGTCCCCTCCCCTAGCACTACCCCTGACTAATGCGCCTAACAATGGCCAATTCGCCTGACCTGCGCATCTTTCTGAAACCCAGAAGAAACTCACGCAGATACGGAGAATGTGCAAGCTCAAAACACTGGTCAGGTGGGAATTGAACCTGGTGCTGTGAGGCAGCAGTGCTAACCACTACCACCATGCTGCTCCTGTTTGGAATTCTAAAACTGTTACAATTGTAACAGTTTATCTTGGAAGGAGCCGCAAATGAGGCTTGAAGACAGATTAGAGGGCAGCTACTTTACTGGGAGTGTTATAGGCCTCTAAAGATTCAGTGGAGAAATCAAGTAAACATGCAGAAGGGAGAAAGTGCCGATACTGGAGATCAGTAATGTCCTGCTGGAAAAGCATAGCGCGTCAAGCAGCATTAGAGCAGGAGAATCAACATTTTCGGGCATAAGCCCTTGATCAGGTATGAGGCTTGTGGGTTGGGGTGGAGATAAATGGGAGGGGGGGTGGTAGCTGGGAAAGTAATAGGTGGATGAGGGTGAAGGTGATAAGTCAGATGGGCAATGATTGACAGGTCTGGAGGGCTGTATAGAGTTGGAAGCTTGGGACTGGGATAATGTGGGGGGAGGGGAAATGAAGCTGTTGAAATCCATACTTTTCCAGTGTGGTTTGTTGGGTCCCTGACAAGGGGGGGGGGTCTCTGGGAATTTTGGAATGCTGATAGGGGTGGGGGAGGGAAACCTCTCTAGGGCCACTTCATAGGTGGTGGAGGATGATGTGTTATATGGGGAGGACGGGGTGGAAGGTGAGGACAGGAGGTTTGGCCCTCTTTTGTTAGTAGGGGTGGGGTTCAAGGTCAGTAGTGTGTGAAGTGTTGACGATGCCCTCCAACACATCTACAATGTGGGAAGGGAAGTGGTGATTGTGGAAGGAGGCCATCTGTCTTTTGAGGTGGAATTACTCCTGAGAACACAACTGGCAATAAGGGGGTGTAGTTTCTACAGGACAGTAGTCTCGGTAGCTGCAGGAGTCAACAGGCTTGTCAGTTGCCAGAGACTGGAGATTTCCAGAAAGGAAAGGGAGGTTTCAAAGATGGTCTAGGTAATTGAGGTTGGGGTGGAAGGTGTTGGTAAAATTGTTGAATTGTTCATGCTCCTTGTGGGAGCACATGGTGGTGACGATAAGTCATTGCAGCAGAGGAACAGGTGGGCTGTTGGTGCTGATGTAACTGTGAAAGATGGACTGTTCCACATACCTGACAAACCAGCAGGGTCCTATATGGGTGCCCATTTGCTTTGGAAGTTGAGGGTGTGGACCAGTTGAGGGTGTTAGTGGAAGGATACTGGTTGGGATGGCATGAGGAAGAAAGGCTTGGAGACCTTGGTGGTGGATTGATATGTGCAGGGACTGGATGTCCTTGGTGAAGAGGTGTTAGGGTCTAGGAAAACTCCTCTTGGAGGAGGTGAATGACATGGGTGGTGTCAAATGCAAGTTGGGGTTCCTGGATTAAGGGAACAGGACTGTCAAGGTAGGAAAAATGAGTTCAGTGGGCAGGTGCAGGTTGAGTCAATGGGTTGACCAGGGCAGTCAGGCTTGTGGCTCTTAGGAAGGAGGTAGAATTGGGCTGTGTGAGGTTCACTGACAATGAAGTTGAAGGTCCCTAGAGGTCATGATGGTCTTGGTGATGGGAGGTGAAGTTGTGATCAAGGGGGCAGTTGGCACCTGGGTTTGTGGTGTAGAAGTTGGTGCAACACTAGTATGCAAAGGGTTGTGTTGGAGGTGGGAGAAGGGGTGCTTGGTGGGTGGGCTGGTGTCTTGGTTGAACAAGTGAGCTCTGAGGCAGAAGAAACATTCAAGGTCGCAGCATGTGTTGAACTCCTTCCTCTGGGAGCATAGAGGGATAAAAGTGAGGCCTTTACTAAGGACTAAATATTTGTCCTCCAGTGAGAAGGTCTAGGGAATGGTGAAGACATGGCAGGTATTGGAGCTAGGACCTGGAACAGGGCTGGAGCTCAGTGGGGATGGAGACTGTTGCTTGAGTGGGCATGGTTATAGGGCCAGTAGCAACATCACCAACTGGCATACTCGGGGCAGAAGTGGCAATTATGGCTGTTAATGACACTGGAAATGGCACCATGTAGACAGTTCAGAGGTGTATAAGAATAATTGGATGATACACTAGGGGATTTCAGCTTTTGCAACATAACACTGACTATCCCAATTTAAGGGTTGATTTCTTGAAATGCATCTAGAGAATTTTTCTGTCAATCTATCGGAAGCCCAACAAGGGACAGTGAAGTGCTGGATCTTTTTTTGGGAAAGAAGCTAGATGCCTCTCCCTGAAGTGTTACACCTGAAATGTCAACTTCATCTGATGCTGCTTGGCATGAGGTGTCCTTCTAGCCTCCTGCCTGTCTATTTTGGATTCCAGCATTCTGCAGTTTCTCTAAACAAATTGGTATTGGGGGAACACTTGGGTGATAAGTGATCACATGGTATGGTCCAGATGACCTTTGAATGAGTGAAAGATGATTTTGGGTTGGGGGAAGCAGATTGTTAATAAACACAATCTGGCCACAGTAGACTGGGGACAGCTCCTTTTCTGGGTAAGTCTAAAGCAGGACAGTGGTGGGGGCCTTTAAAAAGGAGCTGGGGAGACTACAGTCCAAAACGTGCCCTGCAGAGGTAAGTGCCCAAAGAATAAATTTAGAACCCTGGATGTCGAGGATGATCCAGGACTGGATAAGGAAGAAAAGGTAGGGCTTTCATCAACTCCTAAGGGAGTAATTAAGCTGTGGCCCTCTGAATAAAGGAAATTTGGACTGAAACTTTGTCGTTGGAACAAAAAGAGCATGGAAAAAAAACTTGCAAACAGTATTAGGGAGAATCCTAATATCTCCTTAAATGCATTTAAAGGGAAGTTAACCAGTGAAGGAGTAGGGACCAAGGGGACAACCTCTATGTAAAGATGCAGGATATTAGTGTTAAATGAATACTTCACTTCAGCCTTCTCTGGAAAAGGAGAATATAGATGCAGAAGTCCAGGAATAGACTGAGGTACTTGCAAGAGTCTCCCATAAGAAATGGAGATATTGGAGACTCCAGCTTAGAAATAGACACCATGCACTGGCCTAGACTTCAATCCCAGGCTATTGAGGTGAGGCAAGAAGCTGCAGGGGTTTGGAGACCAATTGCTTTCCTCTCTGGCTGCAGGGAAAGTGCCACCCTCATGCCACTCTAAGAGGGATGGTAGAGTTGAACCAGTGGGAGGGAACTAAGGAAGTGAATTATATCCACTTGACAAGGCATGGGTTAAAGGGATAGCTGGCATAGCTTCAGAAGAAGGTCATGCCTGACCAACTTGTTAGAAATTATTTTGTAAAGTGATCATGTAGAAGTTCAGTTAATTGAATATAGATTGATAAGGTTCCATGTGGGAGACTAAAGCACATGGACCTCTGGGAATCTTGGCAAGAGGTCAAACTGGCTCAGTAATGGGACAAAGGGAGCCTTGAGTCCAGTTCTTGGGACTGTTATTGTTTATATTGATAGTTAATAGATGAAAATGTGGAGGAATGTTAAGCCAACTGCCAAGTGGCACCAAAATGGTAGTTGAAAATGGTTGTAGAGTACAGAAAGGTATAGATATGTTGGTCAGATGTGCAGGCCCATTTAACCCTGATAAGTACCAGGTGATGCACTTTAGAAGAAACAACAAGATAAGAGAGTATGTAATGAATGGCAGGACACTGGGTAGCTTAGGAACAGATCTTGAGAGAATTATTCAGATCCCTGAAGTCGTAGAGCATGTGAATAAGATAGTGAAGGGATATAGGACATTTGCTTTCATCAGTCATGGCACTGAGGATCTGAGCAAGGAGGTGATGTCTGTTGTACAGAAGCTTGTTCAGTCCACAACTGGAGTACTGTGCAGGAGGGGTGTGATTGCACTACAGGGGGGTTACAGTCGAGGTTCACCTAGGATGTTGCCTGGGATGGAGAAATTCCTATTGAGATTGTATAGGCTTGGATTCGTTTTTGAGCAGAACTGGGAGTGTGCAAGAACAGGTACATGATTGAGGCATGTAGATAAGGAGAATAGAGCAGCTGTTTTCCTCCTTTTGAGGGTTCCATCACGAGGGCTCCCCTTTAAGGTAAGGGGCAGGAAACTCCATTTTTGAGGGGGAGAGGGTATTCACTCAGGTGGTGGGAATCTGGAATATACTGCCCAGTAAGGTAGTGGAGGCTGGGAGCTTTAAATGGTATTTGGATCATTATTTCAAATGTCCCATATCTTTGTTTTGATTAAGTGCAGAAAATTTGGATTCTGTTTTGACCATTTTGTGCTCTCCAACTCAGCAAGTTTCTGTATCTGTAGGGTTCCCCTCCTGTTTAAGATGTGCAGATCTTTGTCACCTATCCCAGTATCTCATATGGCTCTGAACTTTGATATCTGTGCTTTGTAAGGATGTTCTATAACATGTTTACTGATCTATTCTTTATTTCCCTGATAGAGAGGGTCGCAGAAAGTATCCAAGATTGCTACTGCACTGGTGGTGGGTTCATGGCTGTGTGCTCTTGTCACCTCTATCATGGCATTAGCCCATCAGATAACATGGCTTCAACTTGTCTATTACTTCTCCTACATCAAACTTGGCATTGTCCTGGTGAAATATGTCCCTCAGGTAAGATTTTGACATGCTATCTAAGTAGATTAAACGGTTTGTATAAATCTCTGCTTGCGCCACCCATATGGATGAATCTGAGATCAGTGGGAGCTCTATACTTTATACTCCCTCAGTATGTTAGTGAGGGAGCAATTGTCTCCAAATGTTGATTAGTCCAAAATGGGGCAGCTCCGTGGTTCACACTGTTGTTTGTGCCAGGGGCCTGGGTTCAATTTCATCCTCTGGCAACAGTTGGGAGTTTACACTCCCTATGTGGTTTCCTCTGGGTGCTGTTTCTTCTCTCAGCCTGAATGTCTTTGGACTAATTCTATCATATTGTAATCCCCTTTTTTTAACTGGGTAATGATTCACTAAACTTGGTTCATTACACAATCAGATTTGGATCCATAACTTTGCTCTCAGAAAATTTGACTTGAGTATGCTGTGCATTCTTGCTCACTATCTCTGCCAATCAAGCTCTGCTAACTGACCTCTGTTTAAAGGCACCCATGAATTAATATCACCTTTTTACACACTTAGTTCTTGCCATTTTCTGTTGTGTTTAAAGCTATTTGGGGCTCAAGGCTACTCCAGCCCAATGTGGTCTTCCCCTTTTGTAACCTCCATCTGTATGGATTCTACATTTTGAACTAAGCTTATTTCTTTCTTTGGTATTTGTTCTATCTCACACTAACAGCGACGCCACCACCTAACGTTTTTCTGGAAAAGTTGTAAGCCACAGTTAATAAATCACTGCTTTAAATCTCCTGAACCAAGTCTCTGGCTATCCACTATAACCATAAACTCTGTTAATCTCTAATTCACTACTTGTTCCAATACACCATCTTTTAAGTGGCTAACTTTGCCTTGAGTGACTTACTTCCACACCCCCAACTCAACTGTTTTGGTTTGTATACTGTCCTTGCAGATTGCACTACCTTTTTATAGATATTTTTATTTGAAATTTAACATTTTTACAAGCTTACAAAAATAAACAAAACTCTCAAGTGCAAACATTGATATACAATTAAATCTTAAATATTTAATAACCAAATTTAACAAAAGAAAAATACTGAAAAGAAAAAGCAAAACTCAACTAATCTAACTAGAGTGTATAATTGAGTCTCTTACATTATTCAAAGAGGAAAAAAAACAACAGATAACATAGAAATACATAGTGAGATACATGCTCAGAATGTGTTAACATCAAATGTAACAATCCGTATTCGTGGGGGATTCTTCTCCCAAGGGGCCCCGGACCAGCTAGGTTTACGAACTCAATTAAATAAAAGCCCTTGTTAGAATGGCCGAAATATCTGTATTCATATAATTCAAGAAGGGCTGCCATATTTTAAAATAATTCAGTCTTTCTGTGCACCATATTTGTAAGGAAGTCAAGGGGAGTACATTCCATAATTAATCTGTGCCAATTTGAAAGTCCGGGGGGCCCTCAGCCACCCAGTTCACCAAAATATTTTTTCCTTGCACAGAAGGAGAGAATAGAAAATAGTCTCTTCCTGTGCATGTCCAGGGAGGATAAGTTTGAAAAGCCCAAAAGGAGAGATACGGGGTCCACTTTAATTTCCATTCCTAAAATTTCTGTCAAGGCACTTGCTATTTTAGTCCAGTGCCTACGGACCTGTCATAAGATCCGTAGATAATGTACAAGAGTGTCCACCTCTATTTTACATTTGGGACACATTGGGGATGCCCCTGCCTTAAATTTTGCCAATTGATCTGGTGCTATATGGGCCCTATAAAGTATCTTCAGCTGGATAGCCTGGGTTCTGTTCCAAATGGTGATTCTTCTGGTATTTTCCCAAATGTCATTTCACGTTTGTCGACTTTCTAGTCCCAAATCCTGATCCCATGTTTTAAGCAGATTGTCCATATCTCACGATACTTCATGTAGTAAATGATGATAGATAGTACTGATGAAGGATACCCCCATTGGTCATAGTACTCTACACTCTCTTTCTGATTTATAAGGACTATCTAATAACGTAGTCTTTGTCTGTATATAGTCTCGAATTTGGAAGTATCAAAGAGGTCTCCATTAGGTAATCAGAATTTCTGACGCAGCTGTTCAAAAGACATCAGGTCCTTCAAATAGGTCCCCTAGACATGAGATACATGTGGATCGCCAGACTTTAAAAGTGGCATCTGTTAAACCCTGGTTGAAATCTCCATGCCCCCACTATTGGCGCATAGGGGGATGTTTTACGTGAGTTGCCCTCATTTTGCCACATTATATTCCAAGCTTTAATTGTGATTAGTATTATAAGGTTTCTACAGTGATCCATAATGACTTTCCTCTTGTCTGAAAATAAAAGGTTAATAAGTGGGCATTTTACTTGAAGCTTCGATGTCTAGCCAGATTGGGTCCTGTCTGATCCACAATCAATCAGTTATGTAACTTAATAGGGAACTTAGCTGATTTCCTAAAATCTGGGAAGTCCAACCCTCCCCTTGCCTGTGGAAGCTGTAGCTTCTTCAGCTTAATGAGAGGCTGTCTCTTTCCAGATAAAGGAACCCAACCAACCATATTGATTGCACTACCTTTAAAAAGAAAACCTACATTATGATGCTGCCTTTGTTTTTTGTTCTTGGCTCTGGCTCTAGGCCTAAATCTCTAGATTAAAGTCCTCCTGTTACAGCACTCCTAATTCAATTGGCCTGAACACTGCCTCCAGGGAAGCCCATCCAGATGCACCATGGCTTGGTATGGCAACTGTTCTGATTAAAACAGTAAAACCAGAGTGGTGTACATTGCCCCAGTCCATCACAGAAGCCACCCTTCTATCTATTGACTGTTTGCCACCTCAGGAAGGCAGCCAACATCATAGACCCTTCCCACCCAGTTATAATCTCTTTTTTAACCTCTTCTGTCAGGCAAAAGCGTAAACATACGCCAACAGATTCAAGAGTGGCTCTTGCTCGTAAGATTAGTTTTACCCCAGGCATAGACTGTATGCTAGAAGTGAGGAAATTTGAGAATTAATCTGCCTAAAAAAGCTACATTAAAAGCACAAATCCAATAGATACTAGGGTCTCAATTGCCTGGAGTACGTGAAGATCTAAAGTTGTGAACTCACTATTGTTTCCTCAATTTTT